>NC_057390.1:84107702-84480465 GCF_019320065.1 Cervus canadensis | reverse complement strand
ATCTACTTTAGTACTTAATCATATGTTATCTTATCTTGCCTGTTTTAAGGTCCGTCTACCTCATCTTTATAAAAATATTGTAAAGCCATCCCAACCATAACATAAATCATCCTTATATTGTTTGTAAAGTGTTTGGACAATCTTCTGTGTTGATGACTAGGATGGAGGAGTCCCACTGGCCTATGTTCAGGTCCTGTCTCCAATCACTTACTGGTTCCATGTGCTTGAGAAATTGACTTCTTTTCTCTGCAGGATACTTTGGGCATAGTATCCAACCCCTCTGAGCCTGAACCTCAGTTTCTTGACCTATAAAGTAAGAATGATGATATCTCCTTAAAGATGTAGTGAAGAGATCAACAGAGAATGGTAAGGGCATTGGCACAGTGCCTGGCTCACAGACTCCTTCCAGAAATGCAACTCATAATGAAGCATGCAAAACACTGGGAAAGGATAGAACTTAAGGATTAATCAACTCTCTCCTCCCAAACCCAGTCCAGAATAGAGGGGCAGACACTCATCCTTTGTGCGGTCTCTCTTTATCTCCATCAAGATGCACTAAAAGCCCTAGATGAATGTTTCTTGAATTAAATTGAAACCAAACTCTGATTTTATTGAAAAAATATACCAAAAATAGAAAAAGAAGATGAAAGCCCTCATTATACCCAATGATGCTGTCTACTGAGGGAAGGTCGAATCATGCTGTGGGTTTCTGAACAATCACAAAACCAGCTAGAGGCAGCCAATGCAAGATACTGTTGAGAAGTCTTAGAACAAAGTGATGGGCAGGTGGGGAGGCTGGCAGAGCTTCCAGGGACCTTGAAGCCAGGCTGGGACCGGATGAATGGCCTTGGTGGTTAGGAACAAAGGCATTAATGTGCTAATTCTCTTTGTGATTCTGAGTGTAAATGTCCTGGTCCCTGGAGTCCACAGGCATGACAGATGATGACGAACGGGCCAAATGTTCTCCCTGGCCCAGGCTGGCTGACACCTGGCCAGCATCTTTAAACAATGAATGACGTTTGTGCATAAAGTACAGAACAGACTTTTGGACTCTGTGGGAGAAGGCAAGGGTGGGAAGTTTCGAGAGAACAGCATCGAAACATGTATATTATCAAGGGTGAAACAGATCACCAGCCCAGGTTGGATGCATGAGACAAGTGCTCGGGGCTGGTGCACTGGGAAGACCCAGAGGGATCTGGTGGAGAGGGAGGTGGGAGGGGGGATTGGGATGGGGAATACATGTAAATCCATGGCTGATTCATGTCAATGTATGGCAAAAACCACTACAATATTGTAAAGTAATTAGCCTCCAACTAATAAAAATAAATGGAAAAAAAAAAGAAATTGATACCAGAAAAAAAAAAAAAAAAAGCACACTTTGCTAAGCTGTGCCCATTACCAAGCAAATCACGGAATATCATGGTGAGACAGAACACCAGAGGTCTGTCCTCCACAACTAAATTTCTCTGTATGCTGAATCTTTCATTAACAGGGAAATCTCTACCCTCTCCTTCAACCCAGTCATTCATCATGGATTCTGTCAATATTGTCTGATTTCCAAAGAGGCCAGGAGGAGAGAGTGATAAAACCCAGCCTTACTTTATGAGGCCTCCAGTCTGACATGGCCAGCAGGCTTCACCCCTTCTTTCTTAGCACCTTCTCCTAAACCCACGCTTCCCTTCCAATTCCCAGTGACTCTTGAAGAAGGGTAGGGACACAGATAAGCTCAAGTCAAATTAAATAAAAATCTCCAGTAAGGAGTCAGAGACTCTTTACAGGGTCTCTCCAGTAAAGAAATCGGGGTCTCTCGAGAGGCCAGTCTAGTCAACCATTGATTAGTGGCTGAAAATATCTGAGTTTTGCTACTACCAGACATGAAATGCAAAAAGACAAAATGGTTGTCTGAGGAGGCCTTACAAATAGCTATGAAAAAAAGAGAAGTGAAAGGCAAAGGAAAAAAGGAAAGAGATACCCATTTGAATGCAGAGTTCCAAAGAATAGCAAGGAGAGATAAGAGAGCCTTCCTCAGTGATCAATGCAAAGATATAGAGAAAACAATAGAATGGGAAAGACTAGAGATCTCTTCAAGAAAATTAGAGATACCAAGGGAACATTTCATGAAAAGATGAGCACACTAAAGGAACAGAAATGGTATGGACCTAACAGAAACAGAAAATATTAATAAGAGGTGGCAAGAATACACAGAAGAACTATACAAAAAAGATCTTCATGACCCAGATAATCACAATGATGTGATCACTCACCTAGAGCCAGACATCCTGGAATGCGAAGTCAAGTGGACCTTAGGAAGCATCACTAAAAACAAAGCTAGTGGAGGTGATGGAAATCCAGTTGAGCTATTTTGAATTCTTAAAAGACGATGCTGTGAAAGTGCTGCACTCATGGCCACAGGACTGGAAAAGGTCAGTTTCCATTCCTATCCCAAAGAAAAGCAATGCCAAAGAATGCTCAAACTACCGCACAATTGCACTCATCTCACATGCTAGCAAAGTAATGCTCAAAATTGTCCAAGCCAGGTTTCAACAGTATGTGAACTGTGAACTTCCAGACGTTCAGGCTGGATTTAGAAAAGGCAGAGGAACCAGAGAACAAATCACCAACATCAGTTGGATCATTGAAAGAGCAAGAGAGTTCCAGAAAAACATCAACTTCTACTTTATTGACTATGCCAAAGCCTTTGACTCTGTGGATCACAACAAACTGTGGAAAATTTTGAAAGAGATGGGAATACCAGACCACCTGACCTGCCTCCTGAGAAATCTGTATGCAGGTCAAGAAGTAACAGCTAGAACTGGACATGGAACAACAGACTGGTTCCAAATAGGGAAAGGCATACATCAAGGCTGTGTATTGTCACCATGCTTATTTAACTTATATGCAGAGTACATCATGAGAAATGCTGGGCTGGATGAAGCACAAGCTGGAATCAAGATTGCTGGAAGAAATATCAATAACCTCAGATATGCAGATGACACCCCACTTATAGCAAAAATCGAAGAAGAACTAAAGAGCCTCTTGATGAAAGTGAAAGAGGAGAGTGAAAAAGGTGGCTTAAAACTCAACATTCAGAAAACCAAGATCATGGAATCTGGTTGCGTCACTTCATGCAAATAGATGGGGAAATAGTGGAAACAGTGACAGACTTCATTTTTGGGGGGCTCCAAAATCACTGCAGATGGTGACTGCAGCCATGAAATTAAAAGACATTCCCTCCTTGGAAGAAAATCTATGACCAACCTAGACAGCATATTAAAAGCCAGAGACATTACTTTGCCAACAAAGGCCCATCTAGTCAAAGCTATGGCTTTTCCAGTAGTCATGTATGGATGTGAGAGTTGGACCATAAAGAAAGCTGAGCACCAAAGAATTGATGCTTTTGAACTGTGGCATTGGAGAAGACTCTTGAGAGTCCCTTGGACTGCAAGGAGATTCAACCAGTTTTCATCCTAAAGGAAATCAGTCCTGAATATTCATTGGAAGGACTGATGCTGAAGCTGAAACTCCAAAACTTTGGCCACCTGACGTGAAGAACTGACTCATACGAAAAGACCCTGATGCTGGGAAAGATTGGAGGTGGGAGGAGAAGGGGATGACAGAGGATGAGATGGTTGGATGGCATCACCGACTCAATGGACGTGAGTTTGAGTAAACTCTGGGAGTTGGCGATGAACAGGGAGGCCTGAGGTGCTGCAGTCCATGGGGTCACAAAGAGACAGACACAGCTGAGCGACTGAAATGAACTGAACTGAACCACCAGACAACTAAAAAGAGGGTAAAATGGTATAAATATGATCATGTGTAGAGCTTGGACTGTTGTGTGTAAAAACAAACCTTATTGTCAGGTCAACATTTTTTCCCTGGATTCTAAAACCACTTCTAACAGCCTTGGGAATATCAACCTTGGAAATATCTGCAGTAACAGACAGTGTGTTAATAAAAGAGCACTTGAATTTGGTTCTCAAATATAGATTATGCAGAATCATTGAATCTCAACTCTCCGAATATTTCTTACTGTTGTGTAAACAGCATGTGATATACTTTCAACTTCTAGGAGTGAAGTTATCCAGTGTTTAATAAGAACCTACTTTTAACCTGCTCTATAATAGGTCTTTCAAGACAAAGAGGATTTTAAGACAGGACTCCTGCTCTGCAGAAATTACAACCTGTGAGGATAACATGAAAACAAAATATAATACAACAAACAGAAAGAATTTATTTGGTGGTGACTTGTGTGTCAGACTATAAACACATGCCAAGTGGGGATGGATGAGACTGTGACAAGCTTGGAGTGGCTGGAGGTGGGCAGCAGGGAGAAGGTGACCTTCTTAATGTAAAGCACATGCATTCTCACCCAGAAAATTTTTGGGGGAGCCCCAGCTGGGCCTCTGCACTCAGAGACAGAAGAAAGGTTAGAGCTGACCCAAACCTGGCCATGCACCACAAAACCACAGAAACTCCACAGAAGTTTCAGAGAGGAACCTTTTAGTTCCACCTCAGCAGAAAGGAGAGGAGTCCTTAGTTCATGTGGATACAAAACACAGAGCTTCTCTAAAAGTTTGCAAATTCCCACTTCATTCTCACCATTTTCCAGCTGTGCCAATGTGGTGGTTGTGTCATGGGAATGCCAAGGAGTCGCACGTAAATGCAACCATTACAGATCAGACATCATACAGCCTGGCAGTGCATTGGTATATAGCTGATGGTGACTTAACAGCCAAATTCCCCATGTGCTTTGGAGAGAATTTCCACCACCCGTGATGCCAGCTGACTAGTCAGGACTGTCTTGGGTGTCAGGGAATTTAGGCAATGTTTATAGTGATCAAAGTTCTGAAGTTAATATCCTCAGGGGTTGGTCAAATTCTTCACTACTTAGCTACGCTTTTAGCTAGGCCACACAGTCTTCAGACTGGTGCAGAGCGTTTCAGTGCTGTATTTTAAAACCATGATTCAGTTTCATGAATCCATATCAAGGCAGAGTGTGTTCCAGGCACCCTGCAAGACATAGGAATAGATAGATAAGCAAGCTGTATTTCCTGCTCTTAATGAGGACCTAGTTTGACAAGAAAAGCAGAAGCAAATCAGTACAAAGATCATGACAAGTAAAGAATTACATTAAGTAGGCTACATGTGTTATAGTGCATGTCTGGGGCACAACAAAACTACAAACGTATGAAGCTTTCATGGAACCATTCGACCACAATTTTCTCCTTGATTGTAAAATAATGGTATATTTGTACAGAACATGGGTTGTGCTGTGTGTTAGTCACTCAGTCAGGTCCGACTCAGCAAACCCCATGGACTGCAGCCCACCAGGCTGCTCCATCCATGGGATTCTCCAGGCAAGAATACTGGAGTGGGTTGCCATTCCCTTCTCCAGGGGATCTTCCTGACCCAGGGATCAAACCCAGGTCTCCCTCATTGGAGGCAGATTATTTACTGTGTAAACCACCAGGGAAACTCATTGTATAGAACACAGTTTTGTGTTTGTTTGTTTGTTAATTTTATTGGAGTATAGTTGATTCACAATGCTGTTACAGTTTCAGGTGCAGCAAAAGTGATTCGATTATAAGTATACATATATTCATTTTTTTCAGATTCTTTTCCCATACAGCTTATCACAGAATATTGAGGAGAGTTCCCTGTGCTATACAGTAGGTCCTAGTTAGTTATCTATCTTATAGAGAGAGAGTGGTGTGTGTGTGTGTTAACCCCAAGCTTCTGATTTATCCTTCCCATGTTTCCCCTTTGGTAACCATAAGTTTGCTTTTGATATCTGTAAGTCTGTTTCTGTTTTGCAAATAAGTTCATTTGCATCATATTTTTAACAATTAGATTCCACATATGAGTGATATCATATGATATTTGTCTTTCTCTGACTGACTTCACTTAGTATGATAATCTCTAGATCCATCCATGTTGCTGCAAATAGCATTCTTTTGTTCCTTTTTGATGGATGACCAACCTAGACAGCACATTAAAAAGCAGAGACATTACTTTGCCAACAAAGGTCCATCTGGTCAAGGCTATGGTTTTTCCAGTGGTCATGTATGCATGTGAGAGTTGGACTGTGAAGAAAGCTGAACCCTGAAGAATTCATGCTTTTGAACTGTGGTGTTGGAGAAGACTCTTGAGAGTCCCTTGGACTGCAAGGAGATCCAACCTGTCCATCCTAAAGGAGATCAGTCCTGGGTGTTCATTGGAAGAACTGATGCTGAAGCTGAAACTCCAGTACTTTGGCCACCTCATGTGAAGAGCTGACTCATTGGAAAAGATCCTGATGCTGGGAGGGATTGGGGGCAGAAGGAGAAGGGGACAACAGAGGATGAGATGGCTGGATGGCATCACCGACTCGATGGACATGAGTTTGAGTAAACTCCAGAAGTTGGTGATGGACAAGGAGGCCTGGCGTGCTGAGATTCATGGGGTCGCAAAGAGTCAGACACAACTGAGCGACTGAACTGAACTGAACTGAATATTCCATTGTATACATCTACCACATCCTCTTTGTCCATTCATCTGTCAATGGACATCTAGGTTGCTATTGTTAATAGTGCTGCGATGAACATAGGGGTGCATGTATCTTTTTGAATTATGGTTTTCTCTGGATATATGTCTAGGACTGGGATTGCTGGATCATATGGTAGCTCTATTTTTCATTTTTTGAAGAATCTCCATACTGTACTCTATAGTAGCTATATCAGTTTACATTCCCATCAACAGTGTAGGGGGGTTTCCTTTTCTCCAAACTGTCTCCACCATTTATTGTTTGTAGACTTTTTGATACCTGATATTTATAACAATGTAAGAAATGAAGGAGGTCCTGAAAGCACACTACCTGTTGTGTTTTTTTAAATAAGTAAGGACTCCTTTTTCTCATTCCATATCAAGTTTTTTAAAAATGCAAGGAGGTAGTCTCTCTTAGGAGACTTCCTACTTTTAAGAATATAAATCATACTAATTTATACAAAATAATTTGAATTTATTTAATGTGAGATCAAATGCTCAGATTGCCAGAGAATAACTGCTGCAGCATTTTAACATCTCACACCTCAGATTTCCACATTCACATCCTTATTCCCCAAATTAGAAATCTCTAACCAATCAAGGCTTCATTTTATTTTCTGTATAATTGGCAGATTTGACTAGATAATTTCCACATTTCCTTTCTACTCTAAAATAACCAACACATTAACTATCCAGGGAGAGCATGCACAAAGGAACCATGGAAAGAGCACAGACGCAACTGGGTGGTTCTTATCTGTCTGCTTGTCAGCTGTGTGGCCGCTTCTCTGTCCCTAAAGTGAAGCTAACGACCCTTCCTTCAAGTCCATTTGTAAGGAATAAGTCAGCAGCCCCCAAATGTTTTGGCAACAGGGATCGGTTTTGTGGAAGACAAAGGTTCCATGGGCGGTGGGGGGAAGAGGGCAGGGAGATGGTTTCAGGATGATTCAAGCATGTTGGGGGGTGGCTGCAAAGAGAGATGAAGCTTCACTCACGCACCCACCACTCACCTCTGCTGTGGGAACTGCTTCCCCACAGGCCACAGACCCACAATGGTCCACTGCCCGGGAGTTGGGGACCCCTGGATTAAATGAGATGTCAGCTGGGAAGCAGCAGTAATGATAGGTGACAGTAGCAGCAGCAGCAGTGGTAGTAGCAATACTAGTAGCAGCAGTAGTAGTCCCTAGGAGTAGTTATGGTCATGGCAGTAGCAAGAACAGTAGTAGCAATACTAGTAGCAATACTAGTAGCAGCAGTAGTAGTCCCTAGGAGTAGTTATGGTCATGGCAGTAGCAAGAACAGTAGTAGCAATACTAGTAGCAGCAGTAGTAGTCACTAGAAGTAGTTATGGTCATGGCAGTAGCAAGAACAGTAGTAGCAATACTAGTAGCAATACTAGTAGCAATACTAGTAGCAGCAGTAGTAGTCACTAGGAGTAGTTATGGTCATGGCAGTAGCAAGAACAGTAGTAGCAATACTAGTAGCAATACTAGTAGCAGCAGTAGTAGTCACTAGGAGTAGTTATGGTCATGGCAGTAGCAAGAACAGTAGTAGCAATACTAGTAGCAATACTAGTAGCAGCAGTAGTAGTCACTAGGAGTAGTTATGGTCATGGCAGTAGCAAGAACAGTAGTAGCAATACTAGTAGCAATACTAGTAGCAGCATTAGTAGTCACTAGGAGTAGTTATGGTCATAGCAGTAGCAAGAACAGTAGTAGCAATAGCAGCAATAGTAGCAGCCGCAGTATGGTATCCACTAAAATCATAGAGACTGCACCATCTGAACGGAAGTCTAGAGATGGTGCCGAATTCAGGCTCACTGGATCTGCGGCTCCTGAACTGTATGCACCTGTTCTGTGATGAGAAGGTCAGCTTCACCCTGGTCTCCACTGTTCATTCTGGTGTCTGCTGCTCAAGGTTCTAAGCTGGCTGCTGGCCTGGTCAAAGCTGCATGCTCCCTGGGTTCTTCTTTCTCCTTCTTGAGAAGCCACATTAGCCTTCTGGAGAATGATCTTTTTTTATACTGAGGTGTCATTGGTTCATCACCACACAGGTGACCCCCTTTACCCATTTCATCTCCTCCCTCATCCCTTTGGTAACCAGCACTCTGTTTTCTGCGTCGGTGTGTTTGCTTTTATTTAGTTTGGCTTGTTCATTTATTTTGTTTGTTATATTTCACATATGAGTGAAATCATATGGTTTGTGTTTCTCCGTCTGACATATCACATGGCATGATCCTTCAAGTTGCATCTATATTGTAAAAAATGACAAGATTTTATCTTTTATGGCTGAATACTATTCCTGTGTATCACATCTTTATTCATTTACCCTGGGTTCTCTCTTATCCCAACCAAACCAGAGGTGTGGAGCTCTGCTTGCCAAGTTGCTTCTTCCTGTGACCTCTTTGCACTCTCGTGGCATCTTGCCCTGCAGGGTTTAAGTGGCAATGTCAGGGCCATTCTGATCCTAAAGGAAAACCCATCCTGCATTGCCGTCTCACTCTAACCAACACAGCTCATCAGAGTTCTTGTAAATTAGCCCAAAAGAACAAAGGAAAACCAAAATGAACTACTGTCCATGATAATATGATCTAAACTTTGTGAGATAAAGTTCCAGGTCTGAGATGTATCACCCCCACAGCTCAGTCTCAGGCGAAGGGTCCACCCATCATAGGGGAACTGATGTTCTTTCCAGAGCTGTCACCCAACCCTGCTCCCCTCGGAGTGGGTTCACTTCCTCCAGGGGCTCCCCTGTGCCTCTGTAGGACACAAGATTGTTCTACCATTGACTCTCCAAAATTTGAAAAAAATTGAGTGCCTGGGTCCTGAGCAGATATCATATGTAAAATTGTGTTTCAGAACCAAATATTAAGTGTGCTCAAGTGGTTTTTGATGCAATTCAAGTTTCTGGAGATTAAGATGGCAACTGTTGTTGTTCAGTCGCCAAGTTGTGTCCAACTCTTTGTGATCCCATGAACTGCAGCACACCAGGCTTCCCTATCTTTCACTGTCTCCTGGAGTGAGCTCAAACTCTTGTCCATTGAATTAGTGATGCTATTTGACCATCTCATCCTCTGCCTCTTTCCAGACAGGATGTAAACTAAAAAGAAAAAGACTCCAAGTGTGGTGAAAATGGCTCTTGGAAAGTTCCTGCACCAAGCTTGAAGGGAGGGTACATTACCTTTTTTTTTTCTTATAGAACACAGCTTTTCCTTATCAATTAACACAAAACACAAATTTTGAAATACCAACACATAGCTGCAAATGGCTTGAAAGCATGACTACAAGGAGTGTGCCCCCAGATGGGTTAGCTCAGGGAAATTAACCTGTTTTTTAATTCATTCATTTATTTAACAACTTAAAAAGTAAACACTAACATTTTCAGAGTGCTTAAAAAACTTCAACACAGCAATGACTCAGAAAAATTGGACAAATCAAAAACAGTAATTTAAGACCCTGCTCATTGAAAAAGAATTCAGACAGACTTTAGTTTAAATCAAACTTTCAATAAAACAGCTCATTATTGGCCTGGAAATAATTATTTGATTGGATAAATATGTCTTAACTTTAAAACCTCATATGAACTCCTGCCTCTGCCGAAATCTCTAGGTATCAGTTTACCAGAGTCGTTTATCAATATATCCACTTTTCAGAATGGAGATTGGTCAAAAGCTTGTCATATCAGCACTTTTTTTAAACTTCTTCTCTCCATATGTTAGCACTTTCTTGTGTGTCCTGGAGAAAATTTGTATTAACAAGAAAAAAATTAATCACCGAAATAATGTCATCTTAACCACAATGAGTTTTTTACCCAATCTCTAGCCACTAAAACCCAGCCCAAGTTGGGTCATTGATGGAACTGTAGCCTCAAACATCAATTCTTCCCCCTAAATCCAGCTTCATGATTTTATTCTTTTGGTTTTGTCTCAAACTCTCCCATAAATAAGCTTTCCCTGTAACTCAGTAATAAGAAGAGGTAAGCCACTCCTTTTCCAAATTACAGAGATCTAGGAAAGCAAAGGTTGAGAGTAAATGAGACAACTCTAAAATAAGTCTAGAGGCAAAGACTGCTTGCTCTAGCTCTGGCCCCACAGTAAACACACACGCTCACGTTTCTCCTTTGTAGATTCTGAACAAGTTTCATGAGCCAGTATCTTACAAACATCTGCCTTCATTATAATTATATTTCTATTTCAGCTGCACCAAGCTATTTACAGATGAGCCTGTTCATAAAGAGCTTTATAATTAAGCAAACAGAAATATCTTTTTATAGGATGCAGATCTAGGGGTGATAATCACACACAAAATACACAGCAACAGTTGCAAATAGAGTGTTTAACGCTAGTTATATAGTTAGTGATGTGCTCAATAAAGCTTGACATGTCTTTGTTCCTAAATACGAGAAAATATGGTCTTTGCTACACAGCAGTGTAAACTGTCTTCTCTTATTTTTTTTTTTAAGCAAAGGCCATATTTTTCAGGGTGGGTTTCTAAAATATGTGTGTGTGTGTGTGTGTTTTATCTAACGACAGGGTTAGGAAAAAAAAAACACATGTATTCTCTGGCTTAGTGGGGTTTGAAATTTGCCTGGTACTTGAAGAATGACAACTGATTCTAAATATAAGTGACAATGTATGGCCACACAGAGTGTCACAGATTAAATTAGTAAGTAGTAGATATTATGTGATGGTACTATAGAAATAACTGCCAGACAAAAAGGAAACCTAAAATATTAATCACAGGATAAAAGACATCTCTCACATTCCAGTTAAAACCTACCCAAGCCCTTGGGTGTTTTCTGGAAGAGCCGATCTTTGCTTACGGACGTTTTCAGCAACTCTCAGGTCATCCTAGACCTGGACATTGAAGCTGTCATTTGCTAAAAATGTTTGCTTTCTCACTTTGCAGACTTTCTTGATGATCCAAAAGTCATGCAATCCCAAAGATTTTGGGCAAAAAAATATAACCATTGTTTGCTATGATTCAACCTGGGCATAGAAAGAGTCACATATGTATTCCACATTATGTTCTCTGAAGTGTTTCTTCCAGCTCACAATACAGCTCCTGACAGCACAATGGCGTCATGCTTTAGAAAATGGTTTGACAAATATCCACACTCACAGAGTCTTAAAACGGTAATATGCTTTGACCCCATGGTTCCAGTTCTGTGAATATATACGAAGAAAAAGCAGCACAAAGAGCACCAATAAAATAATTTTTATTTATCATATTATTTGCTATTGTTATAAAAGTGGAATATTCATGAATGTCCAATTGTATGTGAATGGAGAAATAATTTATAGTACACATACTCAGTGGAATGTCTTGCAGCCATAAAAAGTTAATATTCGAAACACTTAAAATTATTTGGAGAAATGTTTACTGTATAATGTTAAAGGCAAAAAACAAGGATAAATTATGCAATATAATTTCAACTATGTACAAATGAAAGTACCACAAATTGGAAAGAAATACTTCAAAAGGCTAACAGTGGTTAGAGAGATGGGTAATAGGTGAATTTTAATTCTTTTTAAAGAATTAAATTCTTCTTAATTAATTTTAATTAATTTAAAAGAATTATTTCATTCTTTTTAATGAGGTGTATTTCCCAAATTTTATATAATTATTGACTATTTTCAGGTTCAATAAAAGCAATTATAAAGATATGACCAATCTTAATATATATAATAATAGTAACATAATTTGGAGTTGTTTAGCTATGTTTTATTAACAGCTGTCTCTTGCAGTGCTGTGGGTTTGACTACCCATCCCCTACACTACCAGATCAGAGGCTGGTAGTCTGTTGGCCTGTTGGCGTAAGGCTTGTACTTGGTTATCAGGCCTCGTCAATCTACCTCTAATGTGCCTAAAATGCAGGTATTTATATGAATACACTCTGTGCTGGATTTAAATAATGTATGGCTCTTTCTCTAGTGTTGTCAAGTTGTTGCTGCTCCCTGCATTCCTTCCACAAACACAAAAATTCCCAAATAGCCCTATTTCAAAACAGAACTTTTGCTCTCCAAGACTCTCCTCTGATCCACCCTGCTAGTTCCTCCTTCCTTTGATTATTTATGACCCTCCTTTACCAAACACCTACTCAGCCTGTTCCTTCTCTCTCCTTTTTGTTGTAGTTCTATTGCTCCTAAAGCTTCATCCATCACCTTTATGTGACTGACCGAAAAAGAAAACTGTGCTTTTCCTGGCCTCCCTGTCCACCACTCCAACCGCGAATTTCCAGACACTGATTTGCTTTAACTCTTAACTCTCCCTAGCAGCTCAAACTCAATCCATGTGAAATCCTACTCATCACTGCCCTCCTTAAAATGGTGCTTTCTACAGATTCCTCTATTTGGTCAATGAATGTCCCACCGTAGGGACCCGTGCTCCAGTATACTTTCTGAATCCTTTCACACTGTCACTGCTTCCATTCCATCAATCGTTTAATCTTTTTTTTTTTACAGAAAACATTGTTGATCTTATGGTACAGTATTTTGAAAAGTACAGTAGTGCAGTACAACATCTGGCACCCAGGCATCAAGTGAACAGGCAAGAAGAGTTACCGACTGGAGAACGGTAACTGGAGAACTACCAGCTGTAGTCTGTTAGTCGCTCAGTAATGTCCTACTCTTTGCGACTCCACGGACTGTAGTCCACCAGGATCCTCTGTCCATGGAATTCTCCAGGCAAGAATACTGGAGTATTGCCATTCCCTTCTCCAGGGGATCGTCCTGACCCAGGGATCGAACCTGGGTCTCCCGCCTTGCAGGCAGATTCTTTACCTCTGACCCATCAGAGGAGGGAGAGGAGGTAGGAGACGATGGTAAAGCTGAATGATTGTCAGCAATAGGAGATGGAGGGGAAGCTGCAGTTTCCCTCATGCCTGATGCTGATGGCCCAGGTTCTGATACCTTGCTGGAACCAGAGGCATGTTCACATCTTTGAAAGTTTGCAACTTGACAGTTCACATGTAGAGGATTTACCATATTCGTTGTCAGCTCAGGACTCAGATGAAAAACTCAGGGGCCTCTACACCGGATTGTGCAGCCTTTCTCAGAATGGAGGCTGGGTTTCAACACCCAAGAAGTTTCCTTGCCTTTCCCTTTAGTCCTGGAGGGCCTGGAGACTGGCAATATTATAACTTCTTCTGTGTTCTATGGGTCAAAGCAGTGTGAGAACCCATTCAGATTCAAAGAGAGGTGACACAGGCTCTCCACTGCGTCTTACAAAGCACAACCAGCCATTACCAAGCAGCAGATCCCAGCAAATGATGGAGGGATCCTGGTGGGCCTGAAAATACCTGTGTGTCCAGCTTGGACCCCCAGCAACCTCAATCATTTGATCTTAACACTCAGACTCCCATTACAAACCCATTGCTGCAACCCATCCAGAGCCAAGGTGGCCACACTCACAATTATGAGACACATTTTGGTAGATATCTGAGACCGCCAATAGATTGGAGGGCTCTGGGGTTTTTTTCCCTCACAAGCTCAGTTCAAGTCATATTTAAAACAAGTCTCAGCTGAAATCTGACCCACATATATTTATTAGTAAGTAGTCAAAAATGCATCCAACAACATATTCTGCCACACCAGTGAAACCTAGCCCTCTGTGCTTTCTGATACTCTAAGTATTTTTCACAACATATCCACTCAATGCCGATGTAATGATACTCTAGCAGCATCATTCATCTGATCTAGTTCAAGTTAGGTGACAACACAGGCAGTCTTGGAATCCTTAGCCTAGGGGTCTATTTCAATGGATGTTGGAATTTAGACTTAAGGTAATTTTCTATCTTGTTCACACAAAGGCAGAGTTGACTGACTAATATAGCTAACCAGTTCACATGTATTCCTCCATCAGTTTTATTTAGTTAGTTTTTTTAATTACATATTAAGCATCAGTGACCTCCCCACCAACTTAAAAAAGAGAGGATGCTAAGATCTTGACAGTAAGCTGCATCTGTTGTGCTTGTGGTCCTTTCATTCCAAACCTCACCTTCACTGGAATGGAATTCTGTGCCCAAGATCCTTACTTTATTACTTAGATTCTTCTGTTAGCTACATGTGTTCCTAAAAAAAGTATACATGCATATTTTGATTGTAATTATTTTTAACTTAAGATAGAGACTGTGTTGTATATAGTCTTTGAGACTCTTTTCATCTATAATACCTTGTCAATGTATCTCTATATTGTCACATATAGCTGCATCTACTTCTACTTTTAAAACATCTATTTCTGCTTTACTGACTACGCCAAAGTCTTTGATGTGTGGATCACAACAAACTGTGGAAAATTCTTCAAGAGGTGGGAGTACCAGACCACCTTACCTGCCTCCTGAGAAATCTGTATTCAGGTCAAGAAGCTACAGTTAAAACTGGGCGTGGAACAACAGACTGGTTCCAAATTGGAAAAGGAGTACGTCAAGGCTATAGACTGTCACCCTGCTCATTTAATTTATATGCAGAACGCATTATGCAAAATGCCTGGCTGGATGAAGCACAAGCTGAAATCAAGATTGCCGGGAGAAATATCAATAACCTCAGATATGAAGATGACACCATCATTATGGCAGAAAGTGAAGAAGAACTAAAGAGCCTCTTGATGAAAGTGAAAGAGGAGAGTGAAAAAGTTAGCTAAAGACTCAACATTTGCAAAACTAAGATCATGGCATCCGGTCCCATCACTTCATGGCAAATAGATAGTAAAACAATGGAAACAGTGAGAGACTTTATTTTTGGGGGCTCAAAAATCATTGCAGATGGTGACTGCAGTCATGAAATTAAAAGATGCTTACTCTTTGGAAGAAAAGTTATCACCAACCTAGAAAGCATATTAAAAAGCAGAGATATTACTTTGCCAACAAAGACTCGTCTAGTCAAAGCTATGGCTTTTCCAGTAGTCATGTATGGATGTGAGAGTTGGACTATAAAGAAAGCTGAGCACCAAAGAGTTAATGCTTTTGAACTCTGGTGTTGGAGAAGACTCTTGAGAGTCCCTTGGACTGCAAGGAGATCCAACCAGTCCATCCTAAAGGAAATCAATCCTGAATATTCATTGGAAGGACTGATGCTGAAGCTGAAACTCCAATACTTTGGCCCCCTGATGCAAAGAGCTGACTCATTTGAAAAGACCCTGATGCTGGAAAAGATTGAAGGCAGGAGGAGAAGGGGACGACAGAGGATGAGATGGTTGGATGGCATCACCGACTCAACGAACATGAGTTTGAGTAAACTCCGGGAGCTGGTGATGGACAGGGAGGCCTGGCGTGCTGCAGTCCACAGGATCACAAAGAGTAGGACACAACTGAGCAACTGAACTGAACTGATACCAAACCTTCACTCACCATGATCGCCACATGGACCCTTCTACCAGCAACATAAAGGAGCTCTTTTGTGACACGTGTCTCCGCACACCCCCTTCAGTAATTACTTGTAATTAATATTTAAAATGATCAAAGTTTTAGTTATTCTTAACTGACTTGGTGCAAAAGTGAAATCTCAGGGAGCTCTTGATTTCCATTACCATGATCACCTGATCATTATCAAGTATTTATTTGATAGAATATGTGCATTTATCTTTTGACCATTTTTCTACTGAGTTAGGTTCTTAATGAGTTTAAAGAGTTTTTTATGTGTTGTTGACATGAGTCTACATATTTCAACCATAATTAATTTCAATGATGAAAAACCACTGGCCTTTTAATAAAATATATTATGTCATTAACAGACCATCTGATTATAATGGGAGTTAACTCAGCAGATGAGCCTTTGATGAGTACATGTCCTCAATTACTGGATATAAATGTCAATTTCCCTTTGGGGTATAGTTTAAAGTTTGCATATTTGTGTGTGTTTATTTACATACATGGGCTCCCTAGGTGCCTTAGTGGTAAAGAATCTGACTGCCAACGTAGGAGATGCAAGGGACACAGGTTTGATCCCCGGGATGGAAAGATCCCCTAGAGTAGTAAATGGCAACCAACTTCACCCTACTCTTGTCTGGAAAATCCCACGGACAGAGGAGTCTGGCAGGGTACAGTCCATGGAGTCGAAAAGAGTAGGACATGAGTTGGCGACTGAGCACACACTCACAACATGCACTTACATACACACACCCCCACACATGAACACACACATAGACACACCTAAAACACTGCCTAAAATAAATGACAGTGAGGCTCATCTCTTCTGACCCCAGGCTCCCATCCTGGTGCCCCCTAGCAAGACTTTGCAGTCCCTTCCAAGGGTCACTGTAACCAGTCTCTCCTCTCCATGCATCCTGCATGCTGACCCCAGGCCCCTTTCCCAAAACATCAATTTTGCTAACTCTCAAAATGAGAACAATGCTTAAACCTCTGCATTACCTGGTATGTAAGGTAAAGATTCCTAACCCAGCCCCTCCATCCTACTTGAACTAAGCTATCTTCCTGGGCAAACCTGCTTCTGCTGGCCCATGTGAATGAAGCCTAAGGGCCTCCAACACAATCTAGTATTTGGCAGCTGTGTGACACACAGGAGGTAACTTAATTCAATGAAACCTCATTTCTTTTTCTGTACAATGAGGACAAACACAGCACCTAACTCATGGGTTCACAGGGTCTAAGTGGGGATGAAACAGAGTAATACTTTGTCAACATTTAGTACAATGTCTACATGGTAAACAATCACTGAACGTGTGTTGTTGTTTATGTGCCTCATATTGCTGGAATTATTATCTCATTATAGCCAAATTGTTGTTCTTGTTAATCCTCAAATACTGGGGGAGCGATTTTTCTCTTGTCTACACTCCCTTGCACCTTTCCATAGGTGTCTTCTGCAGTTGTCTGTATGATGACATGGAATTCCATCATCTTCAGAATTTCTAAGCACTTTGGTAACACTTCTTCCATGAGTACTTATGCCTCACAGTTCCTTGTACAAATATATTTTTCTCTCTCGTTCCTGTGCTGCCTGAGAGAAAGACCAGAATACTAGTCATCTTTCTTTCTTTCCAGTATCCAGTTCCCAGGCCAAAACAAAATAGGTGCTCAAAAAGTGTTTGTTGAGCATTTCCTATTCTTCTTTTCTCTTCCTAAAACCCTTATTTAAAAAATTTATTTGTAACCTTATAAAACCATCACCCGCACTATCAATCTAATTGCTGCCCCTTCCAGTTCCCCCTCCACAATACACTCTCTGAACCCGTCTTTCCCCACATCTCCACTTCCCCAAACCACTCAAGGTACAGAGCCCTTGAGAGCTGGGTTTTTATTCTGTCTGATTGTTTCTCTAGAAGGAATGCTCCCAGCCATCGTGTTTTCTTCCTTTAAAATTCCAGTGAGAGAAGCGAGTGGGGCAGATAAGCCCTTGACTCTCAAGTCAGAGTTGGAGAAGGGGGGAGGGGAGAAGTAAAGCAGAGAATCCCACCGTATCAGTATTTTGAGTCAGTCAAAAAGTTCATTTGGGTTTTTTTTAGAACATTTTATGAAAAACCCTAATGAACTTTTTGATCAACCCAACATAGACCTTTACAGTGTTTTGCAGCATTATCATTCATCCAGATTATGCCCAGGGATAGACCCCATGCATAAATATAAACGATTCCACACATCTAACTTTAACGTCTTTAAGGATTACTTCTCCCATCACTCTTCTCCTGGTCTGAGACAAGTCGTGTAATGCAAAGTGTCATGTTCTGTCTTGTGTCACTCACAATCACCATCACTAGATTATTCTGATTAATTCCATAAGATGGCACAGTCAATTCAATGAGCAATGCTTAGAGTCAAGGTCCAGGGTACAACTCAGAACTGACATCCTTCTGCAGCGTCTGCTCAGATGTCATGGAGCTGAGATGCTTCAGCCGGGCTGAGAAGGGTGTTCCTCAGAATCTCAGCTACATGCTCTATTTACTCTCATATGCCAAATGATATGTGTCACAGGGGGGAAATCAGACATCATATATTATCTATTTTTAAAAATCTATTATGTTAAGGGTAAAAAGAAGAGACAAGATGATGTAAAAGAGGGTAACTCTATGCAAATGAGGTCACAATTATGTGCATAATTACTGGAGCTCATTACTCAGGAGTTTCAATCTGCCTCTGCTCTGTGACTGTGGGTGTCAGGATCCAGTGCAGGAAAGAGAAACTACTCCAGGTATTTGGAACAAAAACATTAATACAAGGAATTGGGTGCTTAGCATTGAGCAGACCAGAGAGGGATAGAAAGCCCTCTCAAATCTCACACCTGTGTTCAATATTTTATTATCATGTCATAACTTTCTGCATGGATCCTGTGCTAAGGTTAAGAACTGTATCTGTTTTCTTTTTATTATTTTTTCTCATCAGGCATATATACATATGTATATGAAAGCAAAAGTACAACAGCTCTAAAATATTATGAGGAAATGTTATTTTGCTCCTTATGGTAAACATGGTTTGTCACAGCACTGCAGTAAATAGGGGGCAAAATCTAATATCAGTGGTTCTTTCCTGGGACTACAGGCTCATCGTGTCTACCCTCTGCCAACACTCCCCACTCAGCAATAATAGGAATACCTAGGGATGTGGCAATAGCAAGCAAACATGCCATGCAAAGAGGTTAGCCAGCTAAGAGCCTTTCTTTCCTTTTGAAGAGGCAAGACTCACAGCAGGCAACGTTCATACAGTCAAGTTGAGGAAAGCTAGGAGACTCATCTCTGTGGTGGAAAATAAATGTAAGCCTTTCTGAACTCTCCCAGTACTTTAGTCAGGAGGAAGAAAATCTAGCATCCCGGCTCTTTCTGATACTGAGAAATCTTGTAGGCAGCTCAGCTGTCCCCCTGGGACAGAAGAGAAATGAGTTTCAGGTGCCACTCCCTTCTCACCTATGGGTAGTTGATCCTGAAAGCTCCCCAGGCTGGGTAGGTTTATCAGAGAAGGGTCTGTCTAGGGCCACTCTGCCCCAGACACAGACATCAATACTCCAGTCAACATCCCCCATGTGGACAAGGGTATGCCAACCCCTGCTGCTGATGTAGCCTTCTTAGATGTTATGTCCAAGTGTAAAATCCACCCCTTCAAAAGGGAATGAAAGCCTCTAGCATAACTCCTTCCATTCAGACTGCCTAAAACATATCATCTGGATTGTCCTGGAGAGGTTGTCTGCCTGGTGGGATTCGTGGACATTGGGGCTGGAGGAAGAAGCGTCACACCAAGACTCATGTGGACACTGAAAGAAAGGAGTGGGAGTGAGCAGAGCTGAGAACTGAGGTCCACAGGAGAAGCTTAGCCACAAAAGAGGAGGGTCTTAATTTGTTGTTCAAACTGAGAGACTAAAGGCAGTTATGAAGCCAGAGACTTCAGCTGGCAATAATTTGCAGCAATAAGACAATTTACAACAGAGGGGCTTGAACTCCACTAGGTCCCCTGGTCATAGGTCCCCATGCCTCTGTAGCAGCCTTGTTGTTGTTGTTTTTGAGTCATTAAGTCATGCCCCACGCTTTGTGACCCCGTGGACTAGCGCACACCAAGCTTCTTTGTCCTTCTCTATCTCTTGGAGTTTGCTCAAATTCATGTCCATTGAGTCAGTGATGTCATTCAACCATCTCATCCTCTGGTGCGCCTTTCTCCTTTTGCCTTCCATCTTTCCCAGCATCAGAGTCACAGCCTGCAGGGCCCCAAGTATTGCTGCAGCTTTGGAATGAGCACTATGGGCCTCTGTTATGTTCTATTTTAGCTTCCCTATCAATGCAAGAAATAAAAACCAGACATACACAAATGCAGAGGCAGTTAGTTTCTCTGGTGATGGTGGAGCCATTGTTCCTTATCCTCACCATCATCCATTGAGCTGAATAAGAAATTCAGGTTTTAGCATAACTTTTCTTTCATCCTTTCTTCTCCCTTAGCTCCTACAACACCAAATTGGCTCCCAAGTCTCTCAACTCTAACTCCTTAACTTCTCTCAAATTGCATTCCCCTTCCCCAGCACGACTATGACTGCCTGGGGTCAGACACTCCTCATTCTAACCAGATTTACTGTAAACACGTCTCCTACACTCTCAGCATGGATGCTCACTCCCCTCCATCTAAATTCCACATTGAGCCACTGGTCATGTAACCCACAGATCTGGTCATTCTCCCAGCTTAAAACTTCCCAGTGGCTCCCCACTGCTTCTAAGATTTGCTTAAACTACTGTTCTGGACCACAGTCTTCATCATGAACTCCTAGGATCATTTCTTATCTCAGCTCTTATTACATGCCAACAGCACCCTTTGGTTGAGTCACATTAGCCAACTTGGAATTTCTCAATGGACCATGTGTCTCATGCATCAGAACTTGGGGCAAACAGTTCCTATAGCCCCAAATACCCCTCCACCTCTTCACTCCCTTCTTGAGACTATTTATCCTGTCCTTCACATTGCCACTCAAGGGTTACCTCCTTCTGGAAGCATTCTCAGTGTAGGATAGGAACCTGGATCAAAATAATTCCTCAACAACATGAAAGTACTTATTACTTGAACAGTCATTATGAATCTTCTAGGTTAAACTAGACCCCTTTCCTTTTGGGGGCAGAAATGGTATCACATTAATTTGTGAGTCCTCAGAATTTAATTCAGTGCCTGGCTCAGCAAATGATTATTGAATGCATGAATGAACAGAGAAAGTAAAAGATGACTACATGAATGAATAAATAAGTAACTGGGAAAGGAATAAGTTAAAATGAGGAACAATGCAGCATAACCTTTTTGACCAAATCTGCAGTTGATTATCTGTTGCATATAAATGCTGTAACCATTTTCTTCTTTTAACTGTCTGCCTTTTCCCTGGGAAGCTTCATCTACTTCCTTGGTTTCCTTTCTTCTATATATGTTTTCCTCTAAAAGCTCCTGTATAAAGATGATAGAGATGCACCTGTTTTGACAAAAAAGGAAAATTAAGCTTGGAGAAGTTAAGTAAATTTCCCAAGAACTTACTAAAGTAGCAAGACTAGGACCACTTTTTTTTAATTGGGATATAGTACTTTACAGTGTCACATTAGTTTCTGCTGTATAACAAAGTAAATCAGCTACATGTATACAGATATCTTCTCCTTCTTGGACCTCCCTCCCAGCCTTGTACATATGTACCACAGCTTTCTTATCCATTCATCTGTCAATGGACATTTAGGCTGCTTCCATGACCTGGCTATTGTACATAGTGCTGCAATGAACACTGGGCCTAAAATCTTAATCCCAACTTGTTTGGCCCCAAACCTTTCCCTTTCCTACAGTGTGACAGGGTGAGTCTGGATGTGTGGGTGCCATGTGGAATAAGAGTGGGAATTAGCCTGGCGTAATCACTTTGGCTACCCACCGAGAGTCCCCAGTTCTCTATTATTTCCATTTTACCCTACCAGAATTTCATTTCTACTTTTATGGTTTGAAAACACATATGAGTCCTCTGAAAGGCAACAATTAAACCATTCATCACATTAAAGATCACAATAGTTAATTCCAAGAACCAGGCTTCTTAGATTACCATGCCTCTGTGGGATTTTTAGGAATTTGTCTATGTGAACTGGTTCCCAGGTAATACACATAAAGCATTAAACAGTTGTATTACACCTGACCTTCTCTGCTCTTAAAAGGAAGCTGTGAGAATGACTGGATTTGAATCACTGGATTCAAAAGCCAAAACTCCAAAGCAAAAGGTTTACATAATAGTCTCTGTATGTATTGTTGGTGTTCTTCACAGTCTTTGGGAAGCTTACTATATATCATGTCCAACAGATAAGGTATTTGCTGAACATTCTAAACTGTGTTCATGGAACTTGTCTTGAGATGTGCTTCAACTATGACAATACTTTCACCTCTCTTCTAATATAAAATACTATAGTTTTCCCCTTAAGATGTTGTAATTATGCTTTTCCTAAGACAAATCATGCCAATAAATATTTTCACATATTGCTGGTAGGCGTATAAGTGGATTCAGCTCTTATGGAAAACAATTTGGAAATATGTTTCCTGGTGGCTCAGCAGTAAAGAATCTACCGGCCAATGCAGGAGACGTGGGTTTGATCCCTGGGTTGGGAAGATCCTCTGGAGAAGAAAATGACAACCCACTCCAGCATTCTTGCCTGGAGAATCCCATTGTCAGAGGAGACTGGTGGGCTACAGTCTATGGGGTTGCAAAGAGTTGGACATGACTTTGGGACTAAACAACATCATTAGAGACCTTAAAAATGCCCTCTTGGTACAATGATAGCACTTCTTTGACTTTATCTTGAGAAAATTACCCAAGAGATATAGAGGGAAAACCTTGATATCAAAGACAATCCTCATGACTTTATTTATAAAAAATATCAACAATAATCAACAAAAGAGTCAACTACATGGTGATATTTATTTTGATGTTTATATAATGACATGAAACAGGGAACTAATAAGCTAAGTAAAAAGGGATACTAAATTATAGTTAAGAGGTGATGACAACTGTGAAAAATAAATGTGCACTGAGAAAGATTTAATTAAACTAAATCAAAATGTAGTAGTGTTTGGGTAGCATAATCAATTTTTCAGCATTTTTATGTTTAGTAGATTTTACACTATGGCCATACTTGTTTTCACAATTGAGAAAAAAAAATCTTTATTTTTTTAAAGAGCTTTTTCTTCTCAGTGTTAGAGTCAAAAAAAAAAAAAAGATGGTAGAAATGTAGGGAAACTAGGGATATTCTTATAAATAAGAATCAAGAAAAAGTCTTTGAGATACATTTGGTTGGCAAAAAAGTTCATTTGTGGTTTTTGTAATCTCTCATGGAAAATCCCTAATGAAAATTTTGTCTAGCTCAATATTTTGAAAGTGTTTCCCAGGTGGCAGAGTGGATAAAGAACCTGCCTGAAAGGCAGGAGACGCCAGAGACATGGGTTCAATTCCTGGGTTGGAAAGATCCCCTGGAGGAGGGCATGGCAACCCACTCCAGTATTCTTGCCTGGAGAATCCCCATGGACAGAGGAGCCTGGTGGGCTACAATCACAAAGAGTCGGACATGACTGAGGCAACTTGGCATGCACACAGGCAATATTTCAAAAGAGACATTAAGGTAAGAAAGTAGAGTAGCATGTGAACATGGAGAAGTAGCCAGATGTTGGAAAGTCCTAGAATGACTGCCAAGATACTTTTGACATGACCAGGAAAGGGAGGAATCTAGACAGTGATCCCTCCCTACAGAAATCTTAAAGAACAATTTACACTGACTTCTAAAATAGAGAGCCTGTGGAGTAGAATAAAGTTGCAGAGAACAGGGGTATGTCTAACAAATAGATAATTAGGCTCTTCTAAGGAGAAGGAAGGTGTGATAGTCACAACTAGCTTTAAAAATAGTGATCTTTATGTCCCTGGGACTGTCAGAGTCACAGGAGACTAGGTGGTACCTTGGCAGCCGTATTAGACGGGTAAATATAGAGCAAGCCTCTAAAAGCTGTGATCCAGTAAATGTGTGTTTCAAGATACAATTCCCGAGCATGTCTAGTCTACCCTGGTGTGAAGTCAGAGCTGCAGGGTGTGTGAAAAGACCTGCATGTCAGCCCCACAGAGCCTCAGGACTCCAGAGTCCAAGAGGCTAGAGATGCTGCTATTCAAGGGTGAGATCAGCCATTTCACACAGCCAGTGCAGACCAGGCATGCTCCCAAGACAACAGTGACTAAGGCAGCAGTAATGCTGAAATCATGCTGGCACCCCGGTAGAAGGCAAGATGCCCCTTGGCCAAGCTGAAGGCTGGATCATAGGGGGGATATAATAGATTTGGGATATTTTATAAGTGCACCAAAAACCTCTCTGGCATCACTCAACAACACATCACTTTAAATGCATTTGCTTGTAAAGAATGTCACAGCTCATTTCTTCTGCTATATAGTGGGTTCTTATTAGTTACCCATTTTAGACATAATAGTGTATATTATACATAGACCCTGATGTATACATATATGTGTGTATGTATGTACACATCATACATATATACATATGTATACAAATATACATGTATATACATGTATACATAATACATCGTACATATATACATATGATATATACATTTATGTATACATAGACCCTATACGTATACATAGACCCTGATGCTAGGAAAGATTGACGGCAGGAGGAGAAGGGGACGACAGAGGATGAGATGGTTGGATGGCATCACCAACTCAATGGACATGAGTTTGGGTAAGCTCCTGGAGTTGGTGATGGACAGGGAAGCCTGTCATGCTACAGTCCATGGGGTCACAAAGAGTCAGACACGACGTAGTGACTGAACTGAACTGAGTATATATTTGTTAATCCCAATTTCCCAATTCCTTAATAAAAACAAGGTTGCTGATTTTGTACGTAACCCAATTGTTATCAATGTTTTTTTAATCTATTGTTGGATGAAGACAGACTAGAATATTTCACGACTTTGAAATCTTCAGATGACACTAGGTGGAGGGAGATCACCAAGACATTGTTGGATAAGGATTTTAAAAGGCTCTGGCCTTCCCAGGAAATATGAGTCAAAGTTAACCAGATGAAAATAACTATGTGTACAGAACCAGTCTTGTTTTTGAGTCAGTAAGTAACATGCCCAAGGATGAAAGAATCTAGTTCAGTGGGGAAACAAGGCTCAGAGGTTAGAGATGAGCTCACCTGGGCAGACACAATCAGATGCCAATGCTTAGTGCTTGTGGCAGAGGGAATATTGGGCAAATATTCCCAAGACATCACATTGGGCAAACGACATCTGGAGCTGGATTCTGCGTTGGGACCCATGTTTTAGAAAGAAATTTAAAACTTGAAGCATATCCAGTAGAGAAAACTGTGATGGTAAAGATCTTGGAAACCATTCCATATGAAGAGAAAGTGAAGGAATAAGGAATGTT
Source organism: Cervus canadensis (assembly GCF_019320065.1). Lineage (NCBI taxonomy): Eukaryota > Metazoa > Chordata > Mammalia > Artiodactyla > Cervidae > Cervus > Cervus canadensis. Next base: position 84,455,087 of record NC_057390.1, on the reverse strand, counting down.
CCCTTTGGAAAACTCAAGATTTGGGATCGGTATTAGCACTATCGTCAAACCTACGAAAAGCTCTAATGGAAAGAATCATTCAGTTCATTCTTTGCCGTTCCAGAGAGTAAAACCAAGGTCAAGGGGAATAAAAAAACAAATAAGCTATATGAAAACTCTTAAGAATCCCTTGGACAGCAAGGAGATCAAACCAGTCAATCCTAAAAGAAATCCACCCTGAACGTTCATTGAAGGACTGATGTTGAAGCGGAGCCCCAGTACTTTGGCCACCTGATGCCAAGAGCTGACTCACTGGGAAAAAATCCTGGTGCTGGGAAAGATTGAAGGCAAAGGGCAAACAGAGTGGCAGAGACTGAGATGGTTAAATAGAATCACCAACTCAGTGGACACGAATCTGAGCACACTCCAGGAGGTAGAGTAGGACAGAGGAGCACAGCTTGCTGCAGTTCACGAGTTGCCAAGAGTCAGACAAGACTGAGTGACTGAACAGTAACATAGTGCCTCCAATAGGGCATTTATCTATTATTATCTCCAGCCCACCTCCACCATGGAGCCCGCCTACATATGCCCAGTTCTAGTCTTAAGGGCTAAGCCCTCTGCCACTCCTCTGGGCCTAGGTCATTATGGCCCTTCCCAGAATGACCTCTCTTGTCTACCTGATAACTTCTATTTATTATTGTGGACTCTGTTATCTCCTCCTCTGTGGAATCTTGGCTCTAACATCTCCTGGACTGCAAAGGCTTGGCCATCTGGGCCCCATGTACTTCTCAGTCTCTTGTGTTCTCCATCAGAGCAACCTCGCTGGTGGATTAACACTATATATCTCTGCTCATTCACTGGGCTATGAGTAGGTGTTACTGATCTTTTATCTCCAGCAACAGAGTCTTCTGCTCAATATTCTGTAATAACCTAAACGGGAAAAGAATTTGAAAAAGAATAGAGGCACTTTTAGGTATAACTGAATCACTTTACTGCACACCAGAAACTAACACAGCATTGTTAATCAACTATACTTCAACAAAAAAATAAAAATTAAAAGAAATGCAAGGAAAGACAGAGAAAAATAGTTAGTCTAGGATCCAAAACTAATTTACTTACACTTTCCAGGTGTGAACTAAATCAGGAATGAGACCCAAACTAGAAGCTTCACTCTTAGAAAAGGTTTTTAAGGCATGACTGATGGAATGCTTTTACAAGAAATAGATCTAGAGATGAGAAGTCAGTCTAATGCACTGCCGTGAACTCTGTCTATATGAAAACCACATGGTAAATTGGCAGTGAACTCTTGGTAGGCTATCCAAAGAGAAAAAATAAAAATTTGTTCCTTAGAGTTCAGCAGTGGCCCTTGTAGCAGAAGAAACATAATAGTGATCATTTTTTTTTCTTTAATTCTCTTATTTGATTGCTGGTATTTCTTAGATAAACTAGGAACTTTGTACTTAAAGTTGATTTGTCCTGGACCAGTAGTATTTCATCATATATAAAAACAATATTATGAAAGCTGAAATTATCCTAATCAGGTACATAAAATGAAGACATTAAAGTTGAGCGCTGAATTGTATCATGTTTCACTGGGAATGTGTAATGACAAATAATACTTTCTCATAAAAGTAGTTATGTAATACTTATTTTTTAAAAACGAGTCATGGAATAATAAAACTGAAGTGTCATTAAACATACTATGTTGTGGTTTTGCAAATCTTCAGACTTGAAGTTATTTGCCAATTGCCCTATCCTGCAAGGCCACCAGACAGCAGAAGACAAATGGAAATGTACTTGTATCCCAACAGAACATACTTAAAAAATAGTCATATTTCTCCAAAGAAGACACACAAAGGGCCAGTGATCACATGAAAATATACTCAACATCATTAGTCATTAGGATAATAAAAATCAAAATCTCAATTAAATATCACTTTGTACCCCACTAGGATGCCTATTATCAAAAAGATAGATTAACAATTGTTGGCAAGGATGCGGAGAAACTAGAACCCTCACACACTCCTGGGCTTCCCTGGTAGCTCAGTCAGTAAAGAATTGCCTGCAATGCAGGAGACCCCGGTTTGATTCCTAGGTCAGGAAGATCCACTGGAGAAGAGAAAGGCTACCCACTCCAGTATTCTTGGGCTTCCCTGGTGGATCAGACGGTAAAGAATCTGCCTGCAATGCAGGAGACCTGGGTTCGATTCCTGGGTTGGGAAGATCGCCTGGATAAGGGAACGGCTATCCACTGCAGTATTCTGGCCTGGAGAATTCCATGGACTGTATAGTCCATGGGGTCACAAAGAGTCGGACAGGACCACGCAACTTTCACTTTCAGACATCCCTGGTGGGAACGTCATGGTGCTGTATCCTGCTTTAGGAGGCCGTCCGGAAGTTCCCCAAATGATTACACAGAGAGCGACCGTTTGAGCCAGCAATTCCACCCCTAGGTATATACCCGAGAGAAATGAAAATGTAAACCACAAAATCCTCATATACCAATGTTCATAGCAACTTTATTTATGACAGCTCAAAGATGGAAAGAATCCAACTGACCATCAACTGATGAATGGATAAACAAAATGTGGTCTATCCATATGATGAAACATTATTCAATCATAAAAATAAATTAAGTATTGGTGCATCTGTAATACGAATGAACATTGAAAATATTATGCTCAGTGAAAGAAGACAGTCACAAAAGACCACATATTATATGATTCCGTTTATATGAAATTTCCAGAATAGGTGAATCAAAAAGGACAGAAAGTAGATCAGTGGTTGGCTTGAGTCGAACACAGGAATGGAATGACGTGGGGAGAGATAGCTAAAGGGAAAGAGTTTCTTTCAGGTTTAATGAAAATGTTCTAATATTGGTTTGGGTGATAGTTCCATAACTGTGAACATATTAGAGATCATTTAACTGTATTCTTTAAATGGGTGAATTATATGGTGTGTGAATATATCTCAATAAAAGTATAACAAAAAGATCTCCAGAAAGCTACAGCAAGAATAAACTTAAGAAGGTATTTTAAAGTATTACAACTTGTGGGTTTTTAGAAGATAAGATACAGGAGAGATCAGGCCTACAGTGAAGGCCCTAAACAACTTTTCTGAAAGTATAATCTTAATGTCTAAGAAATTGGGCAAGGGTTTCCACTGGAAAATGTCCAGCTCATCTATTTCCTTATATCTGTCTTTTAGGAAGAGAAATGCTTTCTTAGTTGAGAGAATAATGATTAGTCATCAACAATGTTTTGGTGGCAACTCCTGTGGTATAAAGAGGATGCACCGCCCTTAGTTTCAAAGTCCGAAGTAGATGAAAACTCCCCCAGACTACACTCCTGAATTTTTCCAATTTTGTCATTCGTCTTTGAAGAATACTTCTTTAAAGTAGCGGTGTAACTATAAAAGACTATGCTTTGATTGATACTGTTAAGGCAGACCAATAATTCACTTAAAGTATCAATTATCATTAATATCTAAGATTCTTGTGTCCCTGCTGTTTCCCCACCTAATCCTCCTGAGCTGAGAATATAAGACTATCAGAGCTGCCTCTCCAGTCCCTCAAGATGGCCTCTATTCTTGGCAGTGGCTACATGGGGTAGCTCTCAGTTCATTTCATGCATTTACTTGTTTAATCCCCCAAAGGACCCAACCTTTCGAAAGAAGAACACACACACACTTTAGTATGTTTCAGGGCATCGTTCTCTCCTCAGCTTCTCAGAATACACACCTGCACATAGCCTAGTGTATCCGACATCTGTCTGTCATCTTTCACCCTAAGAAAAATGTTTTCTGTGCACACCAGATTGTAGAATGAAACAAGTTTCAGATCTAACTCCCTTCTCATTACCAACAAGAAATCTTATCTAAGGTTCTTGATAAACAAGGAGGCATGAGAGATTTAGAGATGAATAAAGTTTGCAGAAAGTGAATAACTTCAAAGACCCAGATGGTAGCTTCCTCCACCCACACTCACATCCCTTGTTGACTGAGCTGACAGAGCCTACACATCTATAGGTGGGCTTCCCAGATGATTCAGTGGTAAAGAATCTACCTGCCAATGCAGGAGATGCAAGAGATGTGGGTCTGATCCCTAGGTCAGGAAGATCCCCTGGAGGAGGAAACGGCAACTCACTTAAGTATTCTTGCCTAGAAAATTCCATGAACAGAGAAGCCTGGCAGGCTACAGTCCATGGGGTTGCGAAGAGTTGGACACGACCGAGTACACACACATACACACAATCTGTACGTAAATAAAGAAAATTATGGTAGCAAATTCGGGATCATGGATTATGTTTATTCTTTTGACATAAAGATCGCTCATATGTGAATTTTAAATAGGATACTACATCTTGATGACAATACCACAATAAGAAAACACTAGGTTTTTTTCTGAATCTCGAGCCTAATTAAGAGAATGTGTGAATATCTAACAACCTTTACTAAAATTCAAACATATTTGCTTATGCATGACCACCAATCATTGAACTCAAAGAAAATCCTGCTTAAACATATTATTAAAATGGGCACTTAACCAGATACACAGGTTGTAAATGAATTCCTTATTCTCCCCTGTTGAGAACGTTAGCAAACATCCCATTGTTAGGCTGGTCTGGGTGGGTTAAAACACACCACAATCTGTTTGGCGTAACTAGCTAGTCTAATTATAGTCTAAATTTGCAAGAGGTCAGCCATTATTTAGAACTCTGACACACACAAGAGTATATAGTATAGATTTAAGCAGAGATCATTTCAACTGCAGAATTTGTTAGTTGGACTTTGCATAATTGGCCAAATACTGACAGAATTTGGCCAGTTATGCAAAATTCCTAAACTTTGTCTATTTCTATATCAGATTTCAGCTTTCCTGGGTACAACCGTTTGTACACTGACTTTTTTTTTTTATTACTGTTAATGATGCCAAAAGGATTTTGCTGTTTCAAACTTTGCACACAAACCTAGCAGGCAAAATCTTCCATAAATGTATTCTAAGCTCTTGGCAAACTTTCCCTAGGAGCAAATATTAACTCTAGATAGTGTTTATTAGCTTTTATAAAATAATCACTGTAATAGTGGCATATAATTGCTAGAGGTAAATGCTTATCTAGGTCACAGATTAATCAAGTTTGAGCTCTTTAATAGAACCCGGTCAGAAATAATTTATTTCTCGCACAGTTTACATTTTGAAATAACCACCTGATTTTCCTCTGATTTTGCTTTGCACTCCAACAGTGAATTCATGGATACACATTGCATCCTGCTTGTGCTGTCAACAGAGAAACATGGAGAAGTGGATTCTGTGTTGTATAACACAGATAAAGCTGTGGGAGATGGCTCCATCCAGCTTCTTACCCTACATCTCTGAGCATGCAAGTGAGCTACCCCATAGAGTAGCTCACCAGGTTCGTCTGTCCATGGGATTCTCCAGGCAGAAATTCTGGAGTGAGCTGCCATTTCCTCCTCCAAGAATCTTCCTGATCCAGGGATCAAACCCACGTCTCCTGCACTGGCAGGCGGATTCTTTACCATTGAACCACCTTGGGGAACCCACCCTACATCCCCAGGACTGATCTAAAACAAAGTTTCCCAATTTAAACAGTGCTACATCTCTGCATTATTGAAGTATTATTGCTACCTCCCTAAATATTAGGAAGTACATCCTGCTATGAGATAACTGCTGCCAACAAGGGAATCCTGCTAGAAATACCATGTGCGGGTTTATGTATGGATGTGTTTTCAGTTCTTTCAGGTAAATACCAAGGAGCATGACAGCTGGATCATATGGTAAGAGTACATTTTGCTTTGTAGAAAAGAACCAACCAAACTGTGCTTCAGAGTGGCTATACCATTTGCATTCCTGCCAATAATGATTAAGGGTTCCCACTGCTCTACGTCCTCACCAGTGTTTAGCGTTGTCAGTGTTCCAGATTGGGGCCATTTTAACAGTCGTGTGGTGGTATCTCACTGCTGTTTTAATTTGCATTTCCTGATGACCTTTGATGTGGAGTATCTTTCCACATGCTTATTTACCATCTGTGTATCTTCTTCGGTGAGGTGTTTGTTAAAAATCTTTGGCACACTTTAAAATCACATTGTTTGATATTTTACTGTTAAGTTTTAAGAATTCTTTGTATATTTTGGATAATGGTCCTCTATCAGATATGCCTTTTGCAAATATTTTCTCATCACCAGCCAGTTGTGGTTTGTCTTCTAATCCTCTTGATCTTGTCTTCCACAGAGGAGAGGTTTTTTATTTTAATGCAATCCAGCTTGTCTTCCATAGAGGAGAGGTTTTTTATTTTAATGCAATCCCATTATTTATTTCAAGGATTGTGCCTTTGGCATTGTGTCTAAAGAGGCATAACCATACCTGAAGATTATCTAGGTTTTCACCTATGTTATCTTGTAGGATGTTTCTAGTTTTGCATTTAATGTTTAGATTCATGATCCATTTTGAGTTAATATTTGTGCTGAGCATAAGGTCTTCATCTAGATCCATTTTTATCTTGCATGTGAGGAGTTCCATTTTTCCAGCACCACTTATCGAAAGAGACTATCTTGGCCCTGTTGTTTTCCTTTGCTTCGTTGTCAAAGACCATTTGATGGCTTGTATTTATGTAAGTCTCTTTCTGGACTCGCTCTTCTGTTGCGTTGATCTACTTTCTTCTTTGGCTATAACAACTTGTCCTGATTACTGTAGCTTCCTGGTAATTCTTGAAATTAGTGGTATTAGTCCTCCAGCTTCTTTCTTCTTCAACATCATGTTGACTATTCTGGGCCTTTTACCTCTACATATAATCTTTAGATTCATGTTGATCTCCATGAAATAACTTGCTGGGACTTTTACTGGAATTGCACTGAATTTATAGATCAAATTGGGAAATGCTGACATCTTGACCATATTGAGTCTTCTTCCTTGTGAACAAGGACTATGTCTTCATTTATTTAGCTCTTCATCAAAGTTTTTTAGTTTTATAGAGTTCTTGTACATATTTTTTAGATTTATACCTAATCACTTTAGTTCTGAGGGTGCTAATATAAATGGTATTATGTTTAACTTAATTTTAAATTTAATTTCAAATTCCATGTTCATTGTTAGTCAGGTCCAAGTCTGTAGCTTTAGCATAAACAGTGAATACATCTATATGTTGAGTTGCATGTTTAAGCATTCCAACTATCAATAATTAAATCAAGTGTGCTATAAGAAGACTGAGTTATTCTTCTCACCTCTTTATAGAAAATATTATAAATTATTGTCCAATGTAGAAACACTCCAGAGAATATGCAGCCAAAATGTAGGAATTAAAATATTGCAGAGATGTGTCAAGCAGGTAATTAATGAAAATATTATGCTTTTTAAGATTTTGTGATACTTTTCAGATTCCTAAAATTTGCTTTCTCATTCTAAATAAATACTCCCTTTCATTTTGCATCTATAATTTTTATTCTCTTTCTTAAAGACAGCCTGAAAAATTTGGACATGCTTCAGGCCCCAAAACCTGATCCTGCCCTTGGCCTCCATTATTCTACCTAAGAAAGTTTTACTGTCATCTAAATTGAAACTAATGAAGTTGAATGTACAAATGTGCAAGGAATTACTACCTTTTCTTCAGATTTTTCAGCAATTCATTTTCTAGATGGTTCTGCTATCATCTTTAATGTCAGGATTGAGTCAGAGAAAATAAAGTAATAAAATACTCTGCAGCCCCAGCCAATGCAAGCAGGGTCTGGGCGCCACCTTACTGCCTCTCATCAGCCTCATTAAGCCATTGGTGAGTCTAGGGGAGGGACAGGGTGGTGGCCAAGTCTCGAGATCTACCTGGTAATGCTAACACGCATACTCTGATCACTTATCATCTAAGCAGGAACAAAGATGCCCCTTGCATGGCTTCAGCTTATACACAAGGGGAGGCTGTGTTTTAACCCCATTCTATGACTGCTTGATCTTCTTCGCCTGTGATTTGAGATGCTGGCCTTCTCTGGAGCACTCTGGTCAGCTGGGCCAAGTAGGAGTTGGTGAAGAGCAAAAAGGGCTGTTCCCAGGCCTGCATCCCACTGCCCTAACTCTGCTGTCAAATAGACCCTGCATTCATTAGGATTCTCCTGAGACACAGAACCAACAGAATGTGTGTGCGTGCATGTGTGTTTATACATATACACATATAGAGAAAAAGAGAGAGAAGAGAAAGTGCTTTATATGAGGAATTATGGAGGCTGAGAAGCCCCAAATTTGCATTCGACAAGTTGAAGACCCAGGAGGGTGGTAATGTAATTCCATTCTGAGTCTGAAGGTCTGAGAACCAGAAGAGCGGATGGTATAGTCCCAATCTGAAAAGGCCAACAGGCTGGAGACCCAAGAAGGGCCAGTGCTTCCATTCAAGTCCAAAGGTCAGAGGAAACTAGGTGCAAGTTCAGTGCAGCCAGACAGGAGGAGTCCCCCTGACTCAGTCATTTTGTTCTCAGAGTCTTCAGCTGGTGAATGAGCCCCCCTTCCTCCATTCACCTGCAGGGCAATCTGCTTTTTCATTCTACTGATTAGAATACTAATCTCATCCAGAATCACCCCCACAGAACTCCTAGAATAATGTTTGAGCAAGTGCCTGGGCACTTCATAGCCCAGTCAAGTTGATATTAAATTAACCAAACCAAACACTGAAGCAGCATGAAATCTAACACTCCTTGTCTGATGCTCTGAATGAGTTCTCCCTTCTCCACCATCACTTCCACCTTTGGATTGACTTCTAGATAAATGGCACTGCTCTATTTATCCACACAATCAAAAACCATCCACAGAGTTCTGGAAAGATGCTCAAGCCCTGTTTTTCTCATGTCACTTTGAGGACCTTGCAATTCTTTCTTTGAGCAAAACAGAGCCTGTCCTAGTCAGCACAGGCTGCCATAAGATGATCACAGACGGAAGGTTTAAGGGGGTGCTTAAACTGCAGAACGTCTAATTCTCAAGGTTCTAGAGGTTGGAAGTCCAAGATCCAGGTACCAGCATGATCAGACTCTGGCCGCATCCTTCTTCTTTGCTTGAGAAAGACCACCTCATTGCTGTGTCTCCTTCACCTGTGGAGAGAGAAAGAGCAAGCTTGCTAGTAAGGGCACTAATCCTGTCATGGGGGCCCCATCTAAAGGCTCCATCTTCAAATCACATCACACTGGGGGTTAGGGCTTCATCATATTAATTTGGAAGAGGACAGTTCACTCCACATCAGAACCCATGGAGGATTTAAGCTGAGAAATGGGCATGAACAGGCTGTTTCATAAAAGTCACTGTGGTGTCACTGGGGATGAATTTTGAAGAGAAACTCTGGGGGAAAGGGGCTCAGGATGGGGAGTTGAGGAGTTGGAGGGGGATCACAGAGATATTTAGATATTTATAGTATTCCACAGAATTTAACAGGATGCAAATTAAGAGCTTGTTTCACTGGTTTGGGGGGTTTGTTTGGTTTTTCTTTTCAGTTTCACAGTAGTCAATTAACCCAAAGTACAGATCCTGATTCAGGAGAATGGGCTGGAGCCTGAGGGTCTTATGACAAACTCCTAGATGATGTCAGGATGCTGGTACACAGACTCACTACTTTGAGCAGCAGAGACAAGTGAGGTGGGGGAGAGGAGAACCAACCAGAATGTCTTCAGGGAGCCTGTGTGCTCCATGTGGCTGTAACATACCTAGTTGTTCTGTGTGTCATGAAACAAGATGTGAACCTTCTTTGAGCCTTGGTTCCTTAATTTGCATGGTTGCTTACCAGTCTATGATCGCACAACCCCAGATCTAATAGCACTTGTTCTGGGAAGAAAGCAATGAAAAGTTGGTTGTAGTCAGCTCTCAAGAGCATGTTATGCATTATCAAGCTTATTAAATGACTTCTTAAAGGGAGATTGGTATTTAAAAAACAGCTTTAAAATGGTCCAATGATAGCTTGTTACAATTAAGTTAATTTCAAAATCAAACTTTGCTTTGAAGTCTTTCTTCTTTGTACTTCCTTAATGCAGGCAGAAGAGAAGTGGGAACAGGGAAGTAGGTCATTAAGGGCTACATATAATCACTGCCTCTTTGGGGAAATGCTTTAGGGCTTTGCACTGGGGAGGCGAGACCTTGTACTGCTCATATTAGGTGAGTTTCTGAGTCTGAAAGGACCTCTAGGAATTACAAAACCCTTTGGTTCACAAAAGCTCTTTTGATTCTTCACTTCTTCAGAATAATTTGCCTCCAGAGTCTGTATCATGGGGTCCTCATCACCCACTAAATTAGTTGCCATTCTAATCAATTCTCTTAATGTTAATCAATGATCCACAGATGAGGTGGTGTAAATGTAGGCCAAGTTCACTGTGTATAATTTATCTGGTGTCAAGAAAATAAATCATCACATATAATTTATACAAAGTGCATGATTCATACCCTCAAACTTCTACTTTTAATTGGAAATGCACTTTTGGCTATGCAGAATACGGGAAGCTGGATTTCTGGATTTCTAGTGCTACTTTCCAACCTGGGCAGGAAGGCAGAGTTAACTTTAAGGGACACAAAACACCCACTCAAGTGACATCCCTGGGTCACAAGGCACCAGGTCTAGGTTATGCTCAAACCCCATGGCCAGGAGGAGTAAACAGGTGCAGTGCAATGTGTTGTAAGTTTACATGAATCCAGATAATCCCCTTCTATCCCATTCTTTTCTGATGTGGCTTCTTTCTCAGAGTAAGGTTACAAATTACTCTCATGAGCAATGTAGCTGCAGCGTTCCAGGAAGCATTCTCAGATTAAGTTGGTCCAGGTGAGCCTTTCAGAAGGCTGTGGAAGCCATTGGGAATGGAATCTTGAAGTTGACATTGCAGATGGTGCTGGCAAGTCTGTGGAAAACACCCTTCCAAGAGGCAGGGGGCAGCAGATGGGGTTGGATTCTTGCAAAACAGTGTCCCCCTCTCAGACAGGCTCTGGCCACTCCAGGTCACCAGATTCCCTCCCAGATAAAAATTATCACTGTAGTAGATGTCATGTGAGCACTACCAGGTCCTGTTGTCAGGAGGTTTTGTAGAAGTTTCCTCATCTAACTTAATCCTGACAACACTCTTCAGAGGTGACTTGCACTGTATTCTTGTCTAAATGAAGGACCCTCGATTCAAACGCATGAAATGGCTCATCCAAAGGTTAGAAAGAGGTAGAAAGGGAACTCAAAGCAGGTCTGTTGGACTCGAAACCCTGGGTTATTCCCGCCAGGTTGCACTGCCCCTTCCATCCTACCTGGCTCAGGCTCTTCTCTGTTAGGCTTGTCCCAGGTTGCACATCCCGTGGTCACCTTCCTTCTTAAGGCATGTCCATGCCCTGGCTCAGCTCTGTGGACTGATCTGACTGGTCAGGGAATGAGACCATGTAGACCTGGGCAGACTTCCCCTCACTTCTGGTTCAGCTTGTCCTCAAAGGGTAAGAAACAGTAACAAAAAAGGAATTCATGAAAAGCAATGAACTTAGCAGCCCCATGTGGCAGGTGTCTTGGGGTGTTTTATGTGAATCATGTGACATATCCTGGTATTCCCTCAGAGGCAAGCATCTCAAAACAACCCCTACTTGAAAAATACAATAGTTATGAACCGTGATTTGTAATAACACAAATCACACAAAATATCACAGGCCCAGGAGAACTGAAAAGAGCTAAGGAAATTGTACTGTGTTTTTGAAAAACAGCCTGAGAAGTAGTGTCTCTCTGATGTTACAGGCTGCAGCCCCAACTCTCATCAGAGGATAAATCAATTTGCTGCAGCTGTGGGCTGCTAGTGAGGTCCAGGGCACGTGGCCAGACTCACGCTAAGAAAAGACAAAGCTGGGGTGAAGAGTAGCTGAGGTTCTGTGATACCCTTACTGGCCGCCTGTGGGGAGTCTGCAGCCTGCCTCTCCTGACTCCAGTTCTTGTTTTCAAATTATTGGAAGACGATATCTGTGTAAAAGGAGGTCACCTCCAGCTCACCATGCCCCACAGGGAGAAGAGCGGCTTCAAGTATCTTCCACTCCAACCTGGAGGAGAACTCAGCAAGAAACAGAGTGGAGACCTGGACCCAGCAAATCTTTTCCTCCAGGGGGCCTTTGCTCCAGATTTATTTTGTAAGATTTGGTCAAAGCAGGGAACATTTTATGACACGTTTGAGATTTGCCTCCTTGCTTCCCTGGTAGCTCAGCTAGTAAAGAATCTGCCTGTGGGAGACGTGGGTTCAATCTCTGGATGGGAAAAATCCCTGAAGAAGAGACTGGCAACCCACTCCAGTATTCTGGCCTGGAGAATTTCATGGACAGAGGAGACTAGCAAGCTACACACTCTCCATGGGGTCACAATGAGTCAGACATGACTGAACGACTTTCACGTCACTGGATCAGTTCAGGCAAACCTTCAGGGTCTCTCTGAGGCTATCCTGCAGTGCTTTCTTGCCCTACAAGTGCAGGGCAGCTGGTCTCCTGCTCCAGGGCCTGGGGAAGCCCCGCCTCCATGAAGCCCCGCCTCTTATGAAGCCCCGCCTCCTATGAAGCCCCGCCTCCTGCCACCCATCCTCATCGCTTCCCCTGTACCCCCCCCACCCCCCACCCTAAAGAACATCTGTTGACTGCCCATCCTTCCCCAAGCCTGCCAGTCCTGGGAGCGACAGCAAACCACCTCTGACTTTCTTCCCCTGCAGGTTCAGGCAGAGGCACAAGGACGCCTTCCAGACAGGAGAGCTGGAGAGCTGGGACAGAGGGCCTGAAAGACTAACTCTGCTCAGGGCAGCCAGGGAGGGGCGGGGAGGGAGGGGTGCTTCACCCAGAGGGTGCTATCCCCACTGAGCCCAGAGTGACCCAGAAACAGCACAGCAGAGGAGACAGAGCCCAGGAGAAATGCTATGAAAGGACAGACCAGCAAGCAAGCAATACTCATGCCCTTGGGATCTGAGGTTCCATGGACGGCAGTGGGCGAGAAGCCAGGAGCCCAGGGAGAGAAGGGAGCCAGCTTCCACCACACCCCCACCCACCCCCATCATCTTCCTGCTCTGTGTCCATACACCAGACTTCATGCTCTTCATGCTGTGTGCCTATTACCTTATTTAACCCTCTGGATAACCCTCACCTGCACTTGCATGATGGCTCAGCAGTAAAGAATCTGCATGCAATGCAGGAGATGTTTGATCCCTGGGTTGGGAAGATCCCCTGGAGAAGGGAACGACTGACTACCCACTCCTTTACACTGAATTTCCTTGGGTATTTTCTTGCCTGGGAAATCCCATGAACAGAGGAGCCTGGCAAGCTACAGTTCATGGGGTTGCAAAAGAGTCACACACGACTTAGCGACTAAACCATCACCACCATAACCTTCATGTAACAAACCAGGAGGATGAGCATTATCCCTGATTCATAGATGAGGAAATCAGAATTCAGGAGGCTGAACAGTTGAGCCAAGGTTATAGAGTTACTATGGTTGTAGAGTCATTATGTGTCCACCGGGTGGAAGAGCCACCTGGTGACCCAACTATGTGTCAGGCCTCTGTGCCTCTTTTCTAGGCTTTTTTGGGTAGAATATCTTTCCTGCCCATGCACACCCAGTAGATCTTTCAAGCCCCACAGTATTTCCCTGTCTGCCTCCCACCAACCCAAGAAGGACTGCTCATACCCTCCAAGCCCCAGCAAACATCCATCACTGCTCTTCTTCAGACATTTTCAAGCTCTGGCTTGTGTGCAAGGCTGTCCCCCACTTCACCCTTGAGCTGTTGGAGGGCAGAGGCTCTGCGTGTGTTCACGTCTCCGCACCAGCAGAGTTTCTGGAAGCATGGATGAGTATCCTTTTCACTAGCCCATTTCTCTCCCTAACGTGAGACAACAGAAAATGACACCGTGCAAAACAGGGCCACATGAAAGGCTCCTTAGAAAGCAGGCCAAACAGGTTTTCAGATCTGCTGAAAGACAGTCGCCAAATGAGATTTTCCAACACCTCTTTCAGCAGCGGAGGGCTTGGTTTCTGTGCCCGGCTTCCTGCTTCTCAAACCTTTGTGAATTTCCTTGGGTGTGTTGAATGGGATGAAATCAAATTGAGTCCTTCCCTGATTCAGAGAAATTCGGAAATTTCTTTGATCAATAATGAGAATGACACTGTTTGGCTGGGTTTTTACTGGTTGAAAACATTTTGCCCAGATTAGCTGTAAAGATTTCAACACCAACAGCATCATCTCTCAGAGAAGGGAAATCTAAGGTCTGCAGATCAGCCAGCCTTTGCAAGTTGGAGAGAACTTTGATTAAACAAAGGGAATGTCGTGATGTTTCCTGAGCCGGAGACCAAAACGCCATTGTCTGGGTAAAAACCGAATTCAGCCCAGCCCTGATCTTCACCTTCAGACGTGGCTTTCCAGTGACGTTGTTCTGACCGTGAACTTAAAGAGAGCCCCACGACTGTGACTAATTGTTTTCAGTTCTCATTGATTGTCAAGACTCCTGACAAAATTCTCAGAAATAGAAACAGAATCTGCTGCATGGGCAAGACATCCACCATGTGTATGAGAACACCCCCGATACAAGCCCTCTCTCCATCTGCTTGGAGAGCTCCTTAGAGAGCAGGCGAGGCCCTTGAGAGTGCCAGCATAAGAGCAGGAATGATTTCCTCCAGGATTAAAGGTTTTCTTGGTTGAGGGGGAGCCGGGGGTGACGATGTGGCCAGTATGTATGTATGTAGGAAACCTGGAGTCAAGCAGGTAAAGCTGGGTTTTGAATGGATATCATTCACTGGTCCAGCTGCAAAATGCATCTAACAACATGAATACACCATTCCAAAACTATTAAAGTTCAAATTGGCAGACTTCAGCTTCTTATTGGGGGAAAAAAAGGGAGCCAAGTTTTAGACAATGACAGTTTATCACTTTAAAAGGCATGCAGGTTGCAGGGAAAGTACTGGTGTGCCTTCCGGTAGAAACATCCCCCTTGTGTGCCTTCCGAAGCTCTCCACGCTCTGTTTAGAAGCCAGCCACAGGCAGGCATGAATGAAGACTGAATAGAAATCAGCTTGCCCTTTCAGGAGTCAAATTCGCCTTCATTGATCAAGGGGCAATCCTACTCTATTACAGAAGCTAAGCAGAAGATTGAACCCCAGCCCTTACAAGAGCAACTGATTCAGACATTAAGATTCCCGAACATTGCATCACCTTTTGAATTCACAACCAGGCCCTGGTGTCAGTTCTGAAAACACCTGGGACCCCAGATTTCTCACTGTTGGTGGCCAGTAGTAAAAACAAAAAAAAGTACACATACCCATACGTATATGTACATAAACATATATGTATCTACCATATATACACACACACACACACACACACATACATATCCATATAGTCACAGAAACTCACAGATAATCTATTCATTCTTTTTTATGTAAACATATTCACGGAAAAAAGAAATAAATGAAAGTAAAACTGTTAGTCTCTCAGTTGTGTCTAACTCTGCGACCCCATGGACTGTAGCCCACCAGGCTCCTCTATCCATGGAATTCTCCAGGCAAGAATATTGGAGTGGGTAGTCATTCCCTTCTCCGGGGGATCTTCCTGACCCAGGGATCAAACCTGGGTCTCCTACATTGCAGGTCAATTCTTTACCATCTGACCAAACAGAGGAGGGAAATACTAGGAGACTGATCCTGACACTGTCTCTGTTGTACCAGGAGAGGAGAAGGTAAGTGAATTGGCAAGAAATAGACTTTAATTCCTGCTGATTGCTGGTTGGAGTTCAACTAGAGCATTTCACAATTATTTGGGAATTTTCATGTATGGGCCAGGGACTGGATTTGCAAAATGTGTGCTGAAAATGGATACTTGGAATTCTACAAAGATGTTTGTGGGTGATACGTTTCACTAAAACACACTTGATGCTATAAATCATTTCTTCAGGATGTTCATTCTCACCAGATGGGTAATGGGTGGGTGGTCCCTTTGGCTGTGGGATGTTCCTGGATGACAACACTCAAGGGGACCCTCAGCGGCCTCGAGGGAGGCCCGCCACTCACGCAGAGTCAAGGGCAGAAGCTGAGGAGTGGGTGTCTAAAAGGCTGACTCAAGAGAGGATAGTGGCTGGGAGTCCACTGCCTTCTACAATCCCTGGGGAAGACATACATTTATTGACTTAACATAACTGGCTTTCCAATGGCAAGTCTTTTTAAAAAAAGTTTCACAGTTTATCTAAGTGGGAGGAATTTTGAAATCCACTGGACTAGGTAGTTTTGTAAGCATTCAAGCTTAAATCTCTCTTACTGGTTCCATCTTAGTGTTTCTACTAGTTAGTCTGGCTTTCTAAAACCATCTTAATAATAACAATAATAATGTACGTGCTCAGTCATGTCCCACTCTTTGTAACCCCATGGACTGTAGACTGTCCTATGTCCATGGGATTTTTCAGGCAAGAAGACTGAAGAGGGCTGCCATTTCCTACTCAGAGGGATCTTCCCAACCCAGAGATCAAACCCAAGTCTCTTGTGTCTCCTGTATTGGCAGGCAGATTCTTTACCACTAGTGTCAGCTTGGAAAATAATAGTAACAATAATAATAAAAAGAGGCCCTTTTAACTATGAGAGTCACAAAGGCTGGAGTTTTAAAAAACATTTTAATGTCTTTTGAGAAGGAATGTCCTGGCTGGTGTTGAATGCTCTCATCCAGAAGAGCTGCTATCATGCTGATGAAATATTTTGGAACCTGTTGACCTGTATCAACACACAGGTAGAGGATATATCTGTCATTTGTAGGGTCCCCTTTCTGATCTTCACTTGTCAGAAATTCCTAGCATCATTTTTTTTTTTTTTTTGAATGCCAAGTTGCATTGTTTTCTCCCCAGACTACCCTATGTTTTTAATGGTCATTTTGACAAGTTGTACATTTCCACTGTTAACTTTACAGTTTATGAAATGTATTTAAAAGCATTGTCTCATTTAACCTGCCATCCTATGGTGGCACTAGTGGTAAAGAGTCTGCCTGGCAATGCAGGAGATGCAAAAGATGCAGGTTCAATCCCTGGGTAGGGAAGATCCCCTAGAGTAGGAAATGGCAACCTAAGTATTCTTGCCTGGAGAATCCCCTGGACAGAGAGGCCTGGTGGGTTACAGCCCATAGGGTCTCAAAGAGTTGGACATGACTGAGCAGAGTCGTCACAGCCCATCAAAAGAAGTATCAACCACACTTACCATTTCTTCTCCAAGATTATTTTCTTAAGTATGAAGACATTAAATCAAGAGAGAAGAAAATTTGCTGGAGCAGATATTAGACTTTTTTCCATTGCAAATTATCTTTATTAACCGGCTGTCTGGGAACTGCTCCAACCTGCCGTGAGGTTCTCATTGATAACGCCCTGTTTCTAAGCAACACCACTGGGCAAGCCCCCATGCCGGAGTGGTCAGCTGCCCCTCTGTGACTTCAGCCAACACAGTTCTTTAGCTGGATGTGCCTCTGTTTAGTTTGATATCCATTTTTACAGTAGACTTTTTTCAACTTACAGCTGAAAATGAGGCACCCTGAGCTCATGCCCCATCCAGAGCAAGCCTGGAGGGTCCGCAGTCCAAAGATTTTGTGTAATATCAATGCTACTACCTGTAATAATGCTGTTTTAAAACATGGTCAGCTACTCATCTCTCCTGCCAGCGCAGGACCCACACGGGGATGTCTGTGGGCAAGAGTGAGAGCGAGTACTCCCAGAACTGTCCACGTCTGCACCCTCTGCAGCCCAGCAAACACCCATCACTGCTCTTATTCAGACTTTTTCAAGCTCTGGCTTGTCTGCTAGGCCATACCCCCTCTCACCCTTGAGCTGTTAGCAGAGGATCTGCGTGTGTTCACGTCTCCGCACCAGCAGAGTTTCTGGAAGCATGTATGAGTACCCTTTTCACTACACCATTCCTCTCCCTGACGTGAGACAACAACAACAACAAAAATGACACCACACAAAACAAGGGCCACACGAAAGGCTCGCCGTGCCTGCCATTCTTCATCTTCGTCTCTAAAATCATGTCGTAATAGTACCTCATTGCCGGCTATTTGTGAGGATGGAAGGAGGTAACCCTGTACCTGCTCGGGGCTCACAGACAGAAACGGCTCAGGAAACATTGGCTCCTCTTGTGAATGTCGTTCTGACCCTGTGCCTTCGAAACAACACTTCTCGCAGGCAGGAGTCTGCAGGCACAATGAGAAGGAAGGGATAGAACTCTGGAGTCAGGACAACCTGCTCTGAAATGCTGCCATGACCACTTCCTTCTCGGTAAGCTTGGCCAGGTGGCTTCAGCTGTCTGCAGCTTACCACCTTATTCATTAATAAATTAGCAAAGTGAATGCCTAACCTTAGGTGGTTTTAGGGAGGGTTCTGTGAAATAAGTTCACATTAGAAAGCAATACACACATACACACCCCACTCAATAAATACTGATCTCCATCCTTCCTTTGAATAATGAGTATTTAACAAAGCATTGACACCTGGTAGGTGTTCAAGAAGTAAATATTCTTGCCTGAAACTTCTAAATTGCTCATCTATTATTCTTACCATAATGTGTAGGTTATTATTACAAGTGGAGCGTGAAGAGGCACCAAAAACGTAAAACATAGCAGACAAGAGTCATCCTATCCTGTGTGGTAAGATTTAGAACATCTGAACTTTGGAATTCCTCTTTCTGTTGTACTGATCGCCTTGGCAGCTCAGGCTCTACGGTTTCAAAGAAAACTTTGTCTTCTTCTCATAGAGCATGTAACCAAGCTGCATGATGCCTGACCTGCAGGAGCCACTGGCCCAGGCCCACTCTGAGGACACCCTCCCATCTCAAGGTAGCTGATCTGGAGATTTCAGCTGACCTGAGGAATCAGCAGGAGGCACAAGTGACCCATTCAGCAGTGCTGGTCATTGTTGATAGTTTAGCTCTCAGAAATGCCCCTAACACGCACAGAGTAAGAACAAAGCCCTTGCTGGGGTTCGGGCTCCCTCCCCCTCTCAAAGCTCTGGTGGCACCTTGGTCCTGGCCTCCTTGCCCTCTGTGTCCACACGACACACTCTTTCCTATCCTTCTGCTTCTCCAGGAGTGCCCATCCCACTTCTCAGCCTTGTGAACACCTTGGTGCCCTTCGGTAGACTAAACATTTCCTCATTTCATTTGCAAAATTAGCATCATGGCTCTTGTGAACCCAGAGCAGCCATTCTCATCCTTCTTATAAATGCCACACTGCCCTGCAACTCTTGCTGCCCGTGTCTGTCTTCTTCACTGAGCTGGGACCTCCGAGAGCAGAGGACCGTGTCGGCTTTGTTCAACACTCTGGTCCCAGTTCACTAAAGTTACTTTACTTTACTTTAGTTACTTGCCCATTGCCATCTCTGCTAGACTGTGAGCTCCATCAAAGCCAAAGTCAAATCTTCTGTGTTTCCCTGAAGGGCATACAGCCTAATAAGTATTAATCAACTCTATGACTAATGTGTGGTAAAGAACCTACTTGTCAATGCAGGAGACAAGAAACACTGGTTTGATCCCTGGGTTGGGAAGATGCCCTGGAGGAGGAAATGGCAACCCCCTCCAGTATTTTTTCCTGGAGAATCCCATGGATAGAGGAGCCTGGTGGGCTACTGACCATGGGGTCGCAAAGAGTCAGACACAACAGAAGTGACAGCAAGCAGGCATGAATAACATGAGTTTCTAGAGGGTGGAAGAAAGTCTCGATTGATGTGTATCCACCAGCACTCAGTACAGCGCCTAGCCTGTGATTGGTGTCTGTAACTGCCTGAAGCAGCACATTGAAGGAAGGTGGTAGCCCTCTGTTATAATCCCGGCTCAATCCTAGCTGAACTTTGTCTACCTTGGCCAGATCTGGCCTTTCAAGTACTCCTCACTAAATAAAGAATCCAGGCATATTGGCGGCCTTGGAGCACAACAAACAGCCCAGCTTGGCTTGACTCATGCTCTGGTCTGTCAAGAATCTCTTCTGTGCAAACATCCCAGGGTGAACCTCAGAGACTGATGGAGCCGGCAGCAGATCAACAGCCTGGTTTCTAGAACACATTCAAGGCACTTGCCGGGGACAAAACCATCTTCTCATCTTTATTTCGCTCCTATCATGCAAAGTAAAAATATTAACTCTTCCATGAAAACGAAAGTCATTTGGGGACATCTCACTTTCTCCAGCTTTCTCCCTTGAATGAACTCTACCAGAACTGACATCTTTAAAAGCAAACTGTCTCTCATTTGTGACTTTGCCTGCATTTTTTCTCTTTGACTTTAATGGATGGAGATCCCTTTGTACTAAGATTCTTCCATCAGCATTTCTTAAAATACTGCCTTGGTACGTGTCCTTAAAGCAATAAATAGAGGTGGACCTCCTAGGTCAAATGAATTTGTGGACTTACATGCTAATCCTGCAGCACAGTTCTCTGCTTGACTCTACTCAGCCCAGTGTTTCCCAGACTCCCTGTTCTAATACCCATGTCTGTAACTCTCACTTCCCTGGTGGCTCAGATGGTGAAAAAAAACCTGCCTGTGATGCAGAAGACCAGGGTTCAGTCCCTGGATTGGGAAGATCCACTGGAGAAGGGAATGGCAATCCACTCCAGTATTCTTGCCTGGAGAATCTCATGGACAGAGGAATCTGGCAGGTTACAGTCCATGGAGTCACATAGAGTTGGACAGGTCTGAGCAACTAACACTTTGGTTGGACATGTAGGATCTCTCTCATAGTCTTCTTTTGTATGGATTTTTTTTTTTCCACAATGCTTTAAAGATGTGGAAACCATTCTCAGCTCATGGTTTGTAGAAAAATAGGCAAGGGCTGTGTTTGGCCAAAGACAGCATTTTGCCAATCCCTACTCTAGAGTATTTTTCCCTGACAAACAGTTGGCAGGCTGAACAAGAGTCCAGTAATCTCCTAAGTTCAGAGATAGAGTTACCCTTGATGATCTTTCACATTCTGCCATTTGGACAACTACCGAAATTGTCAGTTCTTATAAAAGCATTTTCTTGGCCCTCTGAGGGCAGAAGGTAAATACCGCAAGTTTTATTATAAGACTATGAATGGCATTTGGATCACTCCTGGGTGACCAGCGCTGTCACAGGGACTCTGCCTGTGTCATCGCAACAACCGTGCTGGCAGAAGCTGATGAAGAAATGGTTCAGATCTGGCTCCCCAGCTGCACACCCTGCCGACTGCGCAGTTCGGGCCCATGACTACCAGGCTAACTAGCCATAGACCGTGACCAGCTCTACCCGATTTCAAAGGAACCCTGGAGCACAGGGCAGTGGGCCACATGCTGAGGTCACCTGGTCACAGCACCCTCCCTGGCGGCTCACCCACGGCTCCCACCCATCCTGACTGTGAGTTTTGTCCATGGAGTTCTGTCCAATCAAAGGTTCTGGGTTCAAAAAAACACCTGGATAGCTATTCTGAACGGCATGAGATGGTACCTCATTGTGGTTTTGATTTGCATTTCTCTGATAATGAGCGATGTTGAGCATCTTTTCATGTGTTTGTTAGCCATCTGTATGTCTTCTTTGGAGAAATGTCTGTTTAGTTCTTTGGCCCACTTTTTGATTGGGTCTTTTATTTTTCTGGAATTGAGCAGCAGGAGTTGCTTGTATATTTTTGAGATTAATTCTTTGTCCATTGCTTCGTTTGCTATGATTTTCTCCCATTCTGAAGACTGTCTTTTCACCTTGCTTATAGTTTCCTTTGTTGTGCAGAAGCTTTCAATTTTAATTAGGTCCCATTTGTTTATTTTTGCTTTTATTTCCAATATTTTGGGAGATGGGTCATAGAGGATCCTGCTGTGGTTTATGTCAGAGAGTATTTTGCCTATGTTTTCCTCTAGGAGTTTAATAGTTTCTGATCTTACGTTTAGATCTTTAATCCATTTTGAGTTTATTTTTGTGTATGGTGTTAGAAAGTGTTCTAATTTCATTCTTTTACAAGTGGCTGACCAGTTTTCCCAGCACCAGTTGTTAAAGAGATTGTCTTTTCTCCATTGTATATTCTTGCCTCCTTTTAATCAAACAAACAAACAAACAAACAAACCCCTGGGTTCAAATCTTACATTCATCATCGCACAATTTGTATGATCTCAAACATGTTCATGCACTTCTCAGGCAGCTCAGTGGTCAAGAATCTGCCTGCCAATGCAGGAGACTCGGGTTCCATCCCTGGGTGGAGAAGATCCCCTGGAGAAGGGAATGGCAACCCACTCCAGTATTCTTGTCTGAAGAATCCCATGGACAGAAGAGCCTGGCAGGCTACAGTTCATGGCATCACAAAGAGTTGGACACGACTGAGCCACTGAGCACATACACACAAACATGTTCATAAATCTCTTTAAATCTCAGTGTCTTGACCCCGAATGTGGCACCACCATTGCTGGGAAGGGCCAGTGAAGCCAGGAGGGAAAGGGACGTGCCTTCTGGACACAGAAAGGGCAATGGAGGGCCCTTTCCCTCCCCCGTGACAGCTGCTGGGATAACCTCGTTGCTGCCAAGGATGCAGAGCAGAATGAGGCTCTGCCCCATCTTCCAAGACAGCTGCATTTAAAAAGGACATTTTTTTAATGCATGTGTAGGGACTTCCCTGGTGGTTTGGGGGTTAAGATGTAAGAGACTCAAGTTCAAGCCCAGAGACCACGGGGCAAATATGCCCACACCACCCCAGCTCTGATCCCATACCCCACAGCTAGAGTCCACGATTGCACATGACGGAACAATGATCCAGCATACTGCAACTAAGACCCAATGCAGCCAAATATGTAAATAAGTAATTTTGAATTAAAAAAAAATAAAGTGTATGTGCAAGGCTAGGGCAGCCCAGGATAGGAGTGACTGGTTCAAGCCAAGAGGTTGGGGAAGACTTCACAGAAGACTTTGAGCCAGAACCCTGCAGGAAAAGTAAGATGGAGAAGGGAGGAAAATTGATTCTGACAGCAGGATCAGAGGTGTGGATGGCTGAGAGAGGCTGGGTTGGCAGTGGCTGGGATGGGAGGCAGGATTGTACTGGAACACGAGGCTGTGGTGATGAAGAGGCAGAAATGGAGGCCATGCATGTGCTGGGAAGGCACATTCCCTCCCAGGCTCCAGGGTGATTCTTTCTGAAAATTGTATCTGGAGGTTTCTTCTATGCTTCTTCCTAGGAAGACAGGGCTGATCCCTGACCAAGATGCCACCGAGAGCCAGGAATCCTGTCTTAACAGCCTCTTCAGATCCATGAGCCTATTCCTCACTCACCACTGGCACCACTGAAGGCCCTGAACAAAGCTCCTTCCACCAAGAAGTATATCACCAGTGACGGCCACATGCTGTCTCCTCTTTAGATTGTAACGCAGTGAGAACAGGTCTTGATTTTTTCATCTCGGGGCCCCATAATGTGTGCAACACTCACTTGCACACCTGCCAGGCATGCTAAGACTTCCAGCTTGTTTGACACGCGTGCATGTGTGCATGTCTGTGTTCTCAGTTGTGTTTGATACTTTGTGACCCCTATGGACTGTAGCATGCCAGGCTCCTTTGTCTATGGGATTCTCCAGGCAAGAATACTGGGGTGGGTTGCCATTTCCTCCCCCGGGGGATATTCCTGACCCAGGGATAGAACCCACATCTCCTGTGATGTTTGTTGAAAATAGATCTAATTACAAGAGGAATTCTTAGAGTATTTTGAATTGTCTCATCAAATACCTCTTGGATAGAGCCTTCTTCCATATTCTACATTTCTGAACTGTAGAAAGAATAATTTGCCTAGCACTCTGCTAGGCTCTTTCATAAAAATTATTTTATTTACAGCTCAAGGTAACCCTATTTTCCTCATTTTACAGGTGAAAGAAATCAACTTTGTGTTGATGAATATGCCCAAAGGTACACAGCTAGTTCGGGGAAGAATGAATGATACTGTAGCGACTTTCAATGAATCAATGTTTATACATAGACCTCAGTGAACACGTAAAGCTGAGACTGAATTTCAAAGCAACAAAACAAATAGAATTTGGACTTTTTTCTCCCTATTATATCATCCGTAGGTTGGTGTGTATCTGCCCTCTCTTCAGGCACACACACGAGTCAAAATAGTAAAAATGTATCCAATTAAAATGGGTTTTTTTGTTATGAGGAAGCAGAAGGGAAAGCAAGATAATCTCCAGTGTTTGTTTTCTGTCATTAACACAGAGGAATAGACCCATTTGTGCTAATAATGCCTCACACAGTTCATTTCCTACTTCTAAAGGCACTAGGGAGAAAACGGGCTCCCTCTAGACCCAGTCATTCCATTTCTGTCCCTAAACCTTCGGCTCATCTGTCGTTCCTAATCATTTCCTTGGAACTGTCCTGTCCAACCCTTTCTAATTACAAATCACTGTGCAGACCTGTGGCATCCAGGAATCCCTTGGTCGCCTCCACTCTTTAGTGCCTTGAATTGCCCTGTTGGGGAAACTGGAGGGCAGTTGGTGATTCTTGGTTTTGCCCAATAATCTTTCTCCTGAAAATCTTTGTGAGATTCACACTCGCCTGGATGAGACAAGTCTCAACTGAGAAGCAAGGTCGCAGACGGGCGGGCTCTCTCTCAAAGACAAGGGTACCGTCCGGGTGAGGGGACGTGGGGCACAGATTATTAATAGCCCCGTCCTGTGGGCCCATACATCGTAATAAATGCCCCTGTCATATGTTTACCCACGCTAGACAGTAACCAACGTTCAGATAAATGAAGTTGGCGCCTGTAAGATTTACGATACACTTCTGTGCTTAGCACTGTTTAATCAGGAAGTTAACATATTATGGTGTAAAATCCTTTACAAGCATGTACAAACAGAGAGCACCATTAGTGCTTTGCAGGCCCAGGGGTCAAATAGCCCAGCCTTTCATGAAACACAGCAATAAACGGGCACAGGGAGCCTCTCATGGGCTGGCAAAGAGCATTTGCAAACACAATCAGGGTTCACTTTTTTCCCCCTGTTTTATTTCCCTTCCCTTTCTGGGTGGGTTGTTTTTTTTTTTTTTTTTTTCTTTTCATGTATTTATTTTTCTGTTCTGGGGTCCTCATTTTCATGAAAAGCCAAGGTGATAAGCAAGAACACGTGACCCCGATTCTAGGATTCGCTTCTCCTGGCAGAAAGTTAGGCCTCAGGGAACGTAAATTAGGGTCTGGGGGTGGGGGTGGAGGCCAGTCCGGAGTCGGGAGTGTTTGGACAAGGCCAGAAGCATGTGGGGGACCAGCATGAGGCATCGCACCTGGAGGAGGAGACCCGCGCTCAGCCCCAGTGCCATAAGCCTGGCTCCAGAAAGTCTAGCCAGCATCTGGAATGGATATCAGGAGACACGGGCGGCCCTCGCTGGCTCGCAGCTCTACCTTTGTACTTCTCGTCGCAAATTGAAAAGCAAAACAGACATCAAGGATATATTTATATAACTGTCTTCAAGTTGCATTTTCTACTCCCATCTGCTTTACATGATAAGTTTCAAGTGTTTTCTAATAAAAAAAAAAAAAAGCGAGGAGGTGGGGGAGTGGAAGGGAGGGCTGGGCGTGCTTATGTGCGTGCCTGAATGCAGGCTCCTTATTTGGTACAGAGACAATCTTGATCAGGCTTCGTTCAAGAGAAGACGTTAAAACACGCTATCTCTGAAGGTATCGCTGTTTTAAGATGTGCTGATATTTTGCTTGTCACACATCTTTGAACATTTGCATGAATCACTTTAAAGGGAAAGGACATATATTTCTCTTCTTTCACTCATTGTTCGGGTGGAGAACATTTTGGGGGAGGGGGAGGCACATATTTTTGTTGTTAAGTCTTCAGAGAAAAGAGCAACGTGGAGGCGTGAGATGGTGGGGCGAGATATTTAGGGAAAGAAATACAGCATCAGATGGAAATACATCAGGCAGATCCGAGACAACTGGGGTTTGTCTACATTTAGGTAAATACGTGAATCCAGATGTGACTGCTGATCATTCATGAACAAAGCTGGAACCACCATCGGCCAAGCTCAGTGCAGAGTTGGACAGTTCGGTCACCAGCTAGAACTGAAACCAGCCTTTTCCATTTCTTTTTCCACTGTGGGGAACAGAAGAAAAGTATAGAATAGTGGGATTCTCCATTTTCTCTTCACCCCTGGACCATGCCTACACATGAAAAGCAGAGTGATGAATCACAAGTCAGCTACCCTGGTAATTCAGGATTTATTGAAACAAACCTGTAAAAATGGGCCCCTGGATATACATTCAGTAAAAGTAAGGTGTTTTCCATGTCCCCATGAACCCCAGTTTGTTACGCTAAAGAGGACTGTCCATGCCAAATATTGTCAGAGGGAAGGCAGAATGTCCAGTTCATCGAGTGTTCCTTTATCCACATTTCTCCTGGAGATTTTCTCTAGGTCCAAACTAAGACGAGCCTCTGCTGATGAGGAAACACCCCAGATCAGTACCTGGACAGAAAGCCGTCAGGAGCATGAGTGCCTGTCAGCAGGAATGACAGCTGATTGCCGAGGGCAGCCAGCAGGGAGAGGCGGGGAGAGACAGACAGACGTGAGGTCAAACCAGGCTCTGCCACTGAACCGCCCTATGACCTTGGATCAGTTACTTAATCAGTTTCCTACTCAGTGAGGTCATCTGGAAAAGAGCCTAATAACAAGTATCTCATTGGGCTGTTGTTGTTAAGTCGTGTCAGTTAAATCATGTCTGACGCTTTGAGACCCCATCAACTGCACCAGGCTTCCCTGTCCATCACCAGCTCCCAGAGACTGCTCAAACTCATGTCCATTGAGTCAGTGATGCCATCCAACCATCTCATCCTCTGTCGCCCCCTTCCCCTCTTGCCTTCAATCTTTCCCAGCATCAGAGTCTTTTCCAAGGAGTCAGCTCTTCAAGCACTGTGGCTTCAGCTTCAGCACCTGTCCTTCCAATGAATATACATGGTTTATTTCCTTTAGGATTGACAGATTTGATCTCCTTGCTGTCCAAGGGACTTACAAGAGTCTTCTCCAGCACCACAATTCAAAACTATCAATTCTTCTGTGCTCAGCCTTCTTTATGGGCCAACTCTCATATCTCATTGGGTGATTAGAAGAATTATGGGTTAGCATTTGTGTGAAATGTCTGGTGGGCACTTTTAGTAGGACTTAATAAATGATAAAATTTGTCCTGTCTTCCATTACCTGGCCACAGGTACAATGTGCACAAGCCCCTGCTGACCCACAGCCAGCATTCTGAACCATCCCTGCATGCTTCCCACTGGCATCTCAGCCTTAAAATCTTTTTCATCCAAGTTTTCCATACACCCACTATCAACAGGCGAGACGTGCATCAAGCTAAATCTATTTGTTACCTTGGTCTTACCTGGATCAAACTAGAACACTTTATATTCTACTGGCCTGCATGTCTCTTCTATTGACCATGTGGGAGGAACTGGATCCCTGGGCTCTTTCTTTTACTGTCCCTTCTCCCTGCATTTCTTCTATTTCACTTCCTTGTGTCAGAGCTCTAACATGGGCATAACACCTGCTTGCAGGGCTGAAGACGACAGACAGAAGTGTGGATGAGAATTTGCATGGTCAAGCTAGTCCGCACCCCCGAGGACACCAAGCCATGCATTTGTACAGGCTATTTACACTGAGAGACTCTTGCTGTTAGGCCACATATAACACTTACCTAAAAACCGTGCGCTCATACTAAAAATACATGCCTCCATTCCTTTGAGATAGTATAGAATTCTATTGCCCCTCTGTGAAAATAGTGAAACCCAGAGTGAAAAGAAAAACCCAAAGTCATAAAAATAGGATTAACCATGTCCCTTGCTCTGTAAGGTGAAAACCAACATCAACAAGAAGCTGATGGTTTTACAGGGTCATCTATAGCCCCGTGCCTCTCTGAGGCCCAGACCCCACTCTGTCTTCTATAGGTTCCAAGACCACCATGGGCAGAACAGGTACCCTGGGCAGATGGAAAAACAAAGGACCTCTCTCAGTTCTGTCTATGGGGACTAGACAGAACATTTAGCAGTAAAGAATGTATTTGTTTCCCTTGTTTCATTTGTCTAAACAGAAGGAAGCTGAGTGGGAAAGATGGAGAACACCCATGTTCCTGGTGGTGGCAATGAAACCAGAACATGCTTACCACGCCCCTGCCTGCACACTGGTCTTCAGCTTCCTCCTCTGTGATGCAGGGGTGACCACAGCACCCACTTCATGGCTTTGTTGTGAGGATTTAGGGAGATAAGACACGGTAGAGGCACTTAGGGATTACTCAAACCCTGCAAGCTCGCCCTCTGATGACCACTGATACCATTCCACGGGTCTTAAGTAGGAGTGTGGGCCAGAAACTCAAGGTCACCAGAGGTCCCACGTGCACATGTGGCAGGACACAGCCCCAGTGCTCACCCGCCGATCCCTCGTAAGCAAACTCCAGACAAAATCCCAACCCCACTCGTGACTGGGATGATCTGCACCAACTCTACAGGTCATTTTCAAAGCTACCTTTGCTTTCTGAGAACAAAAATTGTTCATATTGGAGAAATCACTAAAAATGGTAACTCCTGTAACTCTGAAAGTTGAGAGGAACCAGGTCTATGTATTTATCAGAAGCATGTATCTGTATTTACAATAAAATAAAAACATATTAACTAGATGTATATCTATATGCACACATATCGAATGTTTTCCCATCTTCAGCCCTGGGTCCTACACAGTTGCCTTTTTAGTTGGAGGAAAGTTTACAATGACATCAAATTCTATAACTGAAAAAAAAAAAACCTTTTTCCCCCACGGTTAAGCAAACACATTACTATTTGGCCAGGAACTTTGATTGTTTCTCACAAAATTTCCAGATTTGCTCAATTGCCAGAAGAATGTTGTAAAGTCTTTGGACTCTTACCTAAACCCTGTTTGTCCAAAGAGGTTAGTCTAAAGCCTGAAAGACGTCTTGATCTAGAAAATAGCAGTCGCATCTTTGGTCATCCTGAGATGGTCATGGAAAATTACAACACAGAT
Organism: Cervus canadensis; assembly: GCF_019320065.1. Taxonomy (NCBI): domain Eukaryota; kingdom Metazoa; phylum Chordata; class Mammalia; order Artiodactyla; family Cervidae; genus Cervus; species Cervus canadensis. Next base: position 84,426,153 of record NC_057390.1, on the reverse strand, counting down.
GTTGACACTGGATCTTTCTTCTGTTGCCCAAAGCCATGAAGCCACAAAACAAAGTCAGAAGGAGGAGAATTGAAAGGCTCATGTGGTCAGTGAGAAAGGAAGGCAGCTCTGTGGGCAGCAGGAAGAGACGGGTCATCCAGGAGCCGACCACAAAGGACCACCAGCTAAGCGTGTAAGAGTGAGTGACGTACTCTCAGGCCCGGCATAGTCACTTACGAGCTGCATGACAGTTACCCAGTCACCACACTACTCTCTGCCTCTTTCTCCTCACCTGTCAAGTAGGAAGAAACATAATAATTGCTTTATAGTGTTGCGTCCAGGATTAAATGAGTGCATGTATATTAGACCTTCAGTGCAAGTCGTTGTTCAGTCACTCTTTGCGACCCCATGGACTGCAGCACACCAGCCTTCCCTGGCCTTCACTGTCTCCCAGAATTTGCTCAAGCTCAGGTCCATTGAGTCAGTGAAGCCATCCAACTACCTACCTCATCCTCTGTCACCCCCTTCTCCTCTGGCCTTCAATCTTTCCCAGCATCAGAGTCTTTTCCAACAAGTCAGCTCTTCACATCAGGTGGCCAAAGCATTGGAGCTTTCAGCTTCAACATCAGTCCTTCCAATGAATATTCAAGATTAATTTCCTTTAGGATTGACAGGTGTGATCTCCTTGCTGTCCAAGGGACTCTCAAGAGTCTTCTCCTTTTGCCTGGCACAAGATGTGTTAATGCATTTGTTTCAAGTAAAATAAAATAAAAGGGCTGAGAGGACTTCTTTCTAAAACACACCGTGTTAAGAGGCAAATGCTAACAGTAGAATGAGAACACTTGCCAAGGGGTGGGGGAGTGGGGGTAACTGATGACTGGGAACGAGTTTCCTTCTGGGGTCCTGAGAATGTTCTGGAACTTATAGAGGTGTGGTTGTACAGTGCTGTGAATGGACTGAGTGTTGCTGGATTGCACACTTTGAAATGGTTAATGGCTGATTTTATGTTTTATGAATTTCCCCTTAATTAAAAAAAAAGAAGAAAAACGCTAATGGTAGCCATGGATTTAAATGGACCAAGAAAAGCACCACTTACCAGAGGAGCCCAAGCACTTAAGGGTGACCCTAAACTGACTTCACGATCAAAGCCAGAAGCCTGGCTACTGCTGGGTTTCCCTGGCCCTTTCTCAGACTGGAGCTGGCATGGGGCCTGGCCGACCAGTTCAAGGCTTCTTCAGAGCAGCTCACGTGGGTCCCCTTGAGGCAGGAGGCAGATCCTCCCTCCACCGGAGTAAAGCAATTGGAGATTCTTTCTCTGCTGATAGAAACTCCAAGACAAGAATAGCAGGGCAGTTAAGGGAGGAGGCAGGGCCCTTTTCAGACCACATATTTCTCTTCCCTGAAGTCAGGAGACCTCCTGGACCACACTTGCACAGAAAGGCTCATTGGAGGCCAAAGGGAAGTGATGCTAACTAATGCCAGGCTACCTAGATGCCTGGTCAATAGAATCCACCTTGGCTAAGACAGATGCATGCGCACTCATAGGAGGATCCTGAGATATACCAAATAAACAGACTCTGAATCAAGCAAATGAGAATGATTGGCCAAAGGAAAACTGGAAGTACCCCACATGAGTGATTTAAACTGCCATGAGGACACAACTCAGTGACCCTCCATCGGAATCGGCCCATGAGCCTATCCACAAGTACTGTGCTCTTTTTCCTTTTAATAAACACTTAATAGTTTCAATACTTTCTGTCTTTGTGGGAATTCTTTACTGCAAAGCTGAAGGCCAGGCCCTTGTCACTGACCACTGGTCCAGTGGCCAGGATCTGGTGCTCTCACTTCCGCAACCCAGCCCAGCTTCTGGCTGAGAACCCAGGCCTTGCTCCAAGCTGTTGCAGACCAAGGCCACCTAAGATTGCCCTCAGAATTATAAAACCTTCAGTCTGGAGAAAAGATACTCAGGGGCCTCATGTCTCTGCCTCAGGGGAAGACTTAGGGCCCAGGACATGCAGGAGGACATGGGCGCCTCCTTCAGCTGGAGAACAGAACTCCTACAGGTCCCTTCCTACTGGGAAGGTCTCTTCATATTCAAGTGGAATAACCAAGGAGGGGACTGAAAGCTGCTCCTTCTAGTCCTGTTGTTTGAAGACAGGACAGCGGTCACCAACTCAGGTTCAGAAAAGGTGCGGCACCCCCGCCCCCTGACACACCTTGTCTCAAAAGGAGACCCAGGAGCAGCGCATCCTGGTGCATCTGGGGGGACAGGGAGGAGAGATCTTCAGGCAGCCAGCAAAGTTGGACTTTCAGCACAGAGCCTGCTGCTGAGCCTATAGCAACGCTCCCCAAGAGCAGCGCCTTCAGCTGACCTCCGAGAATCACACCCTCAAGGCACAGGGCCCACCATGCTCTAGGTCCCCAGCCAGGCAGGACTGAGGCAAGACTGATCTGGGGAGCTGGGCCAGGCAGCACGTGAGCAGGGGACATCTCCAAACCCAACATACTCACTAAAGCATTCTTGCCTCTTACAAACACTGTTCGAAGGCCCTCCCTTTATTTTGGTACTACTTCCCCAAATCTACACATTCATCCATTTGATTAAAAATGTGCGGAAAACCATCTCTGCATCAGTCACCAGCATGCTGGGACTTAGAATGTGAAAATGAAAATGGTCGCTAACTGGTCTGGAAGGGAGGAGTTATGTACAGATATGTATTGATAGTACAGCATGACAATGTCATGACAGAGCTGGTCCGGGCTGTGGAAGAGGGTCCCCCCGACTCTGGGTGAGAGGGGTTTACTCTGAGTCTTGAGTTTTTCTGGAAAGACAATACATAGGAAAGGCATTTCCTAAAGTCATTTCTAGTAGAGGTGGTCACCCAAATGTTGTGAATTGAAAAGGATCCACTTTAGAATATTTAAATTATTTCCTCACTGTCAAATTTCATTCATCTTTTATTTAAAGCAAGTTGGTGTGTCCAGCACAGTGAGGCCAAATAAACCGAAACCTCAGAGTTTGGAGCAGAGTACGGTTTATTGCAGGGCCCTCCCAGGACACAAAAAGCCCTGTGAAGCCCCAGCTCCCCAAAGGGTTTCAGGAAAGCATTTTTAAAAGCCAGGTTGGCGGGTGGAGGCATCACAGAGTATATGATGAGCTTCTGCACTGTTTTCTGATTGGCTGATGACAAGAAAACTAGGTAGTGTCATAGACGTTAATATTATCAGTCCTGGGGCTACAGGAGGCCCCGGGGCTATGCTAGCTCCTGGTCATCAAGTAGTTAACATCTTCCATTTGGAGTGGGGGTGGTTCATATCTGCAAAACAACTCAGGAAATTTGCATCAAATACTATTATCTAGGTACTTCAGTTCAGTTAAGTTCAGTCACTCAGTCGTGTCCGACTATTTTCGAACCCAAAGACTGCAGCACGCCAGGCCTCCCTGTCCATCACCAACTCCCGGAGCTTGCTCAAACTCATTACCATCAAGTCGGTGATGCCATCCAACCATCTCATCCTCTATTGTCCCCTTCTCCTCCTGCCTTTCATCTTTCCCAGCATCAGGGTTTTTCCAATGAGTCAGTTCTTCACATCAGATGGCCAGAGTATTGGAGCTTCAGCTTCATTCAGAGAGGAACTAAAGCAGAGGATATGGGGGAAGGTCTATCCTGGGAAAGCACCCCCTAAGGTCTTGCTTGGTTACATTTTAAATGGGCTTAAATCACTCCTGGAAAAAAAATAAGGAGAGTGTGAAAGAGTGAAGAAGAGGGGAGAGGGAAAGAGGAGGAAAAAGAGACTAAGTTACCACTCTGTTCAAATATCATCTACAGAGGGCTCAGCAAGCAAAAAAAATGTGGGAATGACTGATGATTGATATAAGTGAGTTAAACAGGGATAGAAAAATTATTAATAACTTGAAGAATTGAAGTTAATAGATTCAGGTCAGTTAATGGCTGAAACTTTTAGACTGTGAGTGTGTGAGTGTGTGTGTGTGAATAGAATTGACTATGACTCACATGATGATCTCTTTCCAAAATGTGTCTTCTCATCCCATTTTGCAGCCACATAGGGTTCTAGAAATTATTTTTCTGAAGCAGCAAAGAGTGTTAAGGAGTCTAAAACCAAAGCTATAACAAGATCATTGAAGAAATCAATGAGATTAGGATGGAGAAGGGAACACCCTACCCAAAAAAAGTGCCGAGGAAATAGTGAACTACAACAATGAGAGTGGATATTGTAAACGAATGCCTCTTGGAAGACTAGGCTCTATGTCCACTCAAAGGGGATCAAAAAGAGGTCAGGGATCATCTGCCTCAGAAGGGAATAATAATAGAAAATAGAAATCCAGCTCTAAGATTGCTTTTAATACTTCATGCTATAATTCTTTGATTATATTCCCATCTATATCTTTGAGTCATCTAAGCAGAAATCGCACAGCCTCCAACTTCCCCAGAAATAAAAGGCTACAATAACACAGTTTCATTGGGGCTGCCTGTCTTTGCAGGTGGGTGTCAGGACGCTGCAGATGGGGTTGGGGCCCTCGCTGTCGGAAGGGAGTCTATGATGAAAGGCAGTATCTTCAGGTGCTTTATAAAAATCCTGTTAAGGTTTGGAAACACTTACACTATGCTGATCAGGTGGAGAACCCACCTTCCCTCACCTCTTAATTTCAACAAACCTCATTCCAGCTGCCCAGAGATCCCTCTGCTAACATTTCCAGCCTCCATCAAGATGCCATACAGACCGTACCATGGAAAAAGTTCTCACTTCAGAACAACAATTGTCTGCTGCAGAAATAAAGTAATGCCATTCCTATGAAATCTATAAACTCAAAACAGGGACACAGAACTAGTGGTTGCCAATAACTTTAACTTCATTTATCTATATTTGGCAAAAATTGTGCTGCAGCTGGAGATGAAATGCTGAGCTCAATAACTGCAGAGACGTGAGCTCCAAAACAGCAATTACTAAGCTGTGCTGCCTTGTGTAAGATTTCACTTTTATTTATTATATTTAAAGCAACTCTCTAACTCTGTACAGTACCGACTGCATTGTCTATTCAAGCCAGAGCTGCTCAGAAGAGCGTCTCCACCTGGCTATTGTCCACGGAAGTGCTTCCCGGGAGGCAAAAGCCGCATTAACGCAGCCTCGACGGCAGCCCCCACTACCAAATGCACCTCTCTTTTGTCCATAATTGGAAGAAACTATTCTCGTTTTCGACTCAAACTTGGCTTACCGCGTACGGCGCGCAACTCAGATGATGCCTCTTTTTTTATCAGTGGAGATATTGATAATTATAATTGGCATGCTGCGGAAGAGGACTATAAATATCCCATCAGCTGCCACAGAGCAAAGAAGAGGGGGGAGAGGTGGCAACCTACGCCTCTGAGAGGGGCTGAGGGAGGAAGACGGAGCCTCACGGCCATTGTCACCAGCCAACATCTGTTTCTTATCCTGGGTGATGATTTTCATAGAATCATAGAAATTAGAGATAGAAAGGGCCTATTAGGTCATCCAGTACAGCTCTCTGCCAGTGTAGAATTATTCTGTACAAGAAAGACTCACTTCTTTGTTCTCATAAAAAGTGCTGATCTTCACATATGGTTTCCCAACACTGCTACATATAAAATAGACAACCCACAAGGACCTACTGTGTAGCCCATGCTCAACATTCTGTAACAGCTTAAATGGGAAAAGCACTTGAAAAAGAATAGGTACATGTATATGCATGTTGTTGTTTAGTTTCTAAGTGAGATCCAGCTCTTTTGCAACTCCATGGACTGCAGCACGCCAGGCTTCCCTGTCCTTCACTAACTCCCAGAGTTTGCTCAAACTCATGTCCGTTGAGTGGATGATGCCATCCCATCATCTCATCCTCTGCTGCCCCCTTCTCCTCCTGGCCTCAATCTTTCCCAACATCAGGGTCTTTACCAATGAGTCAGCTCTTCAAATCAGGTGGCCAAAGTATTGGAGCTTCAGCTTCAGCATCAGTCCTTCCAGTGAATATTCAGGATTGCATAACTGAATCATTTTCCTATCCACCTTAAACTAACACAACATTGTTAATCAACTATATTCCAATATAAAATAAATTTTAAAACATAAATGAGTATCTGGAAGAGTGTATACAAAAAGCAAAGAAACAAAATCAAGAGGGTAACTGAATGGATTCCTGAGGTAAAAGAGTTGAACAGTGATTAAAAACCTAAATGTGCAACAACAAAATAACTCTGTATATGTTTATAAGACATGACAAAATAGAACATCAGCAATCTTGGACAAATTCCCTTCCAGAAATGCTCAAAGTAGATTCAGAGGAAACTTGGATTTTTTCTTTTTTTCTTCAGAAACGAAAAGGAGGAATAAAGGATTGGCAAGACGGTGATTGAAGTTACTTTTAAATCCAGTTCTAAAAGTATTGCCAAAGTTGTGTTCCCTGGCATTAAACACATTTGTAGTGATCATCTTTCATTTTTTTATGTAGTGACAGCCTCCCTCATCTTTTGACTTACGGAACAAATTAATTTCTATTTTTAAAACAAATCTTCCATCTGATATGTCCAATGCTGCTTTTACTCTGAAACTTCATTTACAAATGAACATTTGCTTATCTTTCCTTTATTGGGCTTGGTTTATCAACACCAGCAAAAAATACATTTGTCTGTCTGTTGACTTGATTTCTCACTTTGATGCACACTCCTCTATCTGATGCCAGCTTTACCTTGAGAAAGTCTCCAGCGTTTAGCCTATAACCCATTCCAGTATTATTTTTCACTTTATTTTTAATTGAAGGATAATTACTTTACAATATTGTGAGGATTTCTGCCATACATCAACATGAATCAACATCAGCATACCCATTTTTCCTTCCTCTTAAACTTCCCTCCTGCCTCCTTCCCTACCCAACCCCTCTAGGTTATCACAGAGCACTGGCTTTGCATCATACAGAAAATTCCCACTGGCTGTCTAGGTTTGGTTTTTCCAAAGCTATGGTTTTTCCAGTAGTCAAGTATGGATGTGAGAGTTGGACTATAAGAAAGCTGAGCACTGAAATTGATGCTTTTGAACTGTGGTATTGGAGAAGACTCTTGAGAGTCCCTTGAACTGCAAGGAGATGCAACCAGTCCATCCTAAAGGAAATCAGTCTATTCATTGGAAGGACTGATGCTGAAGCTGAATCTCCAAAACTTTGGCCACCTGATGCGAAGAACTGACTCGTTGGAAAAGACCCTGATGCTGGGAAAGATTGAAAGCAGGAGGAGAAGGGGATGAGAGAGGATAAGATGGTTGGACACCACCAACTCAATGGACATGAGTTTGAGCAACTCAAGGAGTTGGTGATGGAATGGGAGCCTGGCATGCTGCAGTTCATGGAGCCACAAAGAGTTGGACACAACTGAGTGACAGAACTGAACTGAACTGATCTGTTTTACATATGGTAATATATATGTTTCAACACTAGTCTCTCAAGTCATCCCACCCTCTCCTTCCCCCACTGTGACCAAAAGGCTCTTCTTTATGTCTGTGTCTCCTTTGCTGTCCTGCAAATGGGTTCTTCAGTACCATCTTTCTAGATTCCATATATATGTATTAATATATGATATTTGTCTTTCTTTTTCTGACTTACTTCACTCTGTATAATAGGCTGTAGGTTCATCCACCTCATTAGAACTGACTCATATGCCTTCCTTTTTCTAGCTGAGAAATAGTCTATTGCACATATGTACCACAACTTCTTTATCCATTCATCCATTGATGGACATCTAGGTTTCTTCCATGTCCTAGCTATTGTAAATAGTGCTTCAGTGAACACTGGGGTACATGCATTTTCTTGTCTGGAAATTCCCACAAACAGAGGAGCCTGGCAGACTACAGTCCACAGGGTCACAAAGAGCCGGACACGACTGAGCATACGTACATACAAACTTGCTTTCTAAGCAACACCCTGAGCTTACTTTTCCTCTCATTGTCCCCTTTCTCTAATATTAGGCAGTAAATAATGCCACCAACTTCAGACACGTCCTGCTGACCAGCTAGGACTCAAGAACCACCAACCCAAAAAGTGGGGTTTAGTCTTTCAGAAGTGTGTAGTCCAAAACAGTGAGCAAAAGAACATGCTTTTGTGAGCAAAAGTCTGAATCCACATGGGAACACTTGTCAACTGGGATGTGAATTATTTTTTTTTTCCAACTTTAAACTTTTTCTTTTGTATTGGGGTATGTCTGATTAACAGCACTGTAATCGTTTCAGGTGAACATCAAAGGGACTCACGCCTACAAATACATGCAAGACATGTGAGTTATTAACCTCACTTATTCCATCCATCAAACCATACACTGTCATTGTCCTATTCTCAGTGATTAAGCCATACTAGGGTCCGAAATATTTTATGACAGAAGGGAAGACTTCTTTGTAGTTTCCGAAGGAACAGCTTCTTTCCTACAATTATGTAATCTTTTGTTTGAAAGCGTGGCAGTAACACAAGAATTTTTGGCATTATTATTTGTTGTTGTTACCACCAACAAAAGGCCTTTAATTGGAATCTATTTTCTATGGGACAGACAAAGGCAGTGCAATGGTCAGAGTTCCTCCACAGTAAGCAGTTTTTGAGCACCTATTATGCACAGAGCACAGAGCTGAGAGAGGGTGTAGAAAGTTGGTTCCAACACAGCCTCCGTCTTTGAGATCCTAATAACTACAAGAGATGCAGAGGATGCAGGAAGGAGAGAGGCAAGTTCAGAGCAAGAAGGGCGAACAGAGGAAGGGGAAGGTGACTTGCCTTACCTTCTAGACACGCATGTCCTCTGGGGGACAGTGACGTGTCCTTGTGGGGGAATGCCTGGGGAATGAGGATGAACAAGAGCACACGCACATTGCGTGATAGCCTTCATCTGCAGATTCCATAATCAGAGCCCAGAGAGGCAGCGTATTGATCACAGATGCATTCCTGTTTAGTCTTAAGTCAGGAGTGACCTTAAATCAGGGCACTAAATCTGGAGAAGGAAATGGCAACCCACTTCAGTACCCTTGCCTGGAAAACCCCAAGGACAGAGGGAGCCTGATAGGCTACAGTCCATGGGGTCACAAAGAGTTGGATATGACTGAGCGACTTCACTTTCACTTTCAAATCCAGAAAGCAAGTTTTGTCTGTCCTATCACATGCCAGACGAGTCACCTTGGGCAGGTCACTTATTCATTCATTCTAGGTATTTTTTCAAAATAAAGACTTTGCTTTTTCAGAGCAGTTTTAGTTTCATGGAAAAATTAAGAGGCGAGTACAGAGATTTCACATGAACATTCTGCCACCATACATGCATGGCCTCCCCCATTACCAACACCCCCACTAGTGGGCACATTTGTTACAATCCATGACCTGTATGTTTTTTCACAATCATACACGGCAGTCACTGGAATACTTGAATGTCACTAAGTACCTGCGAGGTGACCCTGCACAAATCCCATTGCCTTCCCACCATCTATCTGGTGGGTTATGAGCTGGTGAGCAGTGCCGTCCTTCACCAAGGACAGATGTGGCCAACTCACCTGTAGTGGAACTGCACGAACCATCTCTACTGGAGTGGGTTGTCATTCCCTTCTCCAGGGACCTTCCCAACCCAGGAATCAGACCCAGGTCTCCCGCATTGCATGCGGATTATTTACCACTGAGCCACCAGCGAAGCCCTGTGTTATTAGTGCCTCTCTCTTAATAACAGAAATGACTGGTCACAAATAAATGAACAAATGAGTAAACCATATCTGAAGATTTGTGCCATTTCAGGGGATTTGCATCATCACTCTGATTCTTAGGCTATAAAGCTTCTATCTGACAAGTCACGCTACTTGGTGCACTGGGGCAAATGACTTATCTTGAGCCCTCAACACCTCCATCTCTATAGTGAGATGAGTGAATAGCCGATATCAAAGGGTCCTTTTTGATCTGCAAATATTTTCTTATATTTCCGTCAACAATCACTAAACACTGAATTGATCAAATGAGCTGAAAAGCGAAGGTTTACCATTTGATTCCTTTCTGTAAACATGTTTTCAAGTACATTTTCTGTAAGTCACTGAGCTGGCTGCTAGAGGAGCTCTCAGACAGAGCATGACAATACTTCTGTCTCCAAGGACTTGGTGTTCCTTCTCTTGGCGGTGTCATAGAATTAGCTTCAAGTAAAAGAAGTGAGGAGGAAATGGCAACCCACTCCAGTACTCTTGACTGGAGAATCCCATGGACAGAGGAGCCTGGTGGGCTACAGTCCGTGGGGTCACAAAGAGTCACACATGACTTAAGAGACTCAGCATGTGGCACCCAACAGAAATAGACTAGAGTAAACACAGTTTTTAGCAACAAACCTCTTTCTCATAATTAACATGAATGATACACAATCGCAAGCAAGTTTGTCCCTGAGGCTGGTCGGGTCTCAGTCCCCTCCTCCTCTCCACCAAGGACACAGAGACCCCCCTGTGCTTCCTCCTCTGCTCAGGCTGCACCTTTTTTCTGAGGGACATCCTTCCCCTGCTTCTCACAGGACACTCTTTAACCATAGACTCTCCATTGCCTTCCTCACTCCCCACTGGCCCTGGTGCTCCAACCTTGGTGCTCCCAGCACCCTGGCCCTGACCTCCACTACTGCAAGGTCATGGCCAGGATTTGGTTTCAGGCGAGTATTTCCCTCCCAGGCTCTGGGTTTCCCCAAGGACAGGAGCTGCCTGTCTAGTTCACCTGTTCCTGGGCTCACCTTACCATAGATGAGCATACAGATGGCCCTGAAAACATGAGTTCTTTACCTGCCGCGTGGCCAAGGGTTGCAGATTCATTTGTAGCTTTGACCTTTGCAACCTTGTTCCTGAATGAGAAGCAGCATCCCTGTGCAAAACGCCAGTCTTGCATTTGGGTGGATGACATCACTTGAAACTCACCCCTTCTTGTGACAATGGAAGGACCCAGATCAAGGCAGAGACCTTGAGCGGCAGGACAAGCAGTCCAACAGAACTTGGGGTAGTCAGCCTGTTGTCAGGACCTCTGCTTTCCTCCGTCTTTCTCCACAGCGTGTTTTACCTGCCTGTCCTGGTCGCTTCCACCCCTCACCCCACCCGTCACCCCTCTACCTACACGTGTTTGTGCGCGGATCAAATTAGCACTGGATTCAGCTTAACTCTGACTTCCCTGGTGGCTCAGAGAGTAAAGCGTCTGCCGACAATGAGGGAGACCCGGGCTTGATCCCTGGATCGAGAAGGAAATGGCAACCCACTCCAGTATTCTTGCCTGGAAAATCCCATGGACGGAGGAGCTTGGTAGGCTACAGTCTCTGGGGTCGCAGAGAGACGAACACAACTGAGTGACTTCACTTTTTCCCTTTCAGCATAACTGCTCACACACTGGCCTCTTACTCCATGCCAGGCACTAGTCTCTGAGCTTCGTGTGTAATGACTCAGTTAATCCTCAGAATGACCCAGTGAGTAAGTGTAGCAGTGTGGTTATCAGGCTACTCCAGAGAAACAGAACCAATAGAATATTATACATCCTATTGAGGGAGACAGAGAGAAAGGAACTGGCCCCACAATGGTGGGGACTGGCAAGGCCAATTTCTGCAGGGTAAGCCCACAGGCTAGAGACCCAGGGAATATTTGACACTGCAGATTGAGCCTGAAGGCCCTCTGCTGGCAGAGGCCCCTCTTCCTGAAGGAAATTAGTCTGTCAAGGTCTTCCCCTGCTTAGAAGAGGCCCACCCACATTATGAAGCATATGATCTGTCTCATTCAAAGTCTACTGAGTTACTTGTTAATCTCACCTGGCAAAATACCTTCCCAGCAACATCCAGACTGATATTTGACCAAATATCCGGGTATTGTGATCTACTCAAGACAACACTGACAATTAACCATCATGGGAAGATGTTCTCATCACCCTCATTCCACAGAAGAGGATTGTTGAGATTGTTGAGATTATTGAGACAACTAGTCCAAGTCACATGGTGACAAGTAGCACAACTGGGATTTGAACAGGACAGTTGTCCCAAGAGCTTGGGTTCTTAAGTCCTGAGCCAATCCGCCTCCCTGTGAATCACAGCACTGTGTTCCATACTTTGTCATGACATTTATTACAAGGGGAGGAGTTGAAAAGGAACCACCCCCTTCTGATCATTGTCAAAGCGGTAATGCCATAAGTCCAGGGTAGCACTGAGCCGGAAATGCATCAGCCAAGAGGGTGATTGCATATTAAGTCTGCTCAATGGCAACCCACTCCAGTATTCTTGCCTGGAGAATCCCAGGGACAGAGGAGCCTAGTGGGCTGCCGTCTATGGGGTCGCACAGAGTCAGTCACAACCGAAGCGACTTAGCAGCAGCAGCGGCAGCACATGATTCCAAATCCACCATCAACCTGAACCAACTCACTCAATCCCACAGTAGGGCTGACAGGGAGGTGCTTACCCTTGGAGGCTCCTGGGCCGTCTGCTTGGCTTTGTTTTTTGTGTGTGTGGACCTGTGCATGAGTCTGGAGTTCCTTGGGGACACTGCTGATGAATTTCCCTATTTCATCACCTATAACTACTCCCTGCTGCGTAGGACTGAATCCTAAGTGGGTCCTGCCCTCGTCCCAAACCTCCAACATGATGTCAACTTGCTGTAAAATTTAAAAGTACTGGCTGTGAATTCAAAGTAAACTGGTCACAATGCCGCTTCAGCCCTTCTTAGCTAAATACTCTTGGAGACATTGTTTAATCAATCTCCCAAGTTCTTGTTCCTTAGGTACCACGGGCTAATCAGGACTCCCTCTTGGGAGGTCATTGTGGGGACTTAGCAATAATGATGCAAGTAAGGCACACAGCCCGGTGCCCGGCATGGAGGCATGTTTAAATGGGTGTGAGCCATCATTTTGAAGGGTAATTAATGCTTTATTGTCAATTTTTCCTCATTAAAAATCTTTTTAATAGAAAGAATGCCTAACCAAAGCAAACTCTTGATTAAGTCTTTCCATATGCCTCGTGGGCAGCGAAATACTCAGAATGATCCGAAGGTTGCTCTAGCCAAGAACCTGTCCAGCTGGCCCCCATCACCCTTCCCACCGCCAGCTTTCGGTGACCGATCACTCCAGGCCACTGGTCTGGGCACAGCCCTCCACAGCCTCTCCCGGCGTGCGGTCATCCACCTGCAGGGACTCATTCTTGCAATAGGAGAGGGCGTCCCAGCTGTTGCCACCACCTGCAGCCCTACAGGGACCCTGCAGAGTGTGGTCCCCATGGCTGTTTTCCTGGTTGAGGCACCTGTACCCCAGTTGCCCCCGATGTGTCCCAGGAGGAAAATGCTGTGAGTGATCTTTCATGGGCACTGGCTTTGCTCAGTCTCTGCAGGAGATTAAGTGACTGGGCCTCCAAGGCTCTGATGTCATGTCAAATGTATGAACGTCTGGCCCAAAGCTTAATGTATTTCAGCCATCCTACATTCTCAGCTTTGCTGGGGCTGCAGATCCTCTGCTTAACAGAAAACAGTCACGGACCAGATGAAAGCAATCTTCCCGGACAGCACTTTCCTCATCTTTTCCCAGTCTCGAGAAAAAGTCCGCACCTCTCACCTTCACATCTCCAGCAGAACCAGGGGAACCGGGCTGTCTACTCGGGCCTCACAGGGAATGATGCCCATTCCCTGAATTCTTCACCGGACAAAGAGGCCTCCCTGTTTCTGCCACAGGCTGTGCAAACACAGGAAGTGTGCAACAGCCGGGGGTGAGGGGAGCAGAGGCTGTTAAATGGGTTGGAGTTGCTGGGGGTCAGACACCCTGGACATTTGACAAATTAAAGCTGAGCTCTTACTCGGTGGCAGGAAACGTGCTATGTGCTGGATTTAGAGCTGTGCCCGAGACACCCAGTACCATACCTTGGGGGGTCTTAGCCCTCTCAGGGAGAGGCAGCTCACCACGGACATAGCAAGGGGGCTGCACGCTGCCAAGGAGAAGGGCAGAGTGTGAGAGAATACAAAATACGGGGCCGTTTGGGGGTGGCTGGATGCAGCCTGGCAGGTTGTTAGAAGCTGCCCTAGATAGTGAGATTTAGTCACACTCTGAAGGGTGATTAGGAGGGAGCTTGGTAAAGAAACGCGCGGGAGAGCTTTATAGGCTGAGCTGGAAAACCACGGGACCGAGGGGAGCGGGTAGAAGCCTGCTGGATTCCAGGAACTGGGAGAAGTGCTAGGTGGCCGGCATGCCAAGGCAGTGGGCAAACACCAGAGCACACGTCGGCCTGCAGGTCATATACACAGTCTTCAAGACTATCCTTCAAGGCAGGGAGGCCACCGAGGTTTACGAAAGGGGTGAGAAGGTCAGATTTATCTTCCAGAAGATTATTTTGGCCAAATGGAGAATGGAATAGGGGCAGGCACGATCAGACCAGATTTAAACAAAAAGCTTCATGGCCACAGCACTATACAAGACTGCCCAAAGGTAGGAAAAACCCATGTGTCCATCGACTGATGAACAGAGAGATGATATGTGGCAGTCACACCCACACGAAGGAATATTACTCAGACGTCAAAAAGGAGTGGCGTGGGGGTACATGCTGCAATGTGGATGAAGGTCAGGATCGCTACGCTCCGTGAAAGGCGCCAGACACAAAAGGCTACAGACGGTGGTGATTCCACCTGCAGGAAATATTCAGCATGGGCAAATCCATGGAGACAGTTGCCAGGACCAGGGGAGAGGGAGGCTTGCAGAGTATCTCCAAAGCAGGTATGAGTTTTCCACACTTAACAAGAGTGGTGATAGAAAATTCTGGAACCAGAAATGGCTATGGCTGTACAACATTTTGTATAGTGATACAACTAAACTCCACACTTCCCCACCTTCAGGACCAGTTTTCCCTGGGGCTTCACCAACAATGTTTCAGGCACACCGACTCTCAGTCCCCTAGTTCAGGCCTCGCCACTCACTGGGGGCAGAAATGGGGACACCGAGCAGATCTCCTCTTTCCTTGCCTGACATCACCCCCACGTGTGGACATTCACCCTAGTCACGTTGAGAGCCCTCTTAGCATCACAGCATCTGAATGAATACAGTGCCTTGGTGTTTACAGGACATGCTCCCTTCTATCACAGCATATCTTCTCCACTCAGCACTCCTTAAAGGAGACGTTGTTAACTGCATCTTACAGATCAGCAAATTGGGTTCAGAGAGGTTAATTAACTTGTTTAAAAATCCCACTGTGAGCAAATATCAGAACGAAAATTGGACTGCAATCTTTGGCCTCCAAGCCCAATGCTCTTCCCACGATATTACCACTTCCATTCTAGAAAAGCAGTCCTCCACATTTCCATCTCACCTGCTCCCCAATAAGGTGAAAATTTTGTCTCCCTCATGCAGCAAGATGAAGTGGCCCCAATTATTCACAAAAAGCAGCGCTTTTGCCTGACACACAGCGTTCAGCATTAAAGCAGCCTACACATTCCATTGGGTTCTTAATTGGAAAACATGCGAATATTTTCCAATTATTTTCTTTGTAAGGTCTCCAAGCTAGAGGCAAATCTCCCTAAGTTCATTGTAAGACATTGTGTGTGTGCGTGCACGTGGGTGAGTGTGTGTGTTCTGATGCTCTTAATCCTGAAAAGATCTGTCCTATTCCTGAGCACATCACAGGCCTATGATAAATGCTTGCTGACATGAAAATAAAATTCACATAAATTCACTTACATTTTACAAATAACACTTGTTTAGGTCATGTAACACTTTGGAGAGAACTAACTATCCAAATTTGAATCCAAAATGAATCAATAGGGACTTCCCTGGTGGTCCAGTGGTTAAGACTCCACGCTTCCACTGCAGGGGGCCCAGGTTTGATCCCTAGTCAGGGAACTAAGATCCCGTATGCCACGTGACACAGCCTAAAATAATAATAATAATGTGTGAGTGCTAAGTTGTTTCAGTCATGTCCAACTCTGTGTGACCCTATGGCCTGTAGCCTGCAAGGATCCTCTGTCCATGGGATTCTTCAGGCAAGAAAACTAGGGTGGGTTGCCATGCCCTCTTCCAGGGGATCTTCTGGACCCAGGGTTTCCTGGGTCTTTGGCATTGGCAGGCAGGTTCTTTGCCACTAGCTCCGCTTGGGAAGCCATAATAATACTAATAAATAGATATGAATTCTAAGAAAACCAAAATGAATGAATATCTGTAAGCTCACCACCAACCTCAGGAAAGGTTCTTATTTACCTAGGGAAATTACTGGTCTCCACCCTAGACAGTGCTCAGTTCATCTCAGACTGCCATATGGGACAGGGCTGCACACAGTACTGAAATCAGTGAAAGTGAAAGTCGTTCTGCCATGTGACCCCATGGACTATAGAGTCCATGGAATTCTCCAGGCCAGAAAACTGGAGTGGGTAGCCATTCCTTTCTCCAGGGGATCTTTCTAACTCAGGGATCGAACCCAGGTCTCCCACTTTGCAGGCGGATTCTTTACCAGCTGAGCCACAAGGGAAGCCCAAGAATACTGGAGTAGGTAGCCTATCCCTTCTCCAGAAGAGCTTCCTGACCCAGGAATAGAACCTGGGTCTCCTGTATTGCAGGTGGATTCTTTACCAACTGAGCTATGAGATCAAGCTGGACTCAGTTTTCTATTTTATATAAATGGCTCCTGCCCCAGCTTCAAAAATGATGAAGGGGGAAGTGAATGCTTCCAGGAGCAGGGGGTGCAAAATCATTTGCCTCTCTGACCTCAACACCCTCTCTCTGGAAACTTGGCTCTCAGGGACCAGCTACAGGGATGATGCTGAAACATCAAAGACAGACTGATCACCGGAGAAGCTGGACACGACAACTTGCTCAGAGTTATCACAAACAGGGTCACAGTCAGAGAGGGAAAAAAAGCAACATAAACACATAATTAAAAGAAAGATTTAAGGAAACCACAAAAATACTAAAGCTGCTGCTGCTAAGTAGCTTCAGTCATGTCCAACTCTGTGCAACCCCATAGACAGCAGCCCACCAGGCTCTGCCATCCCTGGGATTCTCCAGGCAAGAACACTGGAGTGGGTTGCCATTTCCTTCACCAAAGCTAAGTGAGCAGAAATGTATTGGGTTGCAAAGAAACTCCATGAAGTTCACATGTGCAAGTGATCTTGCCATGCATGCAAGGGGTCTTTCATTGCGAGAGCTGCACTGGCCATTTTGGAAAGAGGAACCAATGGGCATCTTTGGGGGTTTCTACTCTGCTCCACCAACAATGAACTACAAGCGTGGTTGCACTTGCCCTGAGCAAGCCATACTGGTTCTATGATTCCATCTTCTCACCCACACAGGGGGTATAAGTGTTGCATAAGATTTTTGTAAGGATTAAATAAGAAGATACCTGTGAAAGTGCCTAAAATATTAACTGGCTATAAATGTGAACAGACCAAAGTTCAAACCAAAGTGTTAGTCCCTCAGTAGTATCCGACTCTTTGTGACCCCATGGACTGTAGCCCGCCAGGAGCCTCTGTCCCTGGGATTCTCCAGGCAAGAATACTGGAGTGGGTAGTCATTCCTTCTCCAGGGAATCTTCCTGACCCAGGGATCGAACCTGGGTTTCTTGCATTACAGATAGATTCTTTACCATCTGAACCACCATGGAAGCCTTGGTGTGTATGGATAAAAGTGTGGATGTGGCTAAAAGAAGTGTTTTTATTTAATTAAATAATAATTAACATTTTTATACTTCTCTATGTACCCAGCTTGCACAAAAAGCTTTTATGTAATTCATCCTTCACAAAATAACTTTATGAGGAAGGAATGATTATTATGCCTCTTTTGGAAGAGGAAACTGACTTACAGAGAATTTCAGTAACTTGTCAGCTAAGGAGTCCTAAGGATGCAGCCTCAAGAGTCAGTGGGGTTTAATCCATGTTAATAACCACACAGTAATATAAATAATAAGGAAAAGGAGGAGGAGAAGCAGAAGGAAACTTCACATATCGTCTCTTTTGATCCCCATGAAAACCCTATGAGGTAGGTATTGTCAAAGCCCCATTTCACAGATGAGAACATTGAGGAGAGAAAGAAGATGGGGTCTTTGGATACCGCAAACGGTTTACCAGACCTGTTTGAAAAACAGCACAGGCAAGTGACCAGAAAAGTGGACTTTAGAGCCAGACTTTCTGGGTTCAAACCCCAACTCTGACACTTCCTTTCTGCATGACCTCAAGCAAGTCACTTTACATCCTGTGCCTCAGTTTTCCCATCTGAATAACAGGGACAACAATAGCACCAACATCACACGTGGTCGTGAGGATTAAACACATGAATATGTGCTAAGTGCCTGCTTCTTCAAGTGCAATCTGCCCACCATCACTGCTGCCCTCCCAGTGACACCTGAGAGCTTGTTAGAATTCTGGGGTCACCTTAGACCCCAGATTTGAGCCTGATCCTAGGGAATGTTTCTGCACATTGAAGAAAGCTCGGAGTGGTGCAGGGGTTTCCCAGGTGGTGCTAGTGGTAAAGAACCCACCTGTCAATGCAGAAGATGTAAGAGACATGGGTTGGTCCTTGGGTCCAGAAGATCCCCTGGAGGAGGGCGTGGCAACCCACTCCAGTACTCTTGCCTGGAGAATCCCATGGACAGAGGAGCCTGGTCGGCTATACCCCACAGGGCCACAGAGTTGGACACGACTGAAGGACTTAGTTCACATAGGAACAGAGTGAGGCGTGGTAGGGCACTGCTAGCTGATGTCTCTATTCTCGTTGGAGCTGATGACCTGGAACATGAGTGAGGTGGGAGGGGCCAGGGCAACGAGCCTGATGAAGTAAGTGGCGGTAAACTGTGACGGGCCCTACCCTGGGAAACTGGGTGCCATCCTAAAGGTCCCAGAGACACAGATGGAGCTCTGGAGGGCTAGGAGTGAAGCCATGGTCAAGATCAGATTTCAAGGATCTTTTACAAATAAAGACACCAAACTAATGATCAAGCATTACATGAGCAAGTGTTGCTAGATTCTCTGCAAACCAAACTTGTGTGATTGTCTGGATCCTCTGGAGGTCCTTGGGTCTCCCCCGGCACTGGGGAACACAGACTTGCTCAGGCCTCAGACCCATGCTGGCTCACCGAGGGGCCACCAAACAAGTGAAAGTGTCTCCTTTTTAGTCTTCCACATGGGTGGGTCGGGACCTACAATTACGCAGTGAACCAATTCATAAGTTGTGTTATAACTGGGAAACACAGTGCCAAAGTGGAGACTCCTTATTGGAAAATCAATTACTTTCTAAATAGAAAAATCACTAGGCCCTTCCCAGGAAAACCTGGCCCCTAAGATTCAGAACTTATTCCAAAAAATATCTGTGAGATTCTAATTCAATAACTGGGGTGTGTACATGGGGAAAACGGAATATGATAACTGCTAGGAAGAAAGGCCAAAAGTCTGGGGTTTTTTTGTTTGTTTTTGTTTGTTTGTTTGTTTTAAACATGCCTGGATTGTTTTTACTAAGAACTAAAATTGGCAGGGGTGGTTCTCAAACTTGAGTGTGCATCAAAATCTTCTGGTAACTTTCCCGACTTTCAAAGTTCCTGATTCCATGGATCTGGGTGGTACTCCATAACAGGCACCACAAGTGGAATGGCTTTCAGCAACAGAATTTATTCATCCCTCAGATGCCAGAAACCCGACATCAAGGGTTTGCAGTGTTGAGGGGCCCCGGAGAAACTGTTGCATGCCCCTCCCCCAGCTACTGGGCTTTGCTGACACCTCTGATGTTCTGTGTCTTAACGATACACCCACCCACTCTGTCTTCAAGTTCACATGGCATTCATCCTGTCTGCATTTTTGTGTCTAAACGTCCCCTTTTTATAAGGACACCAGCCATGTTGTATTCACCCAATTCACTGATCATCCAGGACGATCTCTTCTTAACCAGTTACACCTGCTGTGACCCTATTTCCAGAGAAGGTCACATCCTGGGACTTAGGGCCCCAACATATGAGTTTTAAACAGACACAGTTCAACCCACTTGTTTTTCAGTTGCTAAGTCATGTCAGACTCTTTGCCACACCATGGACTGCAGCACGCCAGGCTTCCCTGTCCTTCACTATCTCCCAGAGCTTGCTTAAACTCACGTCCATTGAGTCAGTCATGCCATCCAACCATCTCATCCCCTGTTGTCCCCTTCTCCCATAAGAACTACCTTATCCTGTACATAACTCACAGCCCCCAATTTCTAATGAATCCAGATCACTGTAACAAAGAATGACCCATTGCGCATAACTTCCTTTCTTCTCTCTCTATTCAGCTTCCTCTAAATACATATTTCTCCACCATTGTGCCTTCCCTCCTGGACTCCTGCAAGTTCTCTGGGAATAAAGCCCTGGGCCTCCTCAGCAGGACTTTTTGGAGCAGAAGTCCATGAATGCCCATCTTTGTGAAGCCGGCTTTCACAGGCTCAGTGGTGCTTTGTCGCTCAGAGCTCTTGGCCCTCCCAGGACCCCAGTGATCCGCAAAGAGCAACTGCCTCCCCGATGCCTCTATAAAGCTGGAAATCTGCGGTTACCATGGTTAATATTTCTGACTTGATTGGCACCACCAGTAATTGAACTGCAGTCTCTCAAGTGCAACACGCTCTATTCATTAGCTCCTATTGTGTTGGACCATTGCATCAAACCACATTATTTTTTCTGCTTACAGAAAAAAAATAAATAAATAAATATAAAGAAAAATGAGGGAAAAAAAAAAAAAGGAAAGAAAGGAAGGAAGAAAAGGCAGTCATGAATACAGCGCTGCGTTGCCATATGAGACGTTGCAGTTTTGCTTCGAGGGTGAAATCACTCTAGACGGAATTTCATGTTGTACCAGCTCTGGCCCCGTCAAGAATGGTGAGATGTAAAGTGAGAAATCTTAATTTTGGTGGCACTGTCGCAGAGACTCAGAGCTAGGAGTCGGAACTAGCCGAGTCCCAATGTTTGTGCCACGGAGGCAACTGCTCGCTTGTTTACCATCCTGTCAGCGTATAGAACCGTCTCTGAATCCATGTCTCCCGCACATCTATTTATACCCTGCCCCCATCCCCAGGATTCCAGAGAGCTTCTGTGAGCTTGCAGGAGTTTTTTCATGAGGAATTAATGAGAAGTGCATGGATTTGTAACGTTCTTGGATGTCAGGTTTCTATTTTTAATAATCAAGGCCGTGTTTTGTTTGTTTTTAAGTTGGAGACACTTCGGTTTTCTCTTTGGCGTTCCATGTTTTCCTTCTCTTTCTTTTTTTTTTTTTCTCATTTACTTCACCACAGTTCCTGAAGCTATATTGATATCAAACTGTGTGTGTGCGCATGCTTGGTCTCTCAGTCGTGTCCGACTCTTTGCGACCCCATGCACTGTAGCCCGCCAGGCTCCTCTGTGCATGGGATTCTCCAGGTAAGAATCCTGGAGTGGATTGCCATTTCCTCCTCCAGGGGAATCTTCCCAACCCAGGGATCGAACCTGAGTCTCCTGCATTGGTAGAAGCATTCTTACTGCTGAGACACCAGGAAGCCCTTGAGAGAGAGTTTACAACATTAAAATTATATCCCCTCATCTGCAAAATAAAAAGAAAGAAACTTTTAAAATCTCTTTTTAAAGATTTTTTATATGGACCATTTTTTTAAAGTCTTTATTGAATTTGTTACATTATTGCTTCTGTTTTTATGTTGCTTTTTTTGACCTTGAGGTCTCTGGGGTCCTAGTTCCCCAAGCAGGAATCAAAGGCACACCCCCCGCATCGTAAGGTAAAGTCTTAACCCTCCCGAGAGTTGACAGACTTAGCATCAATCGCAGCTACCAGTTTGGTTTGTCCTGCACCAGGTTAAAACCAGAGCTGATGTCAGGAGACCTCCCTGCATTCTCTGTTTGCTGCAGGCCCCACCGTTCCCTGTCGCCTGACAGCTTCTCGGGCTGCTTCTCAGCTGCTCCTCCTGAAGACAGTGCATTTTAACCCACCTACCTGGCCCTTCAGTCAGCTGAACACCAGCACCCTCCCCTCATCCCGCCTCCCTATCAGCCGTGCTACACTTGCTTGATTCCTTTCCACTGATCTCCAAGGCTGCTATTTCCTTTTCACAACCTCTGACACAAAAGCATGTTTCCAGGCTTCTGCTTGCAAGGGAGGCTTTTATTCCTGCCTCCATCCATCTAGACATGATCACTTTGCCATCCCAATCAAGTCTCTGTCCCTCTCTCGAACCCCTCTCTGTCATCTGGTCCATACCAGTTTGCCCAAATCAGCTCCCCGTAGCCTGGGACAGGCTTAGTTGATCTAATGCAAGAGGAAACTTCTGGCTGCCTCTGATCTCTTGGTGTATGTTGCTGCTCTTCACTCGCCCAGTCGTGCCCGACTTCTTTGCAACCCCATGGACTGCATCACGCCAGGCCTCCCTGTCCCTTGTCACCTCCTGGAGTTTGCCTATGTCCAAGTTCAGTGCACTGATAATGCTGTCCAGCCATCTCATCCTCCGTCACCCTCTTCTCCATCTATCCTCCATCTTCCCCAGCATCAGGGACTTTTCCAATGAGTCAGCTGTTCACACCAGATGACCAAAACACTGGTGCTTCAATATGTTAAATAGCACTAAGTAGGAAGTCATTAAGTGCTCAGTAAATGCTTTAAAATAATTCATCTGCATGATGAAGACTATAGATGGGACATAATCTGCTCTATAAAGCACCTCCCACCACGAAATGCAGCTGTCCCTCTCCTTGGCAACCTGGAACTCAGGGCTCTGCCGTGCACAAAGTCCAAGGATGCTTGTGGAGTCTTCCCTGAGTCCCTTTCTGAGCAAGTGTTGGGAACCGGGTAACTGACTGTCCAGGCCCTCCCAGCCAGCGGCATCTGTTGCATCACATCAGAGTGAAGTTACAGGAGGACCCAGGACACTTCTGAGCGCAGTTCACACCCCAGCCCCAGCTCTCACCCCAGCAGGCTTCATCCTGCAGCCCAGACACGCCGTGTCCTGGCCCTGCCTTCACCTGACCTTGACGCCCCCTTTCTCGTCTCTGGACAACCCTGCCTAACTCCTGTCACAGGACTCTCCCCGGTTGCCACATCTCTGAGATGCTTTCCCTCAAGCTCCCTCACCCCAGCTGACCATTGCCACCTCTGTGTGCCCCTCTCCCCTAGCCCCTTGGACTTGTTTCTGGTGGGCACCCTCTCTTTACAGTCAGGATAAGATTCATCACTTTGCCCTCCTCCTAAGAATTCCTCACACGTCACACCCGCTTATTCTTTTTCCTTGAATTCTGAATCACAAACACCCAACTGAGTCTTCAGTGGGAACCTGGGGATGGGTATGAGAACACTGGGGTTCCAGAAAACCCCTGAATCCCCCTGACATAAGCAGTCACCTATTTAAAGTTGCTGAGCCCAAGATCTAAAAAATAGGAGATGTCCACAAAATACTGATTGTAGGGGATATGAACGCTAACCCGATGACTTCCTAAGGATTCTAAATAATCATGAAATATTCCTTCCCAGTGAAGTCACGCAGTCGTGTCTGACTCTTTGCCACCCCATGGACTGTAGCCCACCAGGCTCCTCCATTCATGGGATTTTCCAGGCAAGAGTACTAGAGTGGGTTGCCATTTCCTTCTCCAGGGGATCTTCCTGACCCAGGGATTGAACCCAGGTCTCCTGCACATAGGCAGATGCTTTACCATCTGAATCACCAGGGAAGTCCATTCTTTCCTAGGTAGACATTTAATGAATTTCCCTTTTACTCAAAGTTAAAATTTAAAGCAATGTTCAGTTTGCAGTGAAGACTATAAATCACAATTTGTAATGCATTCTACAATGAATTATTCTTTAATAAGCTATTTCTTTGCTCACATTTGCACTCTGGGAAAGGAAATGAGGCTTGATGGATGGGGACGGAGGGCCGGCTTGGGGGCCAGACCCTGGCAAGGCGCGTCCCTACCCTTTCCACCTTGATCTTGCCATCATTCTGCAGGGCTGCGTGTCACTAGGAAGTCGCTCGGGACCTTGCAGTCTGGAGGCTGGGCTCACTCCTGAACCTTTTTGCAGACATTTCTGGGGCTCTGTGTTTGTCATGTGCTCGGCGAGCGGCCTGGGAGCAGCAAACATGCTGAGAAAACTTGAGCGGCTGGTATTTTCTATTTAAGGGAATCTCAAAGCACACGCCATAAATTATCCTCTCCTCGGTTTCTTACTCACACAAGGAGTCCTGAGCCAACCCTGGCCGTGGCCAGTGGCAGCGCTGATACACAGACGGGGGCGGGACGGCCACTCGCCCAGCCTGGGGCTTGCCAGCGCTCTGCAACCTCCTCCACTAGTGTGGTGGATGGCACGTGGATCCCAAACGCTTTTTTAAAAAGAAAAGCATATTTAGTTTCCAGGATATCACATTTTGCATTTCCCTCCAATCTCCCTGGGTCCAGTTCTCTACAAAGAGCTATTTACCTTTATATCTCTGCCTCTGGACAAGTGCCCACAAACAGTCCTTTAGAGGATTTTATTATTTTTTGAAAGAAAAGAATGCAAACAATTTTTAAGCAAACAGAGAATTCGTCTAGCTCCGACATCTCTCATCTGCACCCTGGAGTGCTGGGGGTTAATATCTCATGAAGCCACAAAACAGCCAGCCCCCTGGGGTGTGCTGACCCTTCCAGATCTCCCCCCTTCCCAGGAAAGACCCTTCCAGAACCCCACAGGGCGCGGGATCCCACAGAGTTCTTTTCCTGACCTTCGGCTTTCTTTCCCATTGGCCAAAGCTCCCCCCACACAAATAGCTGCATCTCAAGAATAGAACAAAATTCTCGTCCTCAGCTCGACACACTAAACTACTGGCAGGGATGTATTCTCGGGGCAGCTTTTTAAAGTCTGTCTGCAAACAGTACCAAGATTAAAGGCGGCTCCGGAGTGGGGATGGAGCGGTTCTGCAGCCTGTGAGGACCACAGCCCGGGCCGCTCACACGTCAGGAGGTCTAGACAGCGGCCCTTCTAATTCTGGAAGTGCAGGCGATCGGCTAAGCCAGCGAACAGGAAGATGGCAGACCCATCTATTGTGGACACAACTGAGTAAGTGAGATATATTTATGAATTCAAGACTGCTTAGTCATTCAGTAAAATCAGAATTAAAAAATCCCAGCCAGAAATAGTCCTATAATTTCTCCTTTTAAGTTACGGGGTTTTATATAATGTATACGAATGAAATCTATCTTACAAAGCGAGAAGAGATTCTATGCATTTAATTAGCAAGTGACAACATTTTGTCATGGAACAGACATGGAGAGAAAGGGGTCTACTTTTGGAGGTCGGTGTCCCGAGGTGCCCCACGCGTGATCCTGTTGCTGATTTCATTAGAACTTAGGAATACTTCTGTCTTGGCCTGACATCATTTCCAGATGCATCCTGGGTGTGATTTAAAAATGGTTAAGGAGAACGGCTTTCCTGCCCACACTTGTGCTTGACAGCACATATGTTAACTCTTTCCAGTTTTAGATGAGAGTAGGTGAACTTGTACTTACTGCTGGCCAGAGTCTGTGGATTCTTTTTAGCAGTTGATCTAAGAATTATCTTCTTAGAGTTGCACGATACTTCTGCAGGTAGGAAGAGTACCAATCTATGATTTTACACCCAAGGGGAATTTTTACCTTAAAAAAAAAATCACCATTGTGAATATACAACGGAATATTATGCAGCCAATAAAATGAGGTTTATAAAAAGAGGTATGTCAATTTATATTTTAAATGCTAAGAAAAAATTGTATATATAAAGCAGTAGGAAAATGCAAAATATTCTATAAATATACACACTTGAGATTATTTTATATATAAAGAACTGTATAATTTTTAAGTGAAATTATATGTGTGTATTTCTAACTGTCTAACTATACATATAAACAATGACTATGTCTATGAGGAAAATCAGGGTTACTTTTACTTTTAAATATGTTTAAAAGTAAAGTTATATGTATAAAAATATGTTCTTATAGTTTCTGAATTTTTATAAGGATATCTTAGTTTTTAAACAAAAATAATCACAGTTCAAATAAAATATATTTACCTCTGCTATCTCATTATCAGTAAAGAAACAAAGCAAAATTGCCCAGTCCTCTAATTCTGAGGATTTTTTTTTTCCAAATAACAATCCACAGGGAACAGAAGAGAGAGCTATTTCCCAAGAGGCTTGTGAAATGCTTTCTTCCCCATGACTTATGATTTTTAAAATTACAGTACAAGATATAGTGCCTGGAGGCAGGGGCAATGGAAGCTTCCATGGCTGTTAAAATTTTCCTTCTCCACATTCTACTATATTTTAGCATATTAAAAGCACCTACTATAAATTAATTGATGTTGAAAAGTGAAGGTTCAGCGAATTCAACATAAAACCAATACTGATAGGTGTCTCTCAGGAGCTCTACACCTGGGAGAGTGAAGGTGTAAGTGTGCAGAAGTGGGCACCCACTTCTAAGGGCCTGTTTGCTACAATACATCATTTTTGCTCTTGATTTTTTTAAAGTCATATTGAAGCTGGAGAAGACTCTTGAGAGTCCCTTGGACAGTAAGGAGATCAAACCAGTCAACCCTAAAGGAAATCAACCCTGACTATTGGGACTGATGCTGAAGCTGAAGCTCCAATACTTTGGCCACCTGACGCAAAGAGCCAACTCATTGGAAAAGATCCTGATGCTGACAAAGTGAAGGCAAAAGGAGAAGGGAACGACAGAGGATGAGATGGTTAGATAGCATCACTGACTGAATAGACATGAGTTTGCGCAAACTCTGGGAGATTGTGGACAGAGGAGCCTGGCATGCTGTAATCCATGCAGTCGTAGAGAGTTGGACATGACAACGACTGAATAGCAATGACATTACTTTACTTTAGAAGGTAGATGTTCCCTAAGGATCTGAACAAATTAACTAGTTGCATCAAATGTGCATATCTTGGCTTAACAACCCCAGCTCCTCTTGCTTGTTTTCCCTGGTTTCTGGATAACAGCCTCAAATCTTTGACCTGCGTGCTTTCTTTCATTTTGCTTTTCATTCTTAGGGAAGTGTCCCAGATACAAAGTGCAGCATAGCTGCACCTGTAGAATCTGACCCACTGTCCACTTGGTCCCCAGCTGTGATGACTTAGGTTGCCACTCTGGCCTCTTCTCTCTGCATCTGTTGTAATTCACCATCAACTGGAAGGAAGGAAATTGGGACAGGGAGAAGGAACAATGAGTACACACTGCAATTTTCACAATACACCAGCAGTAATATTGTAACATACAGCTCAACAGTGGAATTCAGTGGTTCTGAACGCTCAAGTACAGTGAAGAACAAGACCTGTACTTAGTGAAAAGTGAAGTGAAAGTGAAAGTCACTCAGTCGTGTCCATCTCTGTGCGATTCCATGGACTATACAATCCATAGAATTCTCTAGGCCAGAATACTGGAGTGGGTAGTCTTTCCCTTCTCCAGGGGATCTTAGCAACCCAGGGATCGAACCCAGGTCTCCTGCATTACAGGGGGATTCTTTACCAGCTGAGCCACAAGGGAAGCCCAAGAATACTGGAGTGGATAGCCTATCCTTTCTCCAGGAGATCTTCCCAACCCAGGAATCGAACCGGGGTCTCCTGCATTACAGGCTGAGTCTCTACCAACTGAGCTATCAGGAAAGCCCCTGACCTGTACTTAAAGAGCTGGCAAATAGTCAACTTAGTGCACCCATGACCTTGAGCAACCTGGGTTCTCAATACTGATGTGTTGAATGGACAAGCAAATAGAAGAAAAATGTGTGAATGAATGAGAGCAGATAGCATTTGAGAAAAATCCAGGGGATTTTTTTTTTCTCATACATTTTTTGACAAAGTTCTTTATATATCTGTTAGGAAGCTTTTTATTTTTTTTTTAATCAAATGTCTTTTATTTCAAACCATGGGCCATAAAGTAACCTCAAATGGACCACTGAAAACAAGACAGCCATAGAGTATTGAAATCATTATATATAAAGTTTTCCCTCTTTTTAAAAGTATGTTACTTTCATTATAAAAATAATACCCATCTATATAAAAAGTTACTGGAAATGTAAAAAGAGAAAGAAAGAAGAAGAATCATCTTTGGGTACTCTGGTCCTTTTTTCTTCTTTTTTTTTTAATTGGTGTATAATGTTGTGTTGGGCTTCCCAAGTGGCACTAATGGTAAGGAATCTGCCTGCCAATTCAGGAGACACAAGAGATGCCAATTTTGATCCCTGGGTTGGGAAGACCCCCTGGAGAAGGAAAATGGCAATCTATTCCAGTATTCTTGCCTGGAAAATTCCATGAACAGAGGAGCCTAGCAGGCTACAATCCTTGGGGTTGTGAAGAGACAGACATGACCCAGTGACTGAGCACACACACTTGATGTTGTGTTAGTTTGTACTGTGCTATAATGTGTCCATATATCCCCTTCCTCTTGAGCCTCCCTACCATGGTCCTTTCCTTTTAAAACCACACTGGGCGACACTGTCTATAATGTTGTAATTACTCCATCTTTTAATTTAACATTATATCTTTAACAAACCCAGTGACATTCAATGTTCTTCAAGGACACAAGTTGCAATATATTTAACTATTCTCCTGCTGGGCTTCCCTGGTGGCTCAGATGGCAAAACATCTGCCTGCAAAGAAAGAGACTCATGTTCCATCACTTGGTTGGGAAGATTCCCTGGAGAAGGAAATGGCAACTCACTCCAGTATTCTTATCCGGAGAATTCTATGGACAAAGGAGCCTGGCAAGATTTTCCTAGTCTTGGATAGCTCTCCTAGTCTTGGACAGGTGTTTACCAACCTTTTGAGAAAATAAATAACATTGCATTAAGTGATCATAGAAACTTTATATTATGCTATTAAATTAATATAACATATAACTGAACATAATTTAATTTGAATTTAATCTAGTTTATTTTGGATGTTTAGCAAGAATATAATAAATCCTGGTTCCAACCATTCCTTCTTTTATGGAGGGTACAGAGCAAAGAATGAAGGACTTCCCCAGTGGTTCAGTTGGTAAAGAACTTGCCTGCCAACCTAGGAGACATAAGAGATGCAGGTTCAATCCCTGGGTGGGAAAGATCCCTTGAAGAAGGAAATGGAAACCTGCTCCAGTATTCTTGCCTGGAAAATGCCATGGACAGAGGAGCCTGGTGGGCTATAGCCCATGGGGTCCTGAAGAGTTGTACACTACTAACTGACTGAATGCATACCCATAGTTCAAAGAATGAACCAACCCCATGATAGTTCACCAGAGGGTTTGCTCAGATTCATTTTAATACATTAATTAATGTGTTAAAATTCAATCTGACTCTTATAGCACTGAGCTCATACTTTTTCTTCTTGCTCAAGAGACTTTAATAAATATTTTTTCAAAAAGTGTAATGGAAACTAAGTAATGAAATGAGCATTATTGCCCCAGTTTGCTAGTCTAACAGCATAATAAAAACAAACAAACTACAATATATTCATCACATAATGGAATTGTGTATAGTTCCTCTTGTCTCTTTAGTTAGACCTATTCCTTTACAAACCATATAATATCAATCAAGGTAGACTATGCTTCCATACATTAGTAAAAAAGAAAGACGGATGATTATGCTTCAATTTAAAAAAGAAACAAATACAAAAAAAAAAAAAAAAGACCAAAATAACAGTGGATGACAAAGACAAGTTTAGTTCCTCTCCAAGATAGCTGTCCTCCTGGAGTTAGCTGAGAATACCAGAGTACTTTGCCCTCTAGGTAGTCTCATGCCAACATGTACTTCTGCCATGGGGAGCAGAGAGGAGCAGGCTCAGAGCCATGCCCCAGTAATAAGAACTGATCTGTATCACCTCTTTCTGCACACCCACCCTCAACTTCTGGGAAGCAGAGTTCAATCCTCTGACCAGCTGTTGGGAGAACCAGACATCACTGAAAGCTTCTCATGCCGAATTTGGGGACATTCTAGAACCTTGCAGGAATCAACATCACCTCTCAATGTCTATAGGGGATTTCCTTTTTCCTCTTGATACACAGGTCCTCTGCCTTGGCGTGTTCTCAGCTCTGTGTGTGTGTGTGTGTGTGTGTGTGTGCTTAGTCACTCAGAGAGTCTTGGTCTGACTCTTTGTGACTCAATGTATGTAGCTCACCAGGCTCCCCTGTCCATGAGATTCTCCAGGCAAGAATACTGGACTGAACCCAAGCCTCCTGTGTCTCCTGCATTGCAGGAGGATTCTATACCCACTGAGCCATCAGGGAAACCAAGCTCTCAGCTACGCAGCTGCCCAAATACTCCCAAATGTGGCCCAAATCAGACTTTACAGTATTATAGTGTGAACCTCAATTAATAAGTTAATAAATGAAGTCCTAGAAACAGGGAGCTTGTTAATCAGTTCAGTTCTGTGATATCTTGGTTGTGTGGCAATGGGGGTCTAGGAGGAGGTACCATAGTATGATAGGATCCAAATCCTAGTCCTGCATCACAATCAGGTCATAGGCTTGGAAAGTGTGTTCCTCTACCAAGTAGACATGGAACCAAGGTCATCTTACACCTCAAAGTGGAGACAACTATTGACTCCCTGAATATTCATTGGAAGGACTGATGCTGAAGCTGAAGCTCCAATACTTTGGCCACCTGATGCCAAGAGCCCACTCACTGGAAAGACTCTGATGCTGGGAAAGATTGAAGGCAGGTGGAGAAGAGGGTGACAGACGGTGAGATGGTTGGATGGCATCACCGACTCAGTTGGCATGAATTTGAGCAGACTCCTGGAGATGGTAATGGACAGGGAAGCCTGGCGTGCTGCAGTCCATGTGGTGGTAAAGAGTTGGACATGACTGAGGGATTAAACAACAATGACTGGTTCACTCTCAAGAATTCCTTTTTGGCTATGATTCCCAATATTCTCTGTGGACCACAGAGTTCCTCAAGGTGTGATAATAATATATAATATGCTTAATAACAATAATAATACTTACATGTAACATTCTTAAAGTCCAGGTGCTGTTTCACGTATATTACATGCATTATTCATTTACTCTTCACATCAACACTTGAGGTAAGTAATGCTGTTTGCCCCATTCTTTGGGTCATGCCAATGTCTTCCTGCCTTTGACCTCTCTTTGAAGATTTCTCAGTCTCCAGTGAAGTTTTAGCACTGCTCAGGAGGACTAGTTAATTCAGATCCTATCCACTAAAGAAACTTGAACCCCTGAAAGCTGACTCTCAGGTCTCCTGTCACTAACTGGAGTTCATGTTCTAGAAGGGCTAACTTGAACTTGAGGTTTCCTGGCAGACTTATGCGCTGGAGTCTTCCTTTTCCAGGTGGGATCCGCCTTTGGTTTCACCTGAAAATTGAGGAGAACCACATTTTCCCCTCTCTTGGGACTGCTGGACAGTAGGCTTGAATAGAAGGAGCAGCACAAAAGACTGCCTCCCTAGCACAGGGTCTCAGGGCATCCCCGTGTCAGTGGAGGGTGACCACAAAAGTTCCCAGCTGATGGAGGACTCCAATAAGCCTCTCATTCGCTGGTTGACTTTCAACCCAAATTTTGCCAAATGCATTCTTTTCCTCATAGAAATGTGGAGCTATTGCCATCAGTGGCAAATCAACTTTTGATGAAATATGCAGGATAGCTAGAAGCCAAGCAGTGTAATTGAATTCACAACTACTTGCCACAGGACTATAATTTAATGGAAGCATTATAATTTACTAAATACCATTACTGTGGCATCGGAGCCTATTCATCAAAAACGGAAAAGCTGTGTATAGCAATTTTTCTTCACTATTCATAGGGGCTTATTATTGGGTGCTTACCTCTAGAGTAGAATGCATGCTACCTTTTTAGTTTCCACATTAAAGTATACTAAAAATAAGTCAAATCTGAGTCCCTCCAGATTTAGGACTTCCACATCCAGTTGGTTCCTCCACTTTAAAGTCCAGTTTCTAAATGTCTCCTTTAGCGCGTCACCGTCACCATATAGATGGCAGCTCTAAAAGAGCTTCTATTTGTATAAACCAGTAGACAATAAGAATTGGGCTTCCCTTGTGGCTCCATGGTAAAGAATCTTCCTGGAGACCCTGGGTGGATCCCTGGGTGGGGAAGATGCCCTGGAGGAGGGCGTGGCAACCCATTCCAGTATTCTTGCCTGGAGCATCCTATGGACAGAGGAGCCAGGTGGGCTACAGTCCTTGGGGTCTCAAAGAGTCAGACATAACTGAAGCAACTTAACATGCATGCACGCAGACAATAAGAATAGTATATTGAGGTGCAACCATGTACCAAGTGTATAGGGCCGGATGCATTATATACACATAGAGGGGGAAGCAGGAGTCAAGGGTTGGATGTGTGTGTTCTAGACGGAACAGTAGTCCTAAAAGGAAGACATTATCTCTGTTTTAGAAGTACTGAGTTCATTTTTTTTTTCCTTTATTTATTTATTTTTTTTTCAGTGGGTTTTGTCATACATTGATATGAATCAGCCATAGATTTACACGTATTCCCCATCCCGATCCCCCCTCCCACCTCCCTCTCCACCCGATTCCTCTGGGTCTTCCCAGTGCACCAGGCCCGAGCACTTGTCTCATGCATCCCACCTGGGCTGGTGATCTGTTTCACTATAGAAAATATACATGCTGTTCTCTTGAAACATCCCACCCTCGCCTTCTCCCACAGAGTTCAAAAGTCTGTTCTGTACTTCTGTGTCTCTTTTTCTGTTTTGCATATAGGGTTGTCGTTACCATCTTTCTAAATTCCATATATATGTGTTAGTATGCTGTAATGTTCTTTATCTTTCTGGCTTACTTCACTCTGTATAAGGGGCTCCAGTTTCATCCATCTCATTAGGACTGGTTCAAATGAATTCTTTTTAATGGCTGAGTAATATTCCATGGTGTATATGTACCACAGCTTCCTTATCCATTCATCTGCTGATGGGCATCTAGGTTGCTTCCATGTCCTGGCTATTATAAACAGTGCTGCGATGAACACTGGGGTGCACGTGTCTCTTTCAGATCTGGTTTCCTCAGTGTGTATGCCCAGAAGTGGGATTGTTGGGTCACTGAGTTCAGAGCCGTGCAAGGTCATTCAGTTACAGGGACGGTGGAGGTGAGTCTGGGGCCCGGCCATCTCTGACATGGAACTGCCTATTTCGCCTTAGTCTACTCGGGCTGGCAGAGTGAAATGCCCCAACCTGGGGGACTTACAGCTGAGGTCTTCCTAGAAATTCTGCAGATGGAGGAGCCCAGGACCAGGTGCTGGCAGATCCAGGGTCTGCCGAGGGCCTTCTTCTTGGCACCAGATACTAGTGGAGAAGTTTTGGTGCTTTCCCTGTCCTCCTACAGGTACTGATCCCAACACAGTGCTCTACCTCATGGCCTCATTTAAACATACGCATCTCCTAATACCCTCACATTGCTCTTCCCAGGTGACCCAGTGGTAAAGAACCTGCCTGCCAATGCAGGAAACACAAGAGGCCTGGGTTCAATCCCTGGCTCAGGAAGATGCCCTGGAGAAGGGCCTGGCAACCCCCTCCAGTATTCTTGCCTGGAGAATCCCATGCACAGAGGAGTCTGGTGGGCTACAGTCCATAGGGTCACAAAGAGTCGGACACGACTGAGCAACTACACAATGACAACACAATACCCTCACATTAGGTGTCAGGGCTTCAACACACGAATTTTGGGGGAAACAGCCATTCAGTCCACAACAACCTGTTCCTGTGGGGCCTCCCCAACCCCAGGGTAGACAAACATCTAGTGCTTCCCCCAAAACACTGCATGAGAACCTACCCTAATGGGTGACTTCCTGCCTGCCTCCCTGATTGATGGTGCACATGGTGGAAATCCACGAAGAAAACTGGCAACTAGTGAGAGCAGCCGAGCATCTCATCCCTCTAACCGCCTGGGGAGGCACAAGCTTCTGCTTCCTCCGTCCCCAGGGAAGATGCTAAGGTTCCTCCAGGGGAGCCACTTACTATGAGGAGTAACTATTCTGAGTCAGTATCCCCATCTGTTAATATTTACATAGTGATGTACTCTTAAAACAGAACTGCCGAGATTTTGTATTTTAGAATTCGTTTTAGAATTATGAGCATTCTAAGTACCTGCTCCTTGTTTTTGTTACCAGCTGAGCCTGACTTCCCCAGGAATCTTGCTTCCGAGGCCTGTTGAGAAGAATACTCTCCTCTTGCCCACGTTATTATCAAGCTTTCCCACAACTCGCTTCTGCTTCCTCTTCTGACAGGTCTCAGCCTTGAAAAACTGCAGGCCTCATGCTTGGGGGCAAAGGTAGCATATTTTGAATAGTGCTAATCTCGGAACAGTCAGAGCTCCACCAACATACTGGGTGTCCAAGGCAACGTGGGAAAACACACGTAACCCCAGGGTTCCTGGGCCACCTCCACTCGGTATGAAAAAATGAGGTCAAAAAGAAGAAAAATGGGGGGACTTTTGGGCTGCAAAATTTGTGTTGCTCCTCCTCCGTGAAGCAGAAATTATACCCCTTGGAAAAATGTTCTCTGTTATTTCTGGAAGGCCTGAGAATGCCCTCTATGACATTTGAAATAAATCCCATGGGCCACGGCCATTATTTATCCTCATCTTCCTCTCTGGCACTAAGCGGCCTTGGTGATAAACCTGCTGAGGGCTGCCCAGGAAACTGCCCTGGGGTCACCAGGTCCCACAGTCCCTCCCAGCCAAGGCCCAGGTGTCGGGTACCACATGAGAGCCTCAGAAGGGGGTGGGTTCAGAAACCCCTCAAGTGCTGTGTCTGGATCCAGCATTGACCCAGGAGAAGCAGGCATCACTCCCGCTACAGCCAGGAGAAGGTCCACATTTTCCATCCCATATTTTCCTCTTTAAACACCATCCTCCCAGCATTCACAGACACCCGCTTCTTGCCACCTGGTTCACATCGCTGATCTCAGTCACAGACCCCCAGAACACACACACTCTCCCAGCCTCACACTCGTGCCCTGGTTGTGTTCAACTCACAGAGAAGCCAGGTGCTTGTCTTTCAGAAACCTCCCTGCTGTGGGTCTGTTGGGCTTCTGCTGCATTTCCATCACACTCATCACTGGGCACCTGGCCTAGGGCTGCCCCCGCTGCCTCTAGGCTCCGGGCCAGCTGGCATCCCTGATGTCCCACACCAGGGGTGGTAGGACAGCCATGTCCACCTCAAGTCCCACATGATCAGAGAGCTTCCAGAGTCAAGCAGCCCTGACTTCAGGGTCTTCTTACTTCACAGATAGCTCAGGACAAGCCCCACAGGGTATAACATGATAGCATTTTCCACACAGAGAACACACCAACCTCGCTTCTCTCCTCCCCAGCTTCTGCTTTTCCAAGATCACATTAGGAGGTCTGGGTAGCATGCACTGGGGTGGGGAGAAGGGGACCAGCACAGTGAGCAGAGGTAGATTACAAGGACGTGCGACGTGGTAGGAACAAAGGTGAAGGGTAGAAGCAAAGTGTGTAAACATGACTTAAATCCTGGGCCTGGTGATGACTCTCTATCCATCAACAGTCACATTGCTCTGTTTTTATGTCTTTGGTTTCCCCATCCATGCCTTGCTGGGGCTGGCCTCAGATGACTTTGATCCCACCCACATAACTCTGACAGTCTAGGACCTTGAACCCCAATATAATATCTTTAGAATCACCGAGATAAAGTCATGATTGGGAGTGGAGAGTAGAGATAATCTCATTTTTTAACAATGATGCTATGAAGGACACAACTAGCAACATATAAAACACCAAGGTCAGGGAAGAGGAGAGACCCAGATAAGAATTTAATCTTCTTTGTTTAGAAATTTCCTTTTATTTAAAAAAAATTATTGAAGTATAGTTGTGCACAATATTGTGTCAGTTTCTTCTGCACTGCAAAGTGAACCAGTTATCCAAATACATATATCCACTCTTATTTAGATTCTTTTCAAATGTACGTCAGTACAGAGAACTGAGAAGAGTTCCCTGTGCTGTTCAGTAGGTCCTTCTTCACTATATTATATACAGTAGTGTGTATGCTTGAATCCAGAGAAAGACTCAAGCATAAATAGAGACTGAGTATGTGAAAGAAAGATGCCATCTCAATTCAGCAGAGAATAATTCTTTAACATGTAAATGATGTCAGACAAATTCTTTGGCAAGTGGGAGAAGAAGGCAGGGTCTTCAGCTCCTTTCTTTTTTTTTTTTTTTTATTTTTTTTTTTATTTTATTTATTTATTTTTTTTTATTATTTTTTTTTTCCAGTGGGTTTTGTCATACATTGATATGAATCAGCCATGGATTTACATGTATTGTTTCCAATAGAATCAAATATTAAAAAAAAAAAACACACACACAGAAATAAGGCAATACAGTAAGTCCCTTACAGCCAAACCTTCAGGTTTCAGACTTTCAGAGATGGGGTCGTGAGTCCCCTCAGCGTCAGGCGTGAGTGAACCTGCAGCTCGTCCTCCGTCTCCTGTTGCTGACGGCCCTTCAGCTCTACCATCTCCCCCTCCTCTCCCTCCTCCAGTCTGTAACCCCTCCAGTCGAGAGGAGTCAGTAACCCTTCTTGCCTTTTCGCTTGATGCCAGCCTCTGTGTGCCAGCTGGTGCACTGTACTTACTACTGTACTTTTCAAGGAACTGGATCAAAAGATTAAAAACTGTTTTCTTTATTTTTTGTGTTTGTTTTTATGTATTATTTGTGTGAAAAGTATTATAAACCTATTATAGTACAGTTCTATATACTGATTGTGTTAGTTGAACACCTGGGCTGACTTTGTGGGACTTAAGAACAAATTGGACTTATGAACATGCTCCTGGAATGGAACTCACTCAGATGTAAAGAAAATGAAAGGAATTTCTTACTGTGAAAGAAATGCACACACAACAAATGTGAATAATATTTTGTAACTTTTAGGCAGAGAAGGATTTTTTACATAAGCCTGAAAAGTAAATACACCTAAAGGGAAAGCTGTATATTCAACTTCAAATACAGGTTTTATGCAAATAAATATGTTTATACAGCAGGATAAAACAACAAACATTGTAAGACAAATGGCAGATGAGAAAGAGT
Organism: Cervus canadensis; assembly: GCF_019320065.1. Taxonomy (NCBI): domain Eukaryota; kingdom Metazoa; phylum Chordata; class Mammalia; order Artiodactyla; family Cervidae; genus Cervus; species Cervus canadensis. The sequence continues at coordinate 84,389,178 of NC_057390.1, read as the reverse complement.
GTGTTGAAGACATATGTTACCAGTCAAAGAGCTGAAGTCTGTACCACACCCAGGCCTAAGTTCCAGGCAGACAGATCCAGGACTTGTTCACAGCATATTCTATGTGAGACGTACCCCCTGCAGTGTTTCAATGAATAACTCTGAAAACAAAACAAATAAAAGTTCAGAGAGAAAAATGAGACTGTTCTTTAGACAAGGTCTGAACAGGCTGTCATGAGGGGATGGAGCCAGTGTGCTGTGCATGAGAAGTGACTAGGAATTTCAGAGACAGGATTGAAGGAAGGAGGGATGATGAGGTTGAGGAGAGAGGGGTGAGTAACATGGGAGAATGGCTACATGACCATATAACAGCATTCAAAATTCATGGCATCATTAAAAAATTGACCAAAGACCTAACAGATACTTCACCAAAGAAGATGCACAGATGGTATATAAATCTATGAAAAGATGCTCCACATCATATGGCATGAAGAATATAAATCATACAACAATGAGCTATCCCCACCTACCTGTTAGCATGGCCAAAATCCAGAGCACTGACAACACAGAATGCTGGGAAGAATGCGAAGCAAACTGTCTTCCAAATGGGCTGCACAAAATTAGATGTCCTCTTACCATCTGATCCAGCCATTGTGCTCCTTAATGTTTACTCAAAGGAGCTAAAAACATATTCACCAAAAAAACCTGCACACAGATGTTTATAGAAGCTCTATTCATAATTGCCAAAACTTTCCAGTAGTCATGTATGGATGTGAGAGTTGGACTATAAAGAAAGCTGAGCACCAAAGAATTGATGCTTTAGAACCATGGTATTGGAAAAGACTCTTGAGAGTCCCTTGGACTGCAAGGAGATCCAACCAGTCCATCCTAAAGGAAATCAGCCTGAACATTCATTGGAATGACTGATGCTGAAGCTGAAACGCCAATACTTTGGCCACCTGATGCAAAGAATTTACTCATTTGAAAAGACCCTGATGCTAGAAAAGATTGAAGGCAGGAGGAGAAGGGGATGACAGAGGATGAGATGGTTGAATGACATCACTGACCCAATGGACATGAGTTTGAGTAAACTCCAGGAGTTAGTGATGGACAGGGAAGCCTGGCGTGCTGCAGTCCATGGGGTCACAAAGGGTTGGACAGGACTGAGTGACTGAATTGAACTGAACTGAAGCAACCAGAGACATTACTTTGCCAACAAAGGTCTATCTGGTCAAGACTATGGTTTTTCCAGTGGTCATGTATGGATGTGAAAGTTGGACTGTGAAGAAAGCTGAACCCCGAAAAATTGATGCTTTTGAACTATGGTGTTGGAGAAGACTCTTGAGAGTCCCTTGGACTGCAAGGAGATCCAACCTGTCCATCCTGAAGGAGATCAGTCCTGGGTGTTCATTGGAAGGACTGATGCTGCTGAAACTCCAATACTTTGGCCACCTCATGCAAAGAGTTGACTCATTGGAAAAGACCCTGATGCTGGGAGGGATTGGGGGCAGGAGGAGAAGGGGACGACAGAGGATGAGATGGCTGGATGGCATCACTGACTCGATGGACATGAGTTTGAGTAAACTGCGGGAGTTGGTGATGGACAGGGAGGCCTGGCATGCTGAGATTCATGGGGTCGCAAAGAGTCGGACATGACTGAACAACTGAACTGAACTGAACTGAACTGAACTGAACTGAACTAAAGCAACCAGAATGACTTGGTAAGAAGATACACCAACTCTGGCACGTGACAATGGAATGTCATTAATCACTAAAGTGAAACGAGCTATCAAGCCATGAAAACATAAAGAGGAAACTTAATGCATATTACCAGTGGAAAAGGCCTATCTGACAAGGTATATACGATATGATTCCAACTATAATGCAATTGACCCTTGAACAATGTGGGTGGTAGGGATACTGATCCTGCTGGCAATCCATGGATAACCTTATAGTCATCCCTTTTTATCTGAGTCTCTGTATCTGCTGATTCAACCAACTTTGGAGTGTGTAGTACTGTCATGAAAGTGAGTGTTAGTCGCTCACTTGTGTCCAACTCTTTGCAATCCCGTGGACTATAGCCTGCCAGGATCCTTTGTCCCTGGGATTCTCCAGAATTCCGAAGTGAGTTGCCATTCCCTTCTCCAGGGGATCTTCCCAAACCAGAAATTGAGCTCTGTCTCCTGCATTGTAGGTGACAGAGGCCTTTTCCACTGGTAATATGCATTCTTTACCATCTGAGCCATGTATTGTTGTAGTATTTATTGAAAAAGCCAGCCTGTATGTGGATCTATACAGTTCAAATCCACGTTGTTCAAGGGTCAGCTGTATATGACATTCTGGAAAAGGCAAAACTGTGTAGACAAGAAGACTGGTAGCTGTTGGTAAGGGTATGGGAGAGGGCATAGGCACAGCTCAGGATATTTTTAGGGAAGTGAAAATACTCTGTATGATACCAAAATGATCTATAGATTTCATTGTGCATTTGTCTAACCATAGAACGCACAACATCAAAAAGGAATGCTCAAGTAAACTAGGGACTTTGGGTAATCATGATGTATCAATGTAGATTCATCCTTGGTAAAAAACGCACTAGTCTGGTGAGTGTTGTTGATAACAGGGGGGCTATACATGTGTGGGGAGAAGGCAATGGCAGCCCACTCCAGTATTCTTGCCTGGAAAATCCCATGGACGGAGGAGCCTGGTAGGCTGCAGTCCGTGGGGTCGAGAAGAGTTGGACTCGACTAAGTGACTTCACTTGCATGCATTGGAGAAGGAAATGGCAACCCACTCCAGTGTTCTTGCCTGGAGAATCTCAGGGGTGGTGGAGCCTGGTGGCTGCCGTCTATGGGGTCGCACAGAGTCGGACACACCTGAAAAAATGACTTAGCAGCAGCAGCAGCAGCATACATGTGTGGGGACAGTGACTATATGGGCAATTTCTGCACCTTCCTCTCAACTTTGTTATGAATCTAAAACTACTCCCAAAACAGTCTTTTAAGCAAATGAAATGAGAGGTGTCAGTCTACTTAACTTCAAGATTTTCTGTAGCTACAGTGATCAAGACTGTGTGGTATTTGTGGAGAGATAGAGACTCATAGGCAAAAGAAACATAATATAGACTCCAAAAACAACCACACAACTGGTTTTTGAGAAAGATGCAAAAGCAAGTCAATGAAGGAGGGATAGTATTTTCAGCAAATGGTACCAAAAAATTTAACAAACATATATCAAAAGAAAAAAGAACTGAGAACTTAACTTCACATCTTGGAGGCTGTGTTTGTGCTCAATCGTGTCTGACTCTTTGCAACCCCCATGGACAGTAGTGCACCAGGCTCCTCTGTCCATGGGATTTTCCAGGTGAGAATACTGAAGTGGTTGCCATTTCCTATTCTAGGGGATCTTTCCAACCCAGGGATTGAACCCGCATCTCCTGTGTCTCCTGCATTGGTAGGTAAATTCTTTACCACTAACACCACCTGGGAAACCTCAAAGATAACTCAAAGCAGATAATAGAATTAAATGTAAAACACTAAAATTTTAAGAAAAAATAGGGGAGATATTTAGACTCTCAAGATAGGTAAAGAGTTCTTAGACTTGTCTCCAAAAATAAAATCCATAAAAGAAGAAACTGATGATTTTGACTTGATCATAATTAAAAACTTTTGCCCTGCAAAAGACTCTGTTAAAAAGTGAAAAGACAGGCTACAGATAGGGATAAAATATTTGAAAATCACATAGTCACCAAAGGACTGCTTTCTAGAATGTATAAACAACTCTCAAAATTCAACAGTAAAGAAATAAACAGTCTAATTAGAAGATGTATAAGAGACATAAAAAGACATCTCACTGTAGAAGATATACAGATGGCAAATAAAGACATGCAAAGCTATTCAATGTTATTATCTGCTCATGAAATGCAGGATAAAAGCATTCATCAGAATGACTAGATCTTTTTTAAAATGACAGCATCAATATTGGCACAGATGTGGACAAACTGGATTATTCATATGTCACTGGTGGCAATGGAAAATGGTATAGCCACTTTAGAAAAGTCTGGAAGTTTCTCAAAAAACTAAACATTCAACTACCATATAACCAGCAGTTGCATTCCCAGGCATTAATCCCAGAAAAATACGAAAATTTAAGTTCACTTGAAACCCGTACACAAATGTTCATAGCAGTTTTATTCATAGAGCCCAAATCTGGAAACAACCCAGATGCTCTTCAATGGGTTAAATAAACTGTGAAACATCCATACCAGGAAATACTACTCAACAGTAAAAAAGGACAAATTATTGATAGATGTCTCAACCTAGATACATCACTAGAAAATTATGTTGAGTGAAAGGAGAAAATTCCAAGAAGGTATTTACTGTATGATTCCATTTACATAACATTTTGAAATGCTGACATTATACAAATGAAGGGCAGATTCCTATTGTATGGGGTAAGAAAGGGGCATGGTTGGGAGCGAAATGGGTGTCCTGTGAAGGGTCACACAGCTTGGTGGTGCAACCATCTATATCCTGCTGTACCAGTATTAATATTATGATTGTGATACTGTCTTGTGGTTTTGCAAAGTGTTGTCTTTGGGAGAAACTGGGTAGAGACCACATGAAATCCCTTTGCGCTGTTTCTTGTTGCAAGTCAAGCTACAATTATTTCAAAATGAAACAGTTTAATTAGAAAACAAACTGGAAATACAATTTAAGGAACATTTGAGATAAATTTAAATGAAAGATTAAAGAAAATATAGAACTAGTTGCAGTATACATCCGAATACACAAAAAAATATACATGAACTTATAATAAGTCACAAAATAAAATATAGCAGGTTTTCAGGTGGCTTGGTGGTTAAGAATACACCTGCAGTGCAGGAGACACTGGAGACTTGGGTTCAATCCCTGGGTCAGGAAGATCCCTTGAAGGAGGAAATGGCAACCCACTACTGTATTCTTGCCTGAAAAAAAATCCCATGGACAGAGGAGCCTGGTGTGCTGCAGTTCATGGAATCTCAAGAGTCAGATATGTATGAGTGACTGAATATTCCAATATATATAATTGGGGTATATATAAAATATATAACCCCAAAAATATAATATATGATTCCAGTAGAAAAGAGAAACAGCAAGTCTCAAAATGATACCACCTGATACCAACTAACTTCTATGTGTGTTTAGTCACTCCGTCATGTCTGACTCTTCGTGACACCATGGACTGTTGGTAGCCTGCCAGACTCCTCTGTCCATGGGGATTCTCTAGGCAAGAATACTGGAGTGGGTTGCCATGCCCTCCTCTAGGGGATCTTCCTAACCCAGGGGCTGAACCCAGGTCTCCCACATTGCAGGTGGATTCTTTACTGTCTGAGCTACCAGGGAAACCCAAAAATACTGGAGTGGAACCTATCCCTTCTCCAGGGAATCTTCCTGATGCAGGAATGGAAGCAGGGTCTCCTGCATTGCAGGCAGATTCTTTACCAGCTGAACTACTAAGGAAGTCCACCAACTAAATTAATGGCACACAAAAGCAAAAACAGATCACTATAAGCACACATTCAAACACCAAAATACAGCAAACAACAAGACATTCACAATATATGGTATCTATTAAAAATTTACCAGTCTTGTAAAAGAGTATAGTTTTTCTATAACCAGAAGAAAAAAATAGACAGATTCAGACATGACAGATATGAAGGAACTAACAGACTCACAAGTTAAAAAGCTAATATAATTTTATTCCAAGGGCTTACAAAGGTGGAGGAAAGCATGACCATGATGAGAAGGGAAATTATCTAAGATGCAAAAAAATGGACCTAAATAAGACTTTTAGAAATAAAAATTGTAAATTAAAAATAAAAGCACAATATTAAAAGCAGATCAGATGCTACATAAGAAAAGATAACTGAATTTTTAAAAATAGCAGTGGAAACTATCCACAATAAAGGACAATGTAAGTGAGCTATTGAAGGAGAGGAAAGAAAAAGAACAAAAAATATTTTTGTAGAAATATAAAGACTTCTTTTCATCAAATTGCATGGGAATTATAAATTTACAGATCCTAAAAATCTTAACAAACTCAAGCAAAATAAATGAAAAGGGATAACATTCAAAGTCAAAAATTTCTGGAAATAAGCCATGAGAGATATCTTAAAAAAAAAAAAAAAAAGGTAAAAAAGATACAGTAAATAAAAAGGTGCAAAGATACTAAATATAGCAGACTATGCAAGCCAGAAGGCTACAGAGAAACCCATTTAAAATATTGAAAAGTTGTCACCTTAAAATTCTTTATCCAGTATAAAGCCAGGTTTTTTCATTTCAAAAATGAAGACATTTTGAGACAGAATATGAGAAATTAACTACCATCATAACTACTCTATAGGATATTTTTAAAGTTTTTTTTCAAAAAAGGTGGTGTTTCTTTAAAAAGAAGGAGATAACAGCAGAGAATAACAAGGGGAGATAAGAAGTCTTTTTTAAGGGAACAATGCAAAAAAATAGAAGAAAACAACAGAATGGAAAAGACTAGAGATTTCTTCAAGAAAATTGGAGATAACATAGGAACATTTCATGCAAAGATGGGCACAAAAAAGGACAGAAACAGGAAAGACATAACAGAAGCAGAAGAAATTAAGAGGTCGCAAGAACACATAGAAGAACTTTGTAAGAAAGGTCTTAATGACCTGGGTAACCACAATGGTGTGGTCACTTGTGGTCACTCACCTATCCTGAAGTGTGAAGTCAAGTAGGCCTCAGGAAGCATTACTACAAACAAAACTAGTGGAGGTGATGGAATTCCAGCTGAGCTACTCCAAATCTTAAAAGATGATGATGTTAGAGTTCTGCCCTCAATATGCCAGTAAATTTGGAAATCTCAGCAGTGGCCACAGGGCTGAAAAAGGTCAGTTTTCATCCCAATTCCAAAGAAAGGCAATGCCAAAGAGTGTTCAGACTACCATATAGTTGTGTTCATTTCACATGCTAGCAAGGTAATGCTCAAAATCCTTCAAGCTAGGCTTCAACAATACATGAACCAAGAGTTTTCAGATGTTCAAGTTCGGTTTAGAAAAGGCAGAGGAACCAGATATCAAATTACCAACATCCACTGGGTCTTAGAAAAATCATGGGAATTGAAAAAACTTCTTCCATTTCATTGACTACGCTAAAGCCTTTGATTGTGTGGATCACAGCAAACTGGAAAATTCTTAAAGAGATGGGAATACCAGATCACCTTCCCTGCCTCCTGAGAAACCTGTACTCGGGTCAAGAAATAACAGTTAGAACTGGACATGGAACAATGGACTGGTTCAAATTTGGGAAAGAAGTATGTCAAGTATTGTCACCCTGTTTATTTAACTAATATGCAGAGTACATCATGAGAAATGCCCGACTGAATGAATCACAAGCTGGAATCAAGATTGCTAGGAGAAATATCAACAATCTCCGTTATGCAGATGATACCACTTTAATGGCAGAAAGTAAAGAGGAACTAAAGAGCTTCTTGATGAGGGTAAGAGAGTGAAAAACCTGGCTTAAAATTAAACATTCAAAAAACTAAGATCATGGCATCCAGTCCTATCACTTCATGGCAAATAGATGGGGAAACAGTGGAAACAGTGGCAGATTTTATTTTCTTGGGCTCTAAAATCACTGTAGACAGTGTCTGAGGCTATGAAATTAAAAGATACTCTTTGGAAGAAAAGCTATGACCAACCTAGAGAGCTTATTAAAAAACAGAGATACCACTTTGTGCACAAAGGTCTGTATAGTCAAAGCTATGATTTTTCCAGTAGTTATGTACAGATATGAGTTGGACCATAAAGAAGGCTGAGCACTGAAGAGTTGATACTTTTGAACTGTGGTGCTAAGAAGACTCTTCTTAGCTGAGAGTCCCTTGGACTGCAAGGAGATCCAACCAGTTCATCCTGAAGGAGATCAGTCCTGGGTGTTCATTGGAAGGACTGATGCTGAAGCTGAAGCTCGAATACTTTGGCCACCTGTTGAGAAGGGCCAACTCACTGGAAAAAAACCCTGATGCTGGGAAAGATTGAAGGCAGGAGGAGAAGGGGGTGACAGAAGATGAGATGACTGGGTGGCATCATCGACTCAATGGACATGAGTTTGAGCAGGCTCCAGGAATTTTTGAAGGACTGGGAAGGCTGGCATGCTGCAGTCCATAGGGTCCCAAAGAGTTGGACATAACTGAGTGACAACAACAAAAACAACATGCATATAAACATCTTGAGTCATACTTTCATCTCTAAGAACTTAGCATATTCTGCTGACTTTCACATTTAAATGCTGTGAGAAAGCCCGAGGGTCACCTTACCCTTTTCCCCTTAGAAATAACTTGATTTTTCCTCTATGCCACAGAATCATCTCCATTCACTTCATTAAATCATACTAGAATAGTTTTATTCTGAACTTGTTTTTCCTGGGACATACTGTAGTCTCTCAGTCTCTGCATTTCAACCTCTTTTTTTTTTAATTTTTGGAAATCTTAAAACTCACTTAAAATATTTGTCTTATATTCTCCCTTCTTTTTTTTTCCCCCCAGGGGCTATTACATGACCTATCTTCACTACCAATTTCTTCTAGAAAATTTTGTAATGTGTTTCTTTTCCATTTCATCTTGCTTATTTTCTCAGCCTTACTTTTTACATCCCTGAGTGAGCTTTTAGCCACATACAGGTTTTTTTTTTCTTGTAATAAGAGTCTCATTTCCATAATGGCTTTGATTTTCTCACTTTTCTACTCAGAGGCGCTATAGGTCTCCTTGGAGTTTTACTCTCAGAAAGGTCACCCTTTCATTAACATCTTTGCCTTCATGAAGAAATAGTTGCTTATAATTTTTTTAAGCTCCGTGACATTGTTTTTTTCTGGTAAATATTCTATATGAACCTTTTACTTTTCATGTTTTAACTCTGCATTTCTGCTTGGAGTCAATCTGCAAAGATTGTACCTTATTTCAGGACAGTTTTTCAATGAGTCACCTATTTGCAGGATAGTGTTGGAGGCAGCAGAGAATTAAGTTTCAGTAGCTGAGGGTCTGAACTGTAAGGCGATTTCAGCTTTATTCTTCCAAGCCCTCCCAGACCAGAGGGCAGCATTTCCTATCTACCTTTCTACACCAGTCACCTGTTTCTGTCCAAGGTGCGATCACTGTGAAGTTCCCCGCTCACTTCTAATTCTGCTCCGCTTTCATCAAACAGGGAGATAGAAGTCTCCCAAAGGCCAAGGCATGTAAATCTTGTCCTTGAGCATTTTCTACCTGCTTTGGAGAATTCAGGGCTTCCTTGACAGCTCAGATGGTAAAGGAGCTACTGTTCCTCATTTGGTTCTCTTTCTATTCACCTCAGTAAACTATTCATCTCCAGTAAAGGTAGCCCTAAGCTGTTCTTCCGGGGCTTCCCAAGTGGCTCAAATGGAAAAGACTCTGCTTGAAATGCAGGAGACCTGGGTTTGATCTCTGGGTCAGGAAGATCCCATGGAGAAGGGAAGGGCAACCCACAAGACAAGAGCCTGGTGGGCTACAGCCCAGGGAATCCCAAAGATCAGACATGATTGAGCAACTAAACAACCTGAATGGCATTCCAGACAATCCCTGCCTTTCCTTCTGTTCTACTTCCTGGGACATCAGTCTTAAGCCGTCAAGGGCACCTGAGAAACCCGAGAAACTTGCAGGAAGACTTCATTCCTCTGCCCCCAGAGCTCCAGGTAGGTGGAGATGGACCACCCCCACCCCCCGGGTCCTCCCTTGTCCTGAATATGACTCTGTCATTGGTACTTACCTCCCTAAAGAGTTTTTAATGCTGTGGGGGAATGTTTGGGGGCAAAACAGCAAATTATTTAAAAGGATGCAAAAAAAAAAAATCTCTTAATTATAAATGGACAGAAATTATCAAAATAGTAATGACAGTTATTATTTCTGAATAGCAGAATCAAGAATGATTGTCATTTTTTGTAGTTTTGAATTTCCTACAGAAGCTACATAATTACTTGCATAACCAGAAAAATATAATGCATTGAAAAGAAGTGCAGCCTCTTGGCTGAAGCCAGTTCTACATATTTTTACCAAATTCACATGTATATTTTTACCAAATCCAGGCGTATGTTCCTCTCCAGCTCCTGAGCAGACATGCCCCTCACCCTCCATCCCTAATCTACTGAATAGGCATGAGGCTAAACAAGGTTAGCAAGGAGCTCTCCCACAAGCCATGAAAGAGAGAAGAGGAAATGCCTTGAGCTTGCTGAAGGGTCAAGATGCTATCATCATTATGAGAGCCATTTCCAACCATCTTAGATAAACTGCTCATCCCCAGCTTATCCTCTGCTTTTTGCTTAGCTAAACCTCTGAGATGAATTTTCTTTGTTGACAGAAGCAGTGCAAATGGATGTAGAAATCTCCTTCTAGGGAGTGGACCTCACAACAGCCTTTGCTCAAGGCTTTGAGCCTAGATCCTTCCTTGTCTATGTTACCTTTCTCAGGGGAAATGCAAGCCAAAGAGTACGACCCTCACTACTCAGAAACAGGAACAAGAGGCTGAGACTGGAATAGCTGACAGAGACAGAGGCTGAGATAAGAGGCACTTCAAAAGTAAGGGGTCAGCTCAGCTTAGTCACTCAGCTGTGTCCAACTCTTTGTGACCCCTTGGACAGTAGCCTACCTGACTCCTCTGTCCATGGAATTTTTCAAGCAAGAATAATGGAGGGGTTGTTGTTTCCTCCTCCAGAGGATCTTCCTAACCCAGGGATCAAACCCGCATGTCTTGTGTCTCCTGCATTGGCAGGCAGATTCTTTATCACTGTGCCACCTGGGAAGCCCGCTTGCTACGCCTGATCTTAGCCCAAAGGCCAAGAGAAAATAAAAACACAGCAGCTGGCAGAAACTGGGCAATTCGAACTAAATTGAATGTTGAAATATTTTAAATGCCCGAACATGCCACAGTCTTGATACCAGATATATACTTACATGCATGTGCATGCCATTTACAGAAATCCAGGTTTTTTCTTAATACAAGGAATACTTTAACACATAGAGATTCTACTGGTGAACAGTGTGGCTGGCTGATGATGGAGAATGTCAAATGAGTGCACCTACAGGTAAATTTACTGCTCAGAGTTGAGTCAGTGCTGTGTAAATCTTCACAGTAAATTCTGCCTTGACTCATCTGTGTGATAAGATCTCTTTACAAGTTATATTCAGTAATTTTTAACTCCAACAAACCCAACCCCATCACATATTGCCCTTCAACTCAGCCACCAAATCACAGAGCATAGCCAAAGGCAAGGATTATCTCTACATTATCTCTAGAGATTTTTCAGAATCCCTCACTGGAAACAACGAGGAGTCTGAAAATGTTTAGAGGACCATGGATGGCCAAGATTTCCACTGTTGGATCACTTCCTGGAACTTCTGTGCAAAACATTAAGTTTTAAAACGAGAACTACTGTTTATGGATAGCAAGAAAAAAAAAAGACTTTCAACAGGCACCTCATGTCATTGGATTAATTTACCATGCACCTCAGGCAATTCTATTCGTGGCAGAGCTATTCCTCGAGACCTGTCCCCTAGCTGGCACTATAATTAAGGAAGCCTTCCGTCCCCACAGACGCTACCTCTGCAGACTGGAAGGCAGAGCCCATTACGTCTGCCCCGGGCACCTCTGTCTCTCTATCTCTGTGCCACGAACAAGGCAAGCGTGCGCGCTGAACATTAACACAGCCAGGGAGAAAGCATCCCACAGGGCGCATCAATACCCAGCAAAGGATAATGGGATTCCTGTTCAGGCAGCTGTGTCCTGCCCCCTCCCATTAACACCTGTCAGCAGAGCGGTCCACGGGCAGCTCATGTTACAGCTCCACCTCGGACGATCATTAGTGCCAGCCAATGCCGAGGCACCCCACACGGCCAAATAGTGTCCTTTTCTCCTTAAATGCAGACAAACAATGCCTTCTCCTCCAATAGCTGGCACAGACCTTGTTAATCTTTCTTGTTTCACTCCTGTTTTGCCCTGTGTGCAGTGTGTAAGGAGAGATTCTGGGAAGGTAGAAATTAGGTTATTCAAGTTAATTTTAGGACGGGGTCTACTCAGGGGCTTAGAGCCCATCTGAGCTGGCTTGAGTCCCTTAGAGGTAATCGCAGGATGAAAAGAGTGCTCCACTGACTGTGTCAGCTGGTAAACGATCAACATCTACCCTTTGGAGCTTTTTTATAACCATTTGCTAAAAATACAACTGAATGAAGATCCCACGTAGCTAAATATCTCTCTGTCTCTCTTCCCTCTCTTATTTCCCTTCTTCTCTTTCTTCCTTTCCTCCTCCCTCCCCTCTTTCTCCCTTTCTTCCTCATCCTCCTTTTATTCCAAAGTAGAAATGGATAGCCACTGAAAGGAACATTTCTGATCACACACAGAATTAAATGAACTCTGTGACCTAGAACAGAGACCAGAGCCAGGCTGGGCACTGCTCATCTGTCCTTACAAGTGAAACTGCTTTAGAAATATCTGTATGGTAAAAAGTCCAGAAATTCTAACATCTTCCAGATAATGAACTGAGATTTTTACCCAGACATTATTTTTTATTCTATCCAGGAGAATTGGGAAGATACTTCTAGACTCATTCAGCAGAATCCATTCAAAATTTTCCTTGTTATCTTTTTTGACAAACTAGATTTTCCTCTTAGTGCTATGTGTATATGTATGGACTTACAATTCTGCCACATTCTCTCTTAAGGCAATTCAAGTCATTTAGTAATCAGGAGGAAAAAAGCAAAATTTCAGAATGCATTACACATTTATTATTTAATCACTGTCTCCCTCATGTATTTGTGTATTCACTCATTCAGCCACTCACAAAGATTTATTTGGCATCTACTAAATGCCAGAGGTTTGCACATAAAGGATCTAGTTGTGGGTATCTATTTGGGGAAGGGAAGAAAAGGGTAAGTATTTTTACCAAATCTGGTCACTTATAAAGAATTCTGGAAACCAGAGACGCAGAATTTTCAAATCTACTGGCAAACCATGTAGATCAGTTCCAGACCCAGTACCTCTTCACAATGAAGGAGCCTGGAGCAGCTAGAGAAACTTTCTATCTCTCTTTCTCATTCACATTCTTCATAGAAAGTATGAATAAGAAAAAAAAAAATCAAATGCTGATGCTAACCATCCAGAACTTTTGGCAATTATCTTTCATGTGCATGTGTATATGTGTGTTTTCACTTATACCCCAAGTTGTTTGAAATTGCTGATGTCAAACAATTTGACATGCAAAATGGCAATGTGATATGGCTCAACCTAGTACTGAGGATAAGGCTTCCTGAGTGGCTCAGCAGTTAAGAATTCACCTGTAATGCAGGAAATGCGGGTTCGCTCCCTGGTTGGGAAAGATTCCCTGGAGAAGGAAATGGCTACCCATTCCAATATTTTTGCCTGGGAAATCCCATTGACAGAGGATCCTGGTGGGTTACGGTCCACGGGGTCGCAAAGAGTCAGACCCGACTTAGTGACTAAACAACAACTACAGTACTAAGGATAGATTTAAGGAATGGGAGTGTAGCATTCATGCTATTTATATCCTGATTTTTAAAATTTAATTGTGAAGCACACTCTCCTTTTTCTGACATTCAACATTTTAACAGTTTAAAAGTAAACGAACTGAGCATAATAATTTCCAGTAGCTCAACACTTTCCATTTTATAGATAGAAGATGAATGGATAGTCGTAGCAAACTATTAACTTTTTCTGCATTTTAATATTGTTTTGAAAAGCATCCATAGCTCAAGTTTCTTCCAGTCACATCATTGAAACTTTAAGGTTAACTTCAAGATGTACTCATCAGCCTCCAATGAAATAGCACACATGTTCACTTAGAATTTTTATATTCAGCTCAATTTTTGAATAATGCTGATAAATCAAGGACTGTTAGTATGTACACTTCACCCTGATCTCCCACAAAATTAGTTTTTGTAATCAACAGCTTGTCCTGCCTAAACATCTACCTGCCATCATTGCTAATATACACGTTGCCATCTATTTGTTGAAATAGTCTTCCTGATTCATAATAGTGTCTTCCCCTGGGGACACCCCACTGCTACAGGCTTACTGGCTGTGTTCTCTGACCCCTGCCAGCACCACTAAACAGGTAAGTTCAAATACCCATACCTCAGTTACCTGGAAACAGTGGGACCCTTGTGAATAAGACTGGAAAAAGGAGGTGGGACCACACAAAGAGAAAAAAAAAAGATGAAAGCATTCATTTACATTACATTTCTGGGATCATTAAGTTGAAAATCTGAAAGAGAGAAAACGCGTCTATTTCATTTAGGCAAAAGCTTTAGTGGGGTACAGTGGGGGGAATTCTGCATACCCACTGCCTCTCAACCTTCCCTAGGAAATCTTCTTATGGACATGAATCACCCGCTTTCCATCTGCCTTACCATATTTCACCAAGCATGTGATGGAAAACAACTTAGAAAACCCCCAGTGGTGGCACATCAAGCCCTCAATGAGCCCTACCCATTTTGCACATGGTGGAAATGGGAATTCCAATGGTCGATTACACAGCCTTACTATGATACGTTCTTAAATGGTCACAAATAAAACATAAAATTCTTTTAAGCAATTTCAGTTCCCCAAAATTGTAGAGAATGAAGATACTGGAAAATGGTTTTTGTCTCAGATAGTTCTTTAGGTTTAAATTTGAATTAAGTGTCTATTTGCTGAGTTATATTCACCCTGTACAGGCTTCCCTTGTAACTCAGTCGGTAAAGAATCTGCCTGAAATGCAGGAGACCTGGGTTTGATCCCTGGGTTGGGAAGATCCCTTGGAGAAGGAAACGGCAACCCACTCCAGGATCCTTGCCTGGAAAATCTCAAGGACAGAGGAGCCTGGTGGGCTGCAGTCCATGGGGTCACAAAGGGTCAGGTATGACTGAGCGACTAACACTTACTTATTCACCCTATACATCCCTACACATGGAGGAATTTTAGCCAAATAGCCTGACACTTCAGGAGCAGATGTAGCTCACATTTTCTTAGCCTCTGAAAGTAGCACTACCAATGCTTCATGTCTCGACAACATCCATTTCCTTTAGGACCTTTGAGGATGGTTTCGGTGCCCTTCCAATGTCTCATCCAGAAGTGAGAGAAAGAGCCTCAGCTGTTTGTAAAGAAAAGGCAGCAACTGAGACACAGTGACAATGACAGTCATTTGCAAAATGGTTTGAAAATATTTGCATTTGAAATTGTAAACTTACAAGTATTGTTTCCCTTATCTTTCTTAGGAGCAAAACAGAGACAATCCCCCAAGGTAGTAAGCTAGCTGCAAAGTCGCTAGCAGAAGCAATCAGCCCTAAGTCCTCTTTTTCATCTCCCCTGAGTCATGGAGCACAGAGAATGCATCGTTGGGGCCGGTCAGCTGGCAGGACAGCACATACATAAACCTCCTGTGAGCACATGGAAATCATTGCTGGTCTGGGAAAAAGTCTTTTGTTGTCCACGAGATGATTGATCACATGTTCACAGCTGGAGATTAAACAGACCCCAAGATGTAGCAGTCACCACCTTTTGCCATTATTCCAAAAGTGTAATAAATAGGAATGACCAGAAACCACTCCTCCTCCACAAGCCCAGCTGCTTCTCCTACCCACCCCCTACTGAATGCTCAACACTAATTGTGTTTTAAAATGTCAAATGTTATTTATTTCGACATTTTTTTAAAAATGTCTTCTGAGAGTCAAAACAGTATCTTTAAAGATGAAAATCCTGATAGCAAAATTTACAGCTTTAAAGTCAACATATATTTCTCCCTCTGCTCTGCTGGTGGGTTTGGAAGTCTCCTGCAGAAATAAGAAGACATTGGTCTTCTGAGATGATGTTTCAGTACACTAACCAAAAGTTTAACTAACGATCCCATAGAAACCCTGTTTACTCTAGGTATTCATACAAATACAATATAGGGCTTCCTCAGTGGCTCAGAGGATAAAGAATCTACCCGTGATGCAGGAGACCTGGGCTCGATCCCTGGGCCAGGAAGATCCCCTGGAGAAGGGCATGGCAACCCATTCCAATATTCTTGCCTGGAGAATCCCACAGACAGAGAAGCCTCCCTGGCTATAGTTGGTGGGGTCAAAAAGAGCCGGACACAACTGAGCGACTACCACTTCCACTTTCATTCAAACAAATACTCGTGATCACATAAACATCATAGAAAATCAATACATGCTGAATGCATTTTCTGTTTTTCATCAGTGTTTCAAATTAAACACAAAGTGTTTGCACTGTGAGACTATCTAATTTATTGGGACAAACTGGGATTTCTGTGTTTTTGTAAGTAAAGTTTTATTGGCACCCAGCCACATCCATTTATGTATAGACTGTCTATGGACAGCCTTCATGCTACAACAGCAGAGTTAAGTAGTCAGGACAGAGACCCTACACCCCACGAAGCTGAAAATTTATTATCTGACTCACTGCAGAAACATTTTGACAATCCTTGGTTTACTCTACGAAATAAGTTGGCCATAGAACACCCTAGAAAATTATAAGAAGAGAACAAATAGTCACCCATTCAAAATAGATGCACATGTGACTTGATGAAAAGTCAGAGGTGGCTCAGACAGTAAAGCGTCTGCATACAACAAAGGAGACTGAGGTTCAGTCTCTGGGTTGGGAAGATCTCCTGGAGAAGGAAATGGCAACCCACTCCAGTACTCTTGCCTGCAAAATCCTATGGACAGAGGAGCCTGATAGGCTACAGTCCATGGAGTCGCAAAGAATCGGACACAACTGAGTGACTTCACTTTCACTTTTTGCCTTTTCTGACTGGCTGTCATCCATGGCATCTACTTACCTATCTCTGGGACCATCAAATTGTTCACAAGGTGAGCATCTATCACTCAGTCTTTCTCGCTAAAGCATGTACAATCTTGGACCTGGGGGTAAAGACAGCAGCAGAAGTCGTCTGATCTAAACTTGCATGTATAAAGGAGTCGCATCCACAGAAGCCATGTGATGTCATCATGGAATTTCTGCTAGAGCAACACCTGCCACACCGCAGTGCGTCCCATCCCATCCCTGGACAATTCTACCTATTTACAAGGCTTCCCCTAAAGCCCACTTCCACCCTCATAGTAACTTGGCAGATATTGGAAAACCGACAGCTCGACTTCCTGGAAAGGCCCCCCAGCCCCACGGCCTCCCTCCTCCAGGCTGAGGAACCAAGCTCCTCCCTCTGTGGCTCACTGATCACCATCTTGACATGACACACCTCTTGACACTGCTCACTTTTTCCAGCCACAGTCCGAGTCCCCTTTCCTGCATTGCCAGAGCGTCTCTCTTTCTTCTGTTTATTTTCCATTGTCATATAAGTATAGTCGAGCCTTCCCCCAGTGTGGGCTCAACAAAGGAGGAGGAACTCAAGACTTGGAAAGAAACTAAAGCAAGTTGCTTTGCTGTTGTGACCTGAAGTTATGACACTTCCACATCTCATTTTGACCTCAATCTCACTCACTAATGAAGGGCAATGTTAATTGCTCTATGAAATCAGCGCTGGGCTAGGACCCCAAGGACTGAAGGTCTAGTGCAGTATCTGCAACTCCCTGGGCTTGATGAGCTCAGAGAAATTTCCCCATCCATGTGGGTCCCTGTTTCTCGATCTATATAACATTTCCCTCATTAAGAAAGGACAGTAGGTATTCCCCTTTCTTCAGCTAAAGACTAGTTTGAGAATCCAACAGAGTCTTCATTTCCTTCCCCTGAAAAAAAGAAATATAAATCTCCTATGGATTGAGAGATCAGGGAATAAGAGGCAGGTGGTTTTCTGATCACTAAAATCATCCTATAGATTTTACCGAGAAGCTTGCGTTTTGCCCAGAAAGCAGTGAGAGCCTAATTAAAACTTTTTAAATGGGGAAGTGGCATTATCATATTTTTACTTTAAGAGATTAGAAGGTCATCCACATTGAAGAGAATGACCTGCAAAGGCTGGTGGAGGTGTTATGCAGGGCAGAGATCAGGAAGTGTAAGAGGAAGGTGGAGGATGTGAGACAACGAGTTGCTTGTTGGGATCATTGCTCCTTGAGACGTGGGCCTGGAACCCACTGCAGCAGCACCAAGGAGCAGGCTAGCAATGCAGAGTCTCAAACGCCATCACGGAATTTCAAAATCAGGGTCCAAACTTTAACGAGATTGCACCTTAAGGGGAAAAATATCTCATTGGCTACCTCTTAGTTAACAGGTCTTAGAGATGCTAAGGGCAGAACCAAACTTAAGGCAATGCAAATTAAAACAACAACAACAACAAGTTTGAGAGTTATATACAAGGCAAGACTAAACAAAGTTGATAACACTGGATGTGAGAAATGTAACAAAGAAAGAACAAGGAAATACCCATGATTCTAGCTTAGAGGAGGAGGTGGGTGGTCCTGCCATTTGCTGAAATAGGGAACACAACAATAGGGAACAAAACTACTGTTTTGAAGACATTATCAAATTCCCCTTGTGGCATCTCAACTTGAAGTTCCTAGACAATTTGCTGGGTCGTGTCCAACGAGCACTTGGAAGATAAGTTTAGAGCTCAGTACTCAGGTCCTTGGTAAAAGTGAAGCTTTGGGAGTCAAGGCATAGAGACAGCACTTGAAGCTGGGGAAGATGATGTCACACCAACAGTCAAGTGAGATAAGGACTGAAAGTCTCCCAATTTGGGGAATATTTAGACACCTTAATAAAAGCAGGGAGGGTGAAGTAGCCACAGAGTGAGCTGAGGTGAGTGGAAGATGAAAAAGGGAAGATGTTCAGTTTAGAAAGATTCTCCAGGTTTTTGAAAAAAAAAAAAAAAGAAAGAAATGAGAGTGGAGGGTTCCACCTTGAGGAGGAAGCTCATTAATAGGATTTTGTTTTATTCCATTTCATTGAAATATGGTATATACTTAATATGCACATAGGCTGAGAGGAAGGAGTTACAGAGAAGCAGGCGGGAAGAGTCAGGGGAGACAGAGAAGATGTCAGAGTAAGAACTTAAGAGGAGGAAGGAGGAGTGGGGTGAACAGGGCAGGTGGGGAACTCACCTGGAACAAGGGTTACCTGTGGCTGCACGGAGCCCAGGCACCAAGGCTCATTATGAACCATAAAGCAAGTCACGGGCTGGCAAGGCCATCCCCAGGGGAGCCAAGGTACTCACATCCCTTTGGCAAACAATGCATTGATCCAAAGTGGCAATTAGTGCCAAGGTACCTGAATGGCGGGGCTTCCCTGGTGGCTCAGTGGTAAAGAATCCACTTGCCAATGCAGGAGACACAGCTTTGATCCCTGGTCTGGGAAGATCCCCTGGAGTAGGAAATAGCAACCCACTCCAGTATTCTTGCCTGGAAAATCCTATGCTGCAGTCCATGGGGTCTCAAAGAGTCAGACATAAGTGAGCAGCTGAACAACCTGAGTGGCATTCCAGACAATCCCTGCCTTTCCTTCTGTTCTGCTTCCTGGGACATCAGTCTCAAGCCGTCAAGGGCACCTGAGAAACCCAAGTGATCTTTCAAGACACTCTGTACATATTTGCAAAAAAAATCCCATTTGTCTTCTAATTAGACTTTAGCTGTTTAGCTTATAAACATGTGCAGTGCTTTCATATCTGTATTTAGACAAGATATAGAGAAAACATCATGTTTCATAAAAGGTGAAAAGCCTGGAGACCAAGAAAACAATTGAATTGTCAGAGGAGAAAGTACTTTTGGGAGTTGACACCTACTCCCTGTTTACAATGGAGCTTGTTCAGGAAATCTTCCATGACTCGCACAGAAAACAAAATCAAGAAATGACTTTGTCAGAATGTGCAAATTTAATCTCCAGGGATGTGGGGAGGGGGGCAACAGGAGCAGTCCTGTAATTACAAGTCACAGGGAGGATTTCATTCTTGGCAGTGATGAGATTGTGCAAATTGGAAAGTATGTAGTGACAGTTGGTGGCAGAAATCCTAGAGAAAACGCAGCCTGCCAGGTACCAATCCGTGCATGGCAACATCATCACGAATGCATGGATGAGTCACATGTCCCCTCACAATGTAAAGCTAGCTCTGCGGTGTGTGATTTTCAAGATTTCATGCTTATTGCTGGCATCACACAGGGTCTCAGGTGACACCAGCCACTCTCTTGTGCTGTTCCTTCTTCCTCTCTAGTCCAAGATCCGGGACATGAAGAATAATAAAGAATTGAGGAAGTTAAACCATCATTTTTCTTGAGAGTAATGGAAAGAGTTAAACTCATCTGGCTTTGAAATTAACAATGAAAAATTAAATTCAAATATGCAAACAACAAACAAAAGGTGACACGTTAAACATCCTTTTAGCAATAGACAGTGACTGAGCCCTTATTCCACGTGAGGGAAAGGACTGCGTCAATCTCTGCGTGACTTCTTCTTTTTCATATTTAACAGATATTCATTGGGCACTGTAGGCTTCCTAGGTGGCTAAAATGGTGAAGAATCTGCCTGCAATGCAGGAGACCTGGGTTCAATCCCTGGGTCAGGAAGACCCTCTAGAAGGCAGCGGCTGCTCACTCCAGTATTCTTACCTGGAGAATCCCATGGACGGAGGAGCCTGGTGGGACTGTAGCCTGCCAGTCTCCTCCGTCCATGGGGTCACAAGAGTCAGACACAACTTTCTGAGTGACTAACACTTTCACTGTTGGGTACTGTGTTAGCTATCTGCTAAGCTTATAGATCACTGCCTTCATTTTCACATTGTGTTTGTGTGTGTGTGTGTATCCGAAATCCCTCCTTTGACAAGGACAGTAAAAAGGACCACAAACTGGGTGACTTGAACGAGCAACTTATTCCTCTGCAGGCTGGAAGCCTAAGATTGAGGTGTCTGTCATCGGGGTTGACTCCTCCCGAAAATGTTAGGGAGTCTTTTCAGGCCTCTCCACCAGCTCCTGGTGGTTTGCTGACAATTTGAGGGGTTCCTTGACTCACACATTTCTGCCTTCATCTTCACTGAGTGTCCTCACTGTGTGAGTGTCTGTAATCCAATTTCCCCTTTGTATAAGGACACCAGTCATATTGGATCTGGGCCCACCCCTACGACCTCATCTTAACTTGATTCCCTCTGTAAAGACTCATCTCCCAATAAAGTCACGTTCTAAGGCACCGGGGTTTAGTACTCCAGCATATCTTTTTTGGGGGGTAGAGGGGAACACAATTCAACCCATAGCAGGCACTGGTGCTGACCTGGGCACTACATTGGGTACATGTGTGTGTGCTCAGTATCAAAGTCGTGTCCAATACTTTGGGACCCCAAGGACTGCCACCTGATCTGTGGGATTATTCAGGCAAGAATACTGGAGCGGGTTTGCCATTTCCTCCTCCAGGAGAACTTCCCGACCCAAGGATCGAACCTGAGTCCCCTGCATCTCTTGCATTGACAGGTGGATTCTTTACCTCTGAGCCACTTGGAAAGCCCACACTATTGGGTACCAGGTGGATAATAATGAACAAAAGAGAGACTGTTTTTGTCCATGAGGAGCTTAGTATTAGGGCAAAAAGATGGATGTAGAACCAGCGCTTAAATAATTACCCAAATAATTCCAGTTGTGATGAGGTCTCTGAAGGGTTCTGTGAAAACGTATAATGGTGGCAGGAAGACCATCCAGGGGGCTGGCCAGCCACCCCAGGAAGTGACGGTGAGGGTGAGAGCGGCGTGGCCACGGTGGGGCGGGTGTCTCAGGCGGAGGCTGGTGGGTAGAGGAGGTGGATCTTGGCAAGTTCCAAGACCAGGAGGCGGGAGCATATGTCTCAGTGATACAGTCATGAAACGAGAAAAAGAACTCACCATTTCTCACCGACTGCTCCCTTATCTCCCCACACCTACTTACTGTTCCCCGGGTTACTCACTCCCACTCCCTTCCTCCCTCCTTTCCTAATGTTTCATAGTGTTCAGTTTTGTGTTTTCTCTTCTTTTTCAGGAGTACATTCATGAGCTATCCAAAGCTGGTGACCTGTCTCTACAGATGGTGAGTCCCTGGGTACCTATTTATAGGAAGCAAGCCTCAACCATTCCCAGTCTCCAGGCTGGACCAGGGCTTCTTCTGCATGTTCCAGCATCTTCTATGGCACCATCATTAAGAGCCCAGACTCCGGATCAGACTGCCTGGGTTGGAGTCCTCCCTTTGTTTTCTGTGAGTAGTAGATTGCATGCGTCCTGGGCTGTTAGGCCTGAGTGCTGAGAGTTCAGACTCTGAGTGTTATGTCACAATGACTTGTAAGGATCAAATGTCATCCATGGACAACACTCAGAACAACTCCTGGCATATACAAAGTACACAGTATATATTGCATATTTAACCTACACTTGACCGACTGCTTTGCAAGTTTCTTCCACTGGATTTTAAATGTCTTAAGAACCATTTTACCCAGTGCCTAACAAATGTAGTATATACACAGTAAATGCTTGTTGAATGAATGAATGAATGGTGTATAGAAGCTATGCCTGAAATACCATCAATTTCCTTTCTGCCTCAAGTGAGAGATGGTTTCAAGGAAAAGACAAAGACCCTTTCTAGCTTTAAGAATCTGTTCTTTAGAGATTTTGTTATTGTCCTTCAGTCACTAAGTCATGTCCGGCTCTTTTCAACCCCTTAAGCTGCAGCATGCCAGGCTTCCTTGTCCTTCACTATCTCCTGGAGTTTACTCAAACTCATCTCCATTGAGTTGGTGATGCCATCCAACCATCTCATCCTCCGTTGCCCTCTTCTCCCACCCTCTGTATTTCAGGGTCCTTTCCAGTGAATCTTCTCTTCTCATCAGGTGGCCAAGTATCGGAGCTTCACCTTCAGAATCAGTCCTTCCAATGAGTAGTCAGGGTTGATTTCCTTTAAGATTGACTGGTTTGATCTCCTTGTTGTCCAAGGGACTCTCAAGAGTCTTCTCCAGCACCACAGTTTGAAAGCATCAATTCTTCAGCACTCAACCTTCTTTATGGTCCAACTTTCACATCTGTACATGACTACTGGTACAGTTATACCAAAAAAAAAAGCATGCCTCCTTTATTTAAAGTGTCTTAAGATAATAATTATAGGTTTATCTTTTTTAAAGAGCCATTTTTATTATATTTTAATATTTATTAGGCTGGTTTGGGTCTTAGCTGCAGCATGCAGGATCTCTCTTGTGATACATGGGCTTCTGTATCTGTGGCATGCAAACTTAGGACATGTGAGATCTTAGTTCCATGACCAAGGATTGAACCCAAGACCCCTGTGTTGGAAGCTCAGTTCAGTTCAGCTCAGTCGCTCAGGCGTGTCCAACTCTTTTCTACCCCACGGACTACAGCATGACAGGCCTCCCTGTCCATCACCAACTCCCAGAGTTTACTCAAACTCACGTCCATCAAGTCGGTGATACCATCCAACCATTTCATTCTCTGTCATCCCCTTCTCCTCCTGCCTTCAGTCTTTCCCAGCATCAGGGTCTTTTCAAATGAGTCAGTTCTTCGCATCAGGTGGCCAAAGGACTGGAGTTTCAGCTTCAGCATCAGTTCTTCCAATGAACACCTAGGACTTATCTCCTTTAGGATGGACTGGTTTGGTTTCCTTGCAGTCCAAGGGACTCTCAAGAGCCTTCTTAACACCACAGTTCAAAAGCATCAATTCTTCAGTGCTCAGCTTTCTTTATAATCCAACTCTCACATCCATACATGACTACTGGAAAAACCATAGCTTTGACTAGAGGTCCTTTGTTGGCAAAGTAATGTCTCTGCTTTTTAATATGCTGTCTAGGTTGATCATAACTCTTCTTCCAAGGAGCAAGCGTCTTTTAATTTCATGGCTGCAGTCACCATCTGCAGTGATTTTGGAACCCCAAAAATAAAGTCTGCCACTGTTTCCACTATTTCCCCATCTACTTGCCATGAAGTGATGGGACCAGATGCCATGATCTTAGTTTTCTGAATGTTGAGTTTTAAGCCAACTTTTTCATTCTCCTCTTTCACTTTCATCAAGAGGCTCTTTATTTCTTATTTGTTTTCTGCCGTAAGTGTGGTATCATCTGCATATCTGAGGTTATTGGTATTTCTCTGGCAATCTTGATTCCAGTTTGTGCTTCATGCAGCCCAGTGTTTCTCATGATGTACTCTGCATATAAGTTAAATAAGCACAGTGACAACATACAGCCTTGACATACTCCTTTCCTGATTTGGAACCAGTCTGTTGAGAGCCCCATGAACAGTATGTTGGAAGATGGATTCTAAATGACTGGATCACTGGGGAAGTCCCATAGGTTTATATATTAAAAAAAAAAAGAAAATAGCATGACTACTAAAAGTTAAGAGACATTCTGAAAGTTCCCTGACAAGGGCCCTGCGTCAATCAGCTGGGCTCTAGGTTTTTTTCAACCAAGTGCTTTTTCAACTAGTGCTTTACTACTAAGCACTAGTAATTCCCATACAGTGGGTTAGGTGCTATGAAGGATAAAGATCTTCAGGAGGTAACAGGTAACATGCATTGAGTATCAGACCTTGCACTATCTCATTTAATTGTCATATAGTCACCAGAAGTATATTTTATCATCACACTACAAAACCCTGAGTCTGACTTTTGAGCCCTTTAAACCAGTGGATATACGTATATTTAGGGCTTCCCAGATGGCACTAGATGTAAAGAACCTGCCTGTCAATTCAGGAGCTGTAAGAGAGACACAGGTTTGATCCCTGGGTCAGAAAGATGCCCTGGAGGAGGGCATGGCAACCCACTCCAGTATTCTTGCCTGGAGAATCGCATGGACAGAGAAGCCTGGCAGGCTACAGTCCACAGGATCACAAAGAGTTGGACGCAACTGAAACAACCTAGCAGGCATGCACCCATCAGTTAATAGTCAATTGTTAATTCAGAGCATACAAAAATGCCAATACCAATTCAGTAAACCACCAGAAGAAACTAGAAAAAGAATGTCCAGGCCAAAAAAGTAAAGACAGTCATAAACCCTTCCCTACTTTATGTTTGTAAGTAAAATGTTTTTAAAACTGCGATACAAATCAAAATGTTTTTATCCTATAGAATTTTATATGCTATGACATTTGGTACAACTGGCTAATCAGTGCTGGCAGCCAGAAATGTCAATGAGTCATTTTATTGTCATGGGAATTTTCAAAAATTTCCCTTCATTTAGAATACCCACCTGAGAATAAAGACAGTGGGTTCTTAGGAAGCTCCTTTGTTTTCTGAGGAGGGAATAAAAGGGAGAGGACCTGGAGGAAATAAACTGGAGAAGAAAAGACAGAGCTTAATTGTTACCAGGAAATGACCTGGAAGTAGGTGGCTGGAACTCAGGAGATAGAGAAGCTGCCTGAGAGGTGGACAAGAACAGATTTGGAAACAAAAAGGATGGCTCCACTTTAGAGAGAACAGCAGGAAAAATAACAGGGACTTTCAGGGAGGATGCCCAAGGTGTCGTCATGTGGCTACAAGGATGACCGTTTCCTGGGTCTTCCACAGAACCCTTAGTAAAAGCCCCACTTTCTAAGAGTTGCCAAGAAAAGTCAGAAGCTTGCTGCAATCTGGTAATATTACAGAGATTTCAAATTGTAAGCCACAGGCAAATATGTCTATTAATGAGTGAATTAAAGGAGTAAATTTGATACACATCTTAAGAAAACTGGTTCTATTTATTTATAGTGACAAAAAGATTTAAGTTAAAATATTGTGTCACTATTGCAGTTCATTTAGCTTTCTTCTAAAGCTTTTAAATGAAAGACCACCTTGCTACTTCACTAAGATCTACTTTGATATAGTGATTAATAAGAAGGACATCATAGAAGCCATGGAGTTGTCTGGCCCAGCGATGTAATTCCCTCGGGGCCTGTTCCCCAGAGTTCTGCCCAACAGAATAGGTACCAGGAGATCCAGGGGACCACATGTGCTGAACAGCCTCCTTGCAGAAGCCTAGGTACTTCAAATATCAATATAATAGCTAGTTAGAATTTCATCAGATCTTCCCAGGACTGCCCTCCACTACCCCCACCACCTCATGCTGATTAAGAAAGAGACCCACAACCTCACCTTTGGTAAACTGACCCTGGAAATCAAACCTAGGTCAGACTTTCCTGATATATCCCATTTACTTCCTGGATGACTCAGAAAGGGGTGGGGGATCCCCCTGCATGTCACAGTTTCAGAGTGTCTTGATTGAGGAGCAAGAAGCCAGCTGTCCAGGACACACTCTCCCCTGGAATGAATGCAGACATCACTGGGTTACCTGCACAAAGTTATCCCCAAAGGGATTAGATTTGAATCCTTCAACCTACCTTTCTGCCAATGGGAAGTGCATAGTCACTGACACTCCAGTCACTTAGGCAATCACTGGCAATTGATAACCTCCCCAAATATAGTGAAGGACAAGGAAGCCTGGTGTGCTACAGTCCGTGGGGTCACACAGAGTTGGACACGATTGAGTGACTTTCACTTTCACTTTTCATAGACTTTTGAATGGCAAGTCCTTTGCATTTGAATATTCATTTCTTTTCAATTACTCCTGGTGGGGAAGGGGGTGCTACTTTTTTTAGATGATAGTAATAGATAATGCTATTCTGTATTCACAGTGGATAAAAAAGAGGAAAAATAAGACAAAAAAAAAACCTCTGTATAATCTATTTAACTTTCCAAGGACACATTTAAAGAGTTTGGGTACCAAAGCACTTTTTTCCAGATGATCAACCCTGTCACCTCAAAATATTCTCCTAAGGAGCTTCTGTTCCTCATCTCCACTAAAAGCAACCGCTAATGTGTTCTTCCAAAATTGGAACTACTGGGATCCATTAGTCGTGATTCTATGTTGATATGCAGATATCATTTCCCACGATTTTCCCAGTAGATTCCTGCCTTTGGGGCCCCTATCTTTTGAATGTGTTCCAGTCTGTTTCCACTCCTTTCCCTCCAGAATCAATAGGGGTGGCGCCCACCCCGAGAGGGAAATGGACTGGCATCTCCTCCATCACTGTTAACACTACCTCCTGTCACCAGGCCACTCAAAGCCATAGAAGTACTCAGGATTCTACACATATGGGAGGTCTCTAAAAAACTGCTTGCCCTACAAATGTAATATATCCTGACCATAGCC
Organism: Cervus canadensis; assembly: GCF_019320065.1. Lineage (NCBI taxonomy): Eukaryota > Metazoa > Chordata > Mammalia > Artiodactyla > Cervidae > Cervus > Cervus canadensis. Next base: position 84,362,102 of record NC_057390.1, on the reverse strand, counting down.
GTGAAGACAACTTAATTCTTCCACACTCCATTCTATATGATCTTCTGAAATCCTCAGTCACTCCAGTGTCACTGTAGATCTGGGCTGGTGATATAAGCAAGTGGAATTTTATCTTGTCATTTCAACCCTACATTTCAAAAACCTTGAAGGAAACCAACGTCTTTACTAATTATTTTCCATTTCACAAATATTTGAGTTTTGCTGTTACAGTTCAGTTCAGCTCAGTCGCTCTTTGCCACCCCAGGGACTGCAGCACGCCAGGCCTCCCTGTCCATCGCCAGCTCCCATAATTTACTCAAACTCATGTCCATTGAGTCGGTGATGCCATCCAACCATCTCACCCTCTGTCGTTCCCTTCTCCTCCTGCCTTCAATCCCTCCCAGCATCAGGGTCTTTTCAAATGAGTCAGTTCTTCACATCAAGTGGCCAAAGGATTGAAGTTTCAGCTTCAGCATCAGTCCTTCCAATGAATATTCAGGACTGGTTTCCTTCAGGATGGACTGGTTGGATCTTCTTGCAAGAGACCATATAACTTAATGTCCAAACTGCTGCAAGTTTGAGGAAGAACTGCGACACTGTGAATGAGAGGATTTGAATGTGAGAGGATTAGAGGCAAGAGCAGAGACTGTCCTGAGCAAACCAGGCTGTATGGCCGTGCTGACTCAAGCTTCCTGTTGCCAAAACTCTGTTTCAGTGCATGCAGTATTTTATAAGAGATAAAAGAGATAAAAGCTGATGACTTCTGCAGCTTATTCCATTTTCTCCCTCATTCCTTGGCATTCCTTGTGCATGTGTTTTTAAGGAAGAGAAAATTTTTCTCTGGTCCACTATTTTCATTTTTGGTCAATTTTTTTTTTCTATATGAGCTAGCTTCTGCCTAAATCACACCCTTCTTTTTCTCTTTGCCTATATCTCTTTAATTGTATCTCTATTTTTTGACTCATGTAGAAATGTTACACTGTAGGTGTTTTTGAAATCATGTCATCTCCATTGGGGATGGTATCTTTTATTTTAAAAACTCTAGAGTTGCTATTTTGAGATCTAATTGTACAGCACTGAATATGTTCATTGCTCATTTGTTTTCACAAAAGCATCCTTAAACCCAGGCTTCTGGGTTAGGACACACCTGCTTGGAAACATTCTGTTCCAGCCAAAGTGTGTGAGGGAGAGAAGAGAGGAGAGGACTGCCAAGCAACATGTGAAGTATAAAGAAGCAGGTGGACCTTCCCTCGGGGGTTGTGCAACGGGCCTGACCTGGGTTTCAGAGTTTTTATATGACGAACGGAATTTATGGTCCACGAAAATAATTTTAAAAACTAGTTTGGTGAAGAATACCAAATACAGTGGGGAGAATTTCATTGAAAAATCTCAATGGAGATTAAATTTGGGGCAGAGCAATGCCTTTGCTGGAAAGGATATAGACAACCAGATTTTATCCATGAGTGTTGGCCAATGAAACAACTGACGTCACTTCCCAATCTTGCCCCTACTCCTACCAAAAGTCACAAATGAATGACACATTTTGTAACTTGTGAATGGAATAAATGGAATATCTCTCCTTAGGGTAGAAAAGCTGCTTTAAGACACCTGGACTTGGACTACCCTGGTGGCTCAGTGGTGAAGGGTCTGCCTGCCAATGCAGGAGACACTGGTTCGATCCCTGGTTTGGGAAGAGTCCACATGCCTCGGAGCAGCTAAGCCCATGTGCCATAACTATTGCGCCTGTGCTCTGGAACCTTGGAGCTAAAACTACTGAAGCCTCTGCACTAGAGCCTGTGATACACAACAAGAAAAGGCATTGCTGTGAGAAGCACACGCACCACAACCAGACAGTAGCCTCTACTCGCCACAACCAGAGAAAAGCCAGAGCAGCAATGAAGACCCAGCATGGCCAAAATAAATAAATAAATACTCAAACTAAAGCCCCATCAAGGGGGTTTGCTTTTTAATCTCAAAAAACATGTGGTACTGAAAGCAATTTTTAAGCCAGAAAAAAAAAAAAAATATGTTGGCAAAGATTTTAACAACATAGGAAGGACTTACTCTGTAATACTGAGTTCAAAGGACAAGATTCAAGTTAAATAGACAGTACAGTTTTAGCAAAAATGTTTTATACACACACACAAACACACACACACACACACCCCTTAGTAATCTCCCTCTGAAAAGAGGAAAGATGAATAAGCCAAAATATTGATGGTTGCCCCTTGGTGGCAAAAACACAGACCATCTTTTTCTTAGATTCTTTATACTTTTTAGAACTTTTCACACTTCCTGTCATGAGCATATACTACTTTTAAAATACTTTTATTACAAAAAAATAAATAAAAGGAAAAGTAGCAGCAACCAGAAGACTAATAGCTTCCTGAACACATTTTAAACAAAAGGTTTGAGTCTCAGCATCTGTCCATTTTCTCCTCAACACCTCCATCTCCCCAACTGAGAAATCTTTAATATTTTTAAATGATAAGAACATCATACATGATGGCTAAGAAAAATGTCTATATTAGCTTGGCAAATGCTATCAGAACTACAAAAGTGGGATCAATGGCCTTGGCTAGACACCCTCTAACAATGCCAAATAGATGGAAGTGTCACGTCCCGGCCTCACAGAAGACAAAAACCACCAGTCCTAACTTGAGAAGCTCAGCTTGTTTTCAATGGCTTACATTCTTTGCAACATGTTAAAGGTGCTAAATTCTCATGCTAAGCCAGCAAGTACACCACCCCAATCACAGGCCCCCATCCATCACCTTCATCCTAATGAAGGAGCACGTAGGAAGTCACGCTTAAAGGAAGAACATCTATAAAAGAGTGTATTTCAGAGCCACCTCCTCACACCAGCTATAGGGACCATGCACTATACTTTTCAAAGACCCACATGCAGTCTTTCTACTAAGAAAGCACATGCTGTCAAGACAGACGCCACCATCCTGAATCTAGAAGGATTCAGAAACTGACTGGATCAGCAGTTTCTCCCAGAGGCGAAGAATATGCATCCAGCTATATGCCATGTGCCAAATTCATTTCTGTGCATGCAACAGCTGAGCCTCTTCGAGTTCCAGGAAGCAGTTAGTGGAAGGGTTCCTCTCCCCAGTCCTGCCCCCACTCTATTTTATTGATAGACACAGGCAGAAGGAAGGCCTAGTGACAATGGAGGCTCATTTGTCAAAGAAAAGAAGAGCCACCATGATGTTCCTTTGCAAACCTCACTGGTTTCCTGCTGATTATGACTCTCACTAGCCTGTGCAGATGTATGACCTCCAACTTCCAAGGTTTGTTGTATGGCAGTCTTCAGTTCAGTCGCTCAGTCGTGTCCGACTCTTTGCGACCCCATGAACCGCAGCACGCCTGGCCTCCCTGCCCGTCACCAACTCATGGAGTCCACCCAAACCCATGTCCATCTAGTTGGTGATGCCATCCAACCATCTCATCCTCTGCCGTCCCCTTCTTCTCCTGCCCTCAGTCTTTCCCAGCATCAGGGTCTTTTCCAATGAGTCAGCTCTTCACATAAGGTGGCCAAAGTATTGGAGTTGCAGCTTCAAAATCAGTCCTTCCAATGAACACCCAGGACTGATCTCCCTTAGGAAGGACTGGTTGGATCTCCTTGCAGTCCAAGGGACTCTCAAGAGTCTTCTCCAACACCACAGTTCAAAAGCATCAATTCTTCAGCGCTCAACCTTCTTTATAGTCCAACTCTCACATCCATACATGACCACTGGAAAAACCATAGCCTTGACTAGATGTGGAGGTCTTAGAGGAAGGTATTTCATCTACTAAAAGGGGTGCCTTAATCATTAATCTTCTCCTGCCTTTCTATTAAAGTTAAGGAAAAACTGAAAATCAAATGGAATCCTGTCTTTCCAACACCCCCAATCAGCTTTACCCTGACGATACCTAAAGCTTCAACATCTTTCCACTCTCAAAGCAGGAGCCATTTGGATGAGCTCCTGCAAGAACAGCTGGTTCTATTAGCTAACATTCAAATAATCAGACCAAGTTGGGGTGGGCAAGTTACAATGTTCATATTTCAGAGATAAATGACTAGGATTGAGGTCAAAATTGCCAATAAGACAGGGGGGACTAAAATCTGGTTCTCAAAATATTTTCTGGCCCGTTTTTATCTGTGCCACTAGCTTTATAAAGAAACACAAGTGTTCAACAAAACTACTTGAGATAGCTCACACACATCCTCTGTGCCTCTTTCACGTCCTCCATAAGGACATATCCTACCTGTGAGAATAAGATCTATCTAAGCTCTCTTGGGCTTCTTTATGTCCTCTCAAAGCAGGAGCCATGTCTACGGTGACCTTTTACATTAAATCTGACCTATAGATGAACACAGTGAATGAGAGTAAGGAGCACAACTTCACAGCAAGATCTCAGCTCCAGAGTCTAAAAGACCTGCAGCTCTCAGTGTAACTCACACCATCATTTACCACATTTGTTATTATGAGCAGGATTCAGGTTCCTCATCTTTATTTATTTTATTTATTTATTTATTTTTTTGGCATAGATGATTTTGTAAAGTCTTTATTGAATTTGTTACAATATTGCTTCTGTTCTATGTTTTGTTTTTATGGCTGCAAGGCATGGAATCCTAGCTCCCCAAACGCACCCACCCAGCATTGGAAGGCAAAATCCTAAAGTCCTTGGTGCCTCATCTTTAAAATGGGAGCATAATTTTGATCTAGAAGGTAACTGTTTAGATCATCAGAGATAATGACCGGGTGACCCAGACAACAGCAGCTGTAGCTAGCTGTCTTTCACCCACTAGAAATAAAGTTTACAGGTCCTTGGGTAAGATTTCTCATCACTTCTACATCACTACTGTTTTGTTTTGTTTTTTTTTTTAAGTTCAGCACTTGTTGCATTGCTATTGTTTCAAACACTAAAATAAATCTTTAACAAAACCCCTAGTGGCTGGTTCTTTGGGATATGGACACAGAGGAAAGTGCTTGCCCTCAGGGAACCTGACTCTCGCAGCAGAATCAAGTCTAGGGTGACTCAGTGACACAGGTGATCCACATCAAAAGCCAGGGTGCGGAGTAAGCGCCTTGCCTGTGAGAAATGATTGCTAAACGCTTGTGTATTGAGTTGAGTGAAGGCAGAGACAATGTACAAGAGGACAGTGAGGACATGGTGCATGGCCAGGACCAGAAGAAAGCATTTGGGGTTCATTTCATCAACCTCCTCACCCAGCACAGGGCACTTGGATACTCGGGCTTTGCAACATATGAGCAAATGAGTAAATGACGGGGGCAGGGGTGTCCAGCGGGTCCTGAGTGTTGAGCAAGTGGCTGCATGAAAAGCAATAAGCAGAAGCATCCTTTTCAGAAAAAAAAAAAAAAGTTTGGGATTCAGAAAGAAAGCACACTTAACCTGTTTTTCCCGGGTCTGGTGGCGAGTATCATTTCACTGATGTTGGCTCTGAATACCATACAGGAGCCTCTTCCTGTCACCTGAGCTTGACCAAAACTGTGTCCCCAAGGACTTCCCTGGTGGTCCAGTGGTTAGGACTTGGCCTTCAAATGCAGGGGATGCGGATTCGATCCATAGTCAGGGCACTAAGCTCCCACATGCCTCGAGGACAAAAAACATCAAACAGAAGCAATATTGCAACAGATTCAATAAAGACTTTAAAATGGTCCACGTTAAAAAAAAAAAAAGCTATGTCTGTCACAGGGAGGTAAGCTGTCGCTGGGTAAGCCTGCCCTGTACCCCTCCCAGAATCCAGATCTGGAGTTGGGGGCCCTGCGTGTGCTGGCTCGGCCCATGGATGTGTTGAGACAGGGGCCAGCAGCGTGGGGGAGTGCCTGGGATGAGCACCAGACAGGAGACTGGGGACCTGGTCTGCTTCTCGCTCAGCCACCAACGCCATCTCCAGGCCATGGGGCTACCCTGAACCTGACAGCTGTCACCCTCACCCTGGTCAAGGCCACACAGCCACCCGGAGCCACCACGTGCGTGCTTCAACAAGGCATCCAAGAGGAGATGGCAGAAGGTGTGGCCGGCGGAGACTGGATCACTGCCCTCCTGCTAGTGTGCGAGGGAATCACAGCATTCTGGAGCCAGAAACCCCCTTGGAGGCCCCCCTCCCCAGCCCCTTGCTTCCCAGGGGCGAAGACTCCGGCCAACTGGCCGTCTGGCCACAGCGGCAGGGCAGACGAGACATTGGGCAGACGAGGCGCCAGTGGCTGCGATGCTGGCAGACGCCCTCCTCACCGGGCTCTGACAACATCATCAGCTGTTATATTTAACATTGTCACACTTGGCCAACAGCCGGCACCCCAGCCACAGAGGCTCCAAGACCTTCTCACAGAGCTTCAAGCCCGGTACCCATGCTGACTGAGGTCACAGTCTGGAAGCACCCAAAAATAAGACGTCATGATGCTGCAGGCGCAGTCTGACACGAGCCCGTCCGAGTGGGAAGAGACCTGTTCATGGAGCTATTGGCCGGCGCTTTGCAGCCAGGAATTCCCTGAGGCAGGAAATTCGGAGAAATTAGTAAATTCCCCACAGACTCAGCTTTCATCAGTTAAAGGGCCAGACTTTGCACTCTGTTCTGTATAATGCCAGTGTCAGAGGTGCTCTGCTTCCTTTTGTTCACTCACCCAAACTGCTTCTTCCTCTCCTGCTGCCTTGAAACTCATCTTGAATCCAGAATGGGTAAGATGCCAAAATCAAAGTTTACACTGGAACTTCCGACTATCTCCAGCTACTCACTCCTGGAGGGGAAGGAGTCCTGTGCGGTTTCATTGGGAAAAGACCCATCCATTCTTTGTGCTTTCATTCCATTTGTCCAGTAAAGGCCTGGCTCTGACAGTATCCAGGACCATTGTCAGGCTAAGAACTCACTGATATGAGCTCAAACATCTCTTGGATGAGGGCACTGGGGTCCCTGGGCAGCCCTGCTGCATGTGGTCCTGTGACATCATGGCTCCTTTTCCCCTTGTTTCTCCTCTGTGGTTTTACAAGTCCCATGCAACTTTCCCAGAACCCTCAGTTAGGGACTGTCCCCTGCATGTCATTTTCTCATATGCCCTGCCATCGATATACACCATTCAACCCTTCCTCCCCAAGCTACTTCCTAAGTTACATAGCAATAACCTTGATTTTGCCCTTTTCTACAGTTACTGCAAAAGAAATTCAGGGGAATCTTTAAACAGCCTGGACAGAGAGAGGTGTTCCCTGCGGGGTTGACTTGAAAAGTGCCCAAATTAAAGGAGGTGTAATAAAACTAGCTCTGAACTCTCCCCAGGAAATGCTCCCTGGTGAGGAACTGAATTGAGGAAATTGCTTGTGTTCAAGCTGTACCTCTGAATCACTGGGTCATTATTACACCCATTAAAACTCCTATTGTGCTTTAGACAAGAATTCCAGGACTTCACAGCAGGGGCCTGGAGGGGTTCCCAGGGGAGGTTCCCTAGCCCCGGAAGGGCTTTCTGACCAGCCTCCCTTTGTAGCATTCTGAGCTGACTGGGTCATTTCCAAATGTGATTGACCTGCATTTTCAATTATATTAAATCACATCAAATCAACAAACACAAACTCTGTGCCTCCCACGTGCCAGGCTCTGGGCATGACCAGGGCGTGAAAAACCTGGAGAGGTTTCCTGGAGAGAGAAGGGACTCCCAACACCTGAGGTTTTGAATGAATCAAAGCACATGAGGACTGTGCCAATGGTTAATTATCGAATGGGACACGTGGCCAAGAAATTCTGATGCAGAAAGAAAGAAAAGACAGAGGAGCTGTCTAGGAAGATTCTGGAAGGATGGATTTAAGCTCAACCCACAAACCAAGGGAAACAAAACAGTGCAGGTGGAGAGAAGAAATGAGACTCTCCAAAAAGGACACCTGGCAGGTACAACCTCAGAGGACACGAAGAACAGGAAGACTTTTAAAAGTATGTCCACTCCATTGGCTGCAATTTTACCTCCTTAACACAGCCCCAGGGCCTGAAGAGTCTGAGTTGCTGAGAAAATTACCCATTTGCCAACCTCAGGGTAAACAGCCAGCCTTGGAGGGAAAGACACAGGGCAGTTAAAAATGGCACCATCTTCATTAGGAGACAAAGGAACTGCAGTGACCATTGGCCCCAAGACTAAGACACAGGCTATACAAATTCTCTGACTTTCCCTCTCTTCACTCGTGAGCTGGGGAATGAACCAGCAGGCCTTCCTACCACATGGGACCCTTGCAGGAATCACACGAGGACAGGGATGTGACAGGGATAGGACCTGAGGGGCTGCATGAGTTAGCAGGATGAGCAGGAGAGGGGGACATGATACACTGATCCAGGCACCAGCTCTGCAGCAGAAGACACTGCCTGCGTTTTAACCCCACACAGACACCAGCTACCAGCAGAGGCTACTTCATCCCTTGATACCTCAGTTTTCTTCATCCATTAAAAGGTGATGAATACAATCCCTACACTTCATAGAATTGCATGAACCAATACCTGTGAAGCTCCCAAGGCATGCTTGGTAGAGCATAAGTCTTCAATTAACATGAGTTGTTTATTATGACTGCTATTTTTCTTATTATTGAGGAGGACCAGTTACTGATATCACTCAGAAGCTTCAGGCTGATATAGACATCCTGGCTAGAGACCCTGGAGATGACATTGCAGTCTGGAGGCAGAATTCCCTCTTCTTCCTTGGAGATCATGCTTTTTCTCTTAAGACCTTCAACTGATTGGGTGAGGCCCTCGCATATAATGGAGGGTAACCTGCCATCTGCTTTCTCCAAAGTTTACCGATTTAAATGCTAACCTCATCTAAAGAAACCTTCTCAGCCACCTCTAGACTCATCTTTGCCCAATATCTAGGCCAGATGGTCCACTCATGATGACATACAAAATCATGTACCACCGCAAGGCCAGACTTCTCTTGTGAACCTCTTTTTCCATCTCTCTACAGAGACTCTGGTACTTAGCAGGTGCTCAGTGAACACTTAGCATGTGAATGGTTGGATAGGTTAGTGATTCTGTATAATCCCTTAGAAGCTATTGTATTTGACATAAGCTTCTTTTTTTCATTTTTTCTTTTCAAAAGAAAAAATCATCCATGTCTGGTTTTGGCATGAAACAAATGGACTTATGGGGAAGAGGGGGGAAAAAAAAAAAGCATTTGCTGTTCTATTTTGAGTCTTCCCCTGTGGACCCCAGAGGCTGACAGCATCCACGGTCCAGCAGACCAGCCCTCCCTGCCCTGGCTCACACCCCATTACAAAGAACATCACTGTCTGGAGGGCAGAATGGGAAAGGGCGGGAGGGTTAACTCCTGCCAAGAAACTAGCCACAGCCCCTCTGCCTCAGGAAACAGCCGAGGCAGAGAGGAAGCTGCTGCAGGTGTCTGTTCCAGGGGCTCCCACGTTTATGCGAATCCCCAGGATTTAGGAAAACAAGGCACTGATGGCCTAGCCAGTGTTTACAAGTTGCTTAGCAAACATATTTGTATTGAACTTGGACAAAAAAGTTCATTCAGCATTTTCTACAAGATGTTACGGAAAAAAAAAAAACTTGAACAAATTTTTGGACAGCCCAGGAAATGTCTGATCAATAATTCAACCAATGTGCTTCAAATTAAATGTGACCCCAAGCCAACCTGATCCAGCACTGGTGTAGTCTGTCTCTGTCTTCCTCTTGTAACATCTAACCCATCATATGGGATAAGGCTTGGGATTACCAAAGTTTGCGGTACAGAGAACTGTATATAGGATATAATTCAGATCAGAAAATTACAAGATTTCTGAACTGGAATGAAGTAAGACATCCAAACCCCGGAAGCAGGCCCCGGGTGCTAGATGACGTGCTCAGAGTCACAAAGCTGAGTAATTCTGGGACCCAAATCAAGTGGGTCGGCTCCTCTTGGTCCAGAGACTATGGACCACTGTGGTTTGCCATCACTGAGAGAGGTTATAGGTGGGGAGGACTAGTAAAAGGCAACCAGTTATGCTATAGTTTGCAACTGTACAAAAATGCCTGCTGGTCTAAAATTTGACTCACAGTTTAGCTCAGAGATAAATTCCATGATTTCCCTCTGGCCAAAACCAGTATTTATGGCATTTGAGTGAGCAGTAAATTACCAGTTTCAAGCAAAAAAAAAAATGTCCTTTCTACATGTTCACAAACATATCATCACCTCCAAATACTACATCACTATAATAAAATACATGGCAAATCAGCTTATTATATTGGGGGTAATTTAATCAACTGACATATATATTCTACCAACTCATGTATGTGACATAATTACAGCATATTTACAAAAATGACTTCATATTAATGAGCGAACAAAATGCTTTAAATACTAACCTCATCTCCTCTATATATGTTTATCAATTTATGAGAGTGAGATGCTATCTAGATGTGTAAAATTACACTTATCTATCATAAATTTCCATAACATTCAGCTTGAGAATGATGATTAAAAAAGATCAGGACCCAAAGTATGTAAAAATATATCTGAACAAGAATTTCACACTTAGGTGCTTAGGCATCCCTAACATAGTTTTAATTGTGATTGCCATGAAGAACATTATATGTGTTCATAAATATCTCCAGTGTTCACCATACCTCCGTCCCTGAACCAGAGAAGATCCCAGAGGGAGAAAACTTCAGTCTTCCTCTAGTGAAATACCCAACAAATTCCATTGTTTAACCAGAGATGATAACCAGTGTTTTTACGTGAGAATTTCTTCCCTGCTTTTCTCAGGAAATTTATGTTGTTCTAAATCTGAAATTCTAAGAAAAATCAATTGTGAACTCAGGAAAACTGGAATAATTCTGATTTTCCTGCAAGGAATAGAGTTAACAGGTAAGACACTATTAGTTCAATTGAAGTCTCTAATTCAAGTAAAAAGCAATAGCAGGAAGTGTTACGTGGGGAGTCCAAGGTTAAGATCTATTAATAAGTTTCGGGAAACTGGGATCAGAGCAAGGAGCAGAAGAGTGTTGTGATTTAATCAGTCCCTGTTGCCTGTGACCATTGCCATGTTATAAGACTGTATTCTGGTCCTATGTGCTCCTAATAGTACAGTTATTGCAAAGAAAATAAATATTAATATATAAATAGAACAGGATATACTTTATACAAATCTTATGAGTGTTCCCAGAAATAGCAAGTTTGAAATGAAAAATAAATACTTAAATTGGCAATATTGACATGTGTTTCTTTGGTGCTGTGAACCACACCAGGAGAGCTAAATGTTACATTATTCAAATATACTCAACATTCTCTAGTGTTCTCTAGTGTTTGAGTATTTGCTATAGACTACAGTTCTTTCTAAACATTTAAACAGAAGAAATGCAAAGAGAAAATGTCAGTGCAGTGCTGTGGATGACTACATGTGAAATTTGAATTAGCAAAACAAAAAATTTAATTAGCATAACTGATAGTGATTTCAACAGCAACACCAAAATCAGGGCAAGTAGACAAAACATTTTAATTGTTAAAAAAGAAAACCAGTGACGTATGCCTTCGTGCTCAAATGAAGGTGCTTTTGAACAAATAATGATTAGATCAACTCAAGACAAAATGCAAGAAAAGTGTCTACATCTGGAATATTTGTTGCAAAACAAAGATCAAGAGTGTCACATGGGGAAATTGACACTTTAGGTGTGATTTTTTACATGGAATCTTTTAAATATCAGATATTTGGGATAGTGGGGCTTCCCCGGTGGCTCAGATGGTAAAGAGTCTGTCTGCAATGCAGGAGATCTGGGTTCGATCCCTGGGTTGGGAAGATCCCCTGGAGAGGGAATGGCTACCCGCTTCGGTACTCTTGCCTAGAAAATCCCATGGACAAAGGAGCCTGGAAGGCTATAGTGTATGGGGTCACAAAGAGTTGGACATGACTGAGAGACTAAACACATTTGGGATATCTTTCCATTCTGAAATGATTTTTGTTAGGTAAGTATTTTGTCTTAATGTTACCTTCTTTGAATCTTTTCTATTATCAAATATTTCTATCAGGAAAATATCCCTTTTACATGTTATCAAAAGATGTAATCCTATCATAATGCATCAGTTTATAAAAACAATAAACCACACATTTATTATGATAAATTTTGCTTGCAGAAAGCCACTCAAAGTTTTAGTATAATCCTATTGCAATAAAAGTTATTCATTGCTTATTGAGTATAACCCTGTTATAATAATCATTCATTATTTATCCAGTTATTATTGCAACCCTATTATAATAAAAATAATTCATAATTAAAAATACTTATACAAAGCAGGAAAAATAAGCCTCTCTCAGACTTTCAGAGATTCCTTAGAATTCCCAAGAATTCTGATTTCTCATTCTCAGATCCCAAATATTAATATTCATTAAAGATTTGTTGGGAGTTTGAAAACACTATACCCAATGGTTAAGGTAGTAAGAAGACACACTTTATAATGTAGATTTTGTAAGGCAGGGAGTAGACTTCTGTCAAATAATGCTATCCACTGTAATAAAAGTTAACATGAAAAGGTATACCAAAGTTTACTGGAAGATGAATAAATTGTGTAAAATAAAAGCCATGTTGCTTTGGTAACGTGATCCAAAGGTAAAACATCTCTTCTAATTTTTAGTACCTGTTTAGAGTTAATGTGTATTTCACTTAGAAACATTTGACAGAGTTGGTTTCCTTAAATAATATTATTATTAATAATCAATTAGTAAATATTTATAATTATTATTTAAATAAAAATCAATCTTTTAAAATGTGGGTTCTAAACTTACAAAAGGCATTCTATTCTTTTGTCCTTATATACCTAATGTCTTGATACTGGTGGAGAGTAGAAAGAAAAGAAAGAAATAGAAAAGAAGAAATTCTTATACAACCACACAGAAAGATAGATTTCCTTCAAAACTGGAGCAAAACCTTGGGTCCCATAAAATAAACATCCTCTGAGCTATTCCTAATTCATCTTTACTTAATGGTGGTTGTGACTGGACTCTCCAGGAAGCAGGTTCTGGGATGGAGTTGAAAGCTCAAGAGGTTTATGGGGAGTGAAATATCTATCAAGAAAGAAATGGGAGGAAGCAGGATTGGGCAGAGGAGCTGGCAGGCTGCAGTGACAAAGGGCAAGGCCACGTCTTCCCAGGGAGCTACAGGGCAAAGATCACCTTCAGGAAGTCCCAGTGGAGCAAACATGAACAGACCCTTCCTCCACCCCTTCACATGGGCATCAGCAGACCCATGGTTGGAAAACTGAGGCATATCTCCAGGAAAACTAACGGTCAGCCAGCTACACTCACTGCAGTGGGAAGCATTCTTGTTCTCAAAAGAGCATTTGGCAGCACATCTCTGTATCAACTACATAGCAAATATGACCCCAAACTCAAAAAACTCAGTAAGTATAAGCAAGATCTCCTTAAAGTCCCATTGAATTTTAACATAGTGCCCTTGTTAAAACACTTACTCCTTGAAAGGAAAGTTATGACCAACCTAGATAGCATATTAAAAAGCAGAGACATTACTTTGTCCACAAAGGTCCGCCTAGTCAAGGCTGTGGTTTATCCAGTGGTCATGTATGGGTGTGAGAGTTGGACTATAAAGAAAGCAGAGTGCAGAAGAATTGATGCTTTTGAACTGTGGTGTTGGAGAAGACTCTTGAGAGTCCCTTGGACTGCAAGGTAATCCAACCAGTCCATCCTAAAGGAGATCAGTCCTGGGTGTTCATTGGTAGGACTGATTTTGAAGCTACAACTCCAATATTTTGGTCACCTGATGCAAAGAGCTGACTCATTTGAAAAAATCCTGATGATGGGAAAGATTGCGGGCAGGAGGAGAAGGGGATGACAGAGGATGAGATGGTTGGATGGCATCACCGACACAATGAACATGGGTTTGGGTGGACCCTGGGAGTTGGTGATGGACAGGGAGCCCTGGCGTGCTGCGGTTCACGGGATCACAAAGAGTCAGACACGACTAAGCAACTGAACTGAACTGAACTTGTTAAAAGGAGTAATCTACATAATAGATGGAGTTGTGCTGTTGCTGTTCAGTCGCTAAGTGGTGTCTGACTGTCTGACCTCATAGCCTGTAACACACCAGGCTCCTCCGTCCTCCACTATGTTCTGGAGTGTGCTCAAATTTAGGTCCATTGAGTCAATGATGCTATCTAACTATCTCATCCTCTGCCATCCCCTTCTCCTTTTGCCTTCAATCTCTCCCAGCATCAAGGTCTTTTCCAATGAGTTGGCTTTTCACATCAGGTGGCCAACGTTTTGCAGCTTCAGCTTTAGCAACAGTTCTTTGAATGAATATTCAGAGTTGATTTCCTTTAGGACTGACTGGTTTGATCTCCTTGCATAGATGGATCTCAGAGTCAGGACCAATAACCAGTATGTAGTCAGTTACTGAAAGGGCCAGATCTTAGTGGCTTCTTATATCCCTCTCCAAAAGCAACAGAATGACAGTAATCACTTTCAGAAGACTCTCTTAACAAGTACAGTACAAATGTGCAAATGTTTTTAAGAATTATAACCATTATGGATATATATGTTTTAATAAAATAGCAAAACTAGATGTTGAAGTGCTAAATTACATCACGGATTATTGACTGATTCAATAAAGTTAAATGTCTTACTGGAAGAAAAAGTGCAGGAATGTTGGCTACACTACTGGCATTAATTGGTGTGCAGGAAATAAAACTATATATTTTCTCCATCTGTTTCTGGGGTCATCTTATATTTGCAAAGGCTCCCGATGAGATAATAGGCCTGATTTGTAAAGGGGACTCCCCACTGTCGTCCGGGCAATTAAATGGAAAGAGAAAAACTGCCCCCAAAATTGCCTAATTGCAGGTGCAATCAGTAGCTTGCAGGTGCAATTAGCCAGGACCCCCTCTTTCAAAAGCTGTGAGTCACAGGTCAGTCAATTATTCAATAGCAGACACAATCATTTTCACATGCAATTTGGTATTCAAAGCTATTCATAGACCCTAAAATTGATAAATAGTGGGAAAGTCTCCTGAAAAATTTCTTTCCCAAATGAGCTGTCATCTCATAAAAAGAGACTGATTTAATTCTTAGGTCTTCCCAGGTGGCACTAGTAGTAAAAAAAATCCACATGCCATTGCAGAAGACATAAAAGACTAGGGTTCAATCCCTGGATCAGGAAGATCCCCTGGAGGAAGGCATGGCAATGCACTCCAGTATTCTTGCCTGGAGAATACCATAGACAGAGGAGCCTGGTGAGCTATAGTCCAAGGGATTGCAAAGAGCTGGACACGACAGAAGTAACTTAGCATGCACACAAAATTTGATTCTAGGCCCTATTTGTGAGCTTGAGTCAACCAAAGGGAGCAGCCCCACCCTTGGCTTCACTCAGATTCCTGTAGAACCCTTGGCAGAAGGGAATATCAGGACCATCTTGGACCCTGTGTGGCCACTCCTGGCCTTAGCAGACCTCTTCTCATACCTAAACTCATGCCCTTGGGGCTAATCTAAAACCTACCATTCATGCATCATTTATTCAGCAAAAAAAAATTTTAAGAGTTGTTTATGCGATTTAAGAGTTCATAGGACATGATCCCTGCCAGGAAACTGATATTCTCCCAACATATGTAAATGAGCAGATTCAATACAATGTAATAATTGGAGAGCGATGAAGATGGGAATGGAAGATGAGATATCCTCCCCCTGCCTGGAGGAGATTGGAAGGAACTCAGGAATGATGGGAGCACTGACCGGTCTTCAAAGCAAAGGATGAAAGCTCACTGGCAAAAATAATCAGCCATCAATCAACAAGAATAAAATGCCAACCTAATAATAGTGTATCTCTTTTCACAAGTTGCCTTTAGAAAGTAACTACTTTTTTCCCCTCCTTTTAAGATTATTCTCCTATATTAGTTAGGCTAAACTAAATGATTTAATACATAAATCTAAACATAAATGCTGGCTCAAATGCCCTCATGTGCAATTAGGTATGACCATGTGATTGAGTTCTGGCCAAGGAAATACAAACACCAACTCAATGACAAGGAGGATGGAATGGAGGTATAATCAGGAAACATCCTTTATCATTGAAAGAGCAGGTGGGAGTCAGTGAGCAGCAAGACCAGCCAGTCTGCCTGGACATGAAGAAACCCCCTTAGTGCATTAAGCCACTGAGACACAGGGGGTTTACCTGTAACAGCAGCTGGTGATGCCTTAACGGATGCTGAAGCAGAAGTCTATGCTCAGGAAGAGGAAATGAGTTCATCAGTTCAATATTTTTTCATACAGAAGTCATTTCCATATTGGTTCTGTAGAAAGTACCAGGTGCCTCATGGGCTACTGAATCACTTTCAGTACTTGCAATAGTATCTTTAAAGTAGCTGTTCATTTTTTGTCCAGTATAAGCCCCTAGAGTATGATGAAGGTGAAAAGCTCCGTGCAGTTTTCCCAGCACTCTAAAATAGCATTCAGTTCAGTTCAGTCACTCAGTCATGTCCAACTCTATGGGACCCCAAGGACTGCAGCACTCCAGGCTTCCCTGTCCATCACCAACCCCTGGAGTTTACTCAAACTCATGTCCATCGAGTCAGTGATGCCATCCAACCATATCATCCTCTGTCACCCCCTTCTCCTGCCTTCAGTCTTTCCCAGCATCAGGGTTTTTTCCAAGGAGTCAGTTCTTCACATCAGGTAGCCAAAGCATTGGAGTTTCAGCTTCAACATCAGTCCTTCCAATGAATATTCAGGATTGATTTCCTTTAGGATGGACTGGTTGGATCTCCTTGCAGTCCAAGGGACTCTCAAGAGTCTTCTCCAACACCACAGTTCAAAAGCATCAATTCTTTGGTGCTCAGTTTTCTTTACAGTCCAACTCTCACATCCATACATGACTACTGGAAAAACCGTAGCTTTGACTAGATGGACCTTTGCTGACAAAGTAAAATAGCACTGGCAAACAGTAAATATCCCATTGCCTCTGTCCTGAGCAGGTCTGGCCCCGCACGTGAAAAGGAAAGAGACCTTCAACAGAAAAACTGAAAGGGATTAGATTTGTGACTTCTTTACTATCAGCTATCTGCCAAATAATTTTATAAAGAAGAGTAAATGACGAGGCTAAGAGAATAATCAAGCATGTTTTCATTTAAAAATTTAAGTAACCACAGAGGATACTTGAAAACAAGCCATTGGAATTAGACCCCTGAAAGAAAAACACCATAAAAATTGTTCCAAGGACTCTAGCTTTTATCTAAAGTCTCTACTCTTGACTATTCTAGGCAAAAAGAACATCAACAATTCTCATAACCAGTGGTTGGGCTTCCTTGGTGACTTAGATGGTAAAGAACCTGCTTATAATGCAGGAGACCTGGGTTCGATTCCTGGGGTGGGAAGATCCCCTGGAGAACGGAATGGCAACCTACTCCAGTATTCTTGCCTGGAGAATCCCATGGACAGAGGAGCCTGGAGGGCTACAGTCCCTGGGGTCGCAGAGTGTTGGACAAGACTGAGAAACTAACACACTTTCTTCCAGCCAGCCTACTGGGCACTGCTTCTGGTGTCATGTACCACTTGAAGACCTTGACCATGCAACTTCGCCTCAGTGCCAGTTATGAGTGTATTGCCTTCAGCTCCAGATCCACCTTTCACTGACCTGCTTTCTGAGGCTCTAAGATTCAGTGCTCCCATCTGAATGTTAGGAGATTGATTGATACTTGCTTCCTTGGGTTTCAAAGGATCGCATGCGTGCCTGCTAAGCCACCTCTATCATGTCTGACTCTGTGCGACCCTATGAACCGTAGCCCACCAGTTTCCTCTGTCCATGGGATTCTCTAAGCAAGAATACTAAAGTGGGTTGGCATGCCCTCCTCAAAATCAGAATATAAATAGTATGAATGCTATCTCCCATTCCCTAAATCTATCCACAATACTGTTGTTGTTTAGTCACTTTGTGTCCAAATCTTTGGACCGTAGCCTGCTAGGCTCCTCTGTTCATAGGGTTTTCCAGGCATGAATACTGTAGTAAGTTGCCACTTCCTTCTCCAGGGTTATTCCCAACCCAGGAATCAAATCCGCATCTCCTGTATTACATGGGGATTCTTAACGCTGAGCTACCCAGGTAGCCCTTTCAAAGGATCACTTAAGACTGAACTCAGTTAAGTCCTAGAATTCCTTCTACGGTGAACAGACCACATCTGCGTGAGCCAGAACTGTCACCCTGATGATGTGGAACAACTTAGTGCCAAGCCTGTGTCACAAGAGGGGGATTTTGTCCTGAAAAATGTCAGTGCCTGATGACATACAGTCATATGGAAATAGGAAGCAAGCGAGAATCTCTCCTCTCTGCAGCCAAATCAGCTGTTTTCTTGTGCTTCTGCTTCTGCACCTGCTCCCAACGCTGACAGGCACATGGAAAGTCCACCCGCCACCTGGTTCCAGTGGGAAGAATGAAAGGAAGGAAGGAAGCGCTTCTTCGTGCCCATCTGACAGGTGTGGGGACCCAGGGAGCAGAGGGTGACTTTCACTCCCTCCTCTTCCATGGAAATGAACTCCCCAGTCCTACCGTGAAGAGGTGAAGCCAGCCTTGCAGTGTCATTTCTGGGGTTATTTATACACCCACGGCGCTCAAGGCTTGGGTGCGGCCTTGAATATGAGGTTCATCCATTGAACTCTGACGAGGCCGGCTGAAAACTTCCCCCCATGAGTTATTTTCACCGCAAAGAAGCGCAGGTGCCTGACTTCCTGTGTCGAGATGACTGGCCTGGTGGCGATGACTCAGTGGCATGTGTCGTGGTGAGGTGTGGGCAGGGACACTGGGGGAGATCTCTAACCACAAGCAGATCAGCCCAGGTCCACATGTCCCTGGGACTGCCAGCACACCAGTCTCAGGCTCCCCTTTGCAGAGCTGAGACTCACAGCTCCTTAGAGGGAGGGGTGGTAACGAGGTCTCTATTGTTTTTACAGCAGTCCTCTCATTTTCTATACTGCAGCCTTCAGTCCATTAAATGCAGTTTCCTGGCCTCACCCAAGCTTGAAAGGCCAAACCAAAAGTACCAAATGTCCCGGCTGAGTGGCCTTGCTCAGACTGAATAGGTACCATGGCCCTTGCAAATGATTTCTTCTATTGGAGAACTGGAAGCACCCTGGATGCTTCCTCTCTGTGGGACTGTCTAGATTGATCTCCATGCACTGCACGTGTGAAAACATTTCCATAATGCACGCGTCTCCCCTTCAACCAAACAAGCCTACCCTTGCTTGGTACCATGCCTATGCGGTACATGAACGGGGTGGGGCCTTCCGGAACTGGAAGAAGAACCCAGAGCTCTCAGACCAACAGTAGGCTACAGGTCCCTTTCACAGGCCATGGCGGGAGATCACATGGAATCATGGGTTTGAAGTCACATTTGGGGAAATACAGTGGCCCGGTGACTGTATCCTGTGCCTAAGATCTCATTTCAAGATTGCATTTAAGGAACCTGAAAGGAGGGGCCTGAGTGCTGGGAGCACAGCAGATGATGAGCAGAAAGCAGCAGCAGCTGCAGCAGGGGGCAGGCAGCAGAGGGGAGGGGGGAGAGGCTCACTGAACCACGGACCGCCAAACCGAGGACCATCAGGACTCCTGCAGCACTGGGCGGAGACACTGAGCAAAGATGAACCACGATGGCCACCAGCCTCTTTAGTCTTCCTGATGGTGCTGACGACACTCACCATCAAATTTGCTCAAGCCTGTAAAAATGTAGCAGAGGCAAAGGGCACTGAACCAAGAGCCAGAAGCCTGGCTTCTATTCCTTCTCTTCCCTCCACTGCTCAAGGCATCTCTTCCTGTTTGGCCTCAGTATCCTCATCACTTAAAGCCAAGATTCGGAATTCTGACTTCCTACCTCCAAGGGTTGGGCTTCTCTGTCGGTTCAGTTGGTAAAAAATCTGCCTGCCAAATGCAGGAGACCCAAGAGACTCGGGTTCGATCCCTGGGTCGGGAAGATCCCCTGAAGAAGGAAATGGCAACCCAGTCTAGTATTCTTGCCTGGAAAATCCCATGGACAGAGGGCATGGCAGGCTACAGTCCATGGGGTCGCAAGGGTCAGACACAACTTAGCAACTAAAGCATCACTTCTGAGGGTTATAGGGAGAACCAAATGAGATTAGGCAAAAAAAAAAGGAAAAAAGAATTTTAAAAACTTTCAGAAAGGTAAAACACTAAGGCAGATGGAAGAACTTGTTTTTACCAATTAAACAAAATGACCAAAAACTGAAATAGATTATCTTGACAAAATCTGAAATAGCCCAAGAATCGGAGCTCTCCCTCGACTAGGACCTTGGTGATAGTTTTCCAGAGCATCTTAGGAAGAGCCAGCCAGTCCCAGGAAGTCACTCCATCAGCAACATGTGCCTCCAACTTCAGCTTCCATCTCGCTATCTTCTGTCTCCAGGAACGGGAAAAACCTCATCCTCTTCCTCCAGTCTGACTCTTCAGTAACAATTAAGTTTGACCAAAACAAGTCTGTTAAGAAATACCTACATTTCCACAGGAGTTTCTAGAAGCCCATACTGTCTACAGAACCCAAAGGAATGAGATTGTGACATAGAATGACATACAGGAGGGTTGATATTTTGTACAGATAAATGTCCTGTGTCCATCTGTATCATCCGTACCACTCCTCCATAATAAAGCCCTGAATGTAACCTCACTTCACGAGAAATATACGGTCTTGTTGCTGCAACAAAAATTACTGTCTTTTGAAATTCTTTCATAAATAGACTCATCTGAAAGCAAAGAGTCTAAAATAAATGGCAAGACCACCAACACCAAAAGAAGAGAAGATAGCAATTTTTTTTCCTGAAACTCAGAAAACCAAAGCTTTGGAAAATCCAAGTCAGAAATGAGTGTGTGATAACAGGCAAAAGTGGGATCTAATTCTTTAACTTTCCTCATTCCTGGTGTCCTTAATGTCCCAGTAGTTTTACACAGGGTCCTGCGCCAAAAGAAATAGCTAATGTTTCCACTCGTTAAGTAGTTAATTTATAAGCATACTTGTCCTAGGAAGTTAGTAGCCACTTAAAAACACACACACACACACACACACACTAACTGAAAGAAAAAAATAACATTTGTTTTTCATTTAAAAATAGCCACTTACTAGTGGGTGTGGGCCCCATTTGGGCTCAGCACAAGTTCTCAATCCTTGGACTCTGAGTAGACATGGCCTACCCTCTTGTCCTGCTTCCTACTGATTTTCATGCAAAAGCTACTTTCATTCTCAGCAGCCTTCAAAATCCCAGTTCTAGAAAGATATGTCATTAAAAGGAATGCAGCCTGGCTCAACATGGAAACCGAGCTTTCTCAAGCTACTAGTCTAGACGTTGTCTGATGGATCAGAGCATCATTGTGCTCTGTCTGATGGATCAGAGCATCATTGTGCTCCCGTGCGTGTTAGTCACTCCATCGTATCCAACTCTTTGTGACCCCCACGGACTGCAGCCCTACAAAGCTTGACAATTGCAAACACCCTGAAGGGCCCGTGTGAGTTCACCGCAGCAGCCTGGGGTTACTTCAGGGCTCAGAGATGGAATCACAGGTCTAGTGAAAGATCCCTGGGCCTGGCAACCTGAGTTCAGGTCTTGATTCAACCCCCAACAAGCTGTGCAACCTTAGGGCAAGTAGGAAACCTCTCTGAGCTTCCAGTCTCTATTTGTAAAAGGGGAGGAGAGTGAGGCCCTAAAATCACACATTACTTAGAATTCATTCCTATCAAGACACTAGCCCAAGGGCATTCACACACATTTTCAAAAGGCTGTAGACAAAGCATGACCCTCAAACTACGCTCTCATTCCCCTAAATCCATCCACAGATCTCGGTAAAAAAAAAGAGGGATGGTGCTGCCGCTGCAGCAATCAGATCTGAGATGGGATCTTGAACGGGTATTTTTTTGTTTTATTAAAGTTCCTCCAGATGATTCTGTTGCCTGGATTAATTTAAGAATCATTTCCTACTGACAACACAGCAAAAATGAGAGCCTCGTGCTCCAAGGCCCAAAGTCAGCACAAAACGTTTGAGCATATTAACATCCATCTCATTATTTGCTTTTAATGATACTTCATCACATTCCCTTATCCCTTTTAATTTGGTCACATCATTTGAGTGAGTTTAATTCCAAGTTTCTCGTTCGGATGGTCTTGAGGCCTCGCCCTGTTATTACAAAGCTCGATTCACCCGGTTGTGGTGGGCACCCAGCCCCCAGCTGTTCCCTTGACAGAAGATAGACATAAGCTTTCATTTTCATAATATTTTCCTTTAAAAGAAAAAAAAAAGACTTCTGATGTTAATATCATCTTTAACATTTTGACATCTGCGACACACAAGTTCAGAGTCAAGACTGAAAAAGATAATGAAGATCAGGCCACCAGCTGCCCTGTGTTGGCCTTGCTTTTCCTACTGATCTGTGCAAAAAGGGACATGAAATTCTGATGCAGAAAAATTGTTCCTTTCTCACCAAACTCAGTTAGAAGTCAGTAAGGGACACTTGGAAGGAGGGTCATCAACGACAGCAATTTTTTTTGAATGTGAAAAAGAAGAGAATTTTAAAACAACATCCAGGGAGTCAAAGTTTAGCTCCATTTTAAGGCAGCCCCTCTTCATTGAAGGAGGGATGCTGGTTACAAAGTTTAATGTTTAGGTTTGAGTTTGAGAGATTTTTGTTTGTTTGTTTACTGGTTATACAAGAGCCCTAATCTATGAAATAGAGCAGATACATCCTGGGCCTAGTTCTCCATGCTTGCAAACATTTAAAATTATACTTGTGTTGCATAAAAGATTTATAATGATCTCACCCACAGATATAAATTTGATCCCACACAGGATAGAAAGACCTAGAAGCAGAAGCAGGGAACAGCTGAATGTGAGCACAGAGTCATAAATTCATAACACTTACAGCTTTTTAACAACCCCATCATAAACATGACTGATTTCAATTGAATTTATGGGATTTTGCAGGCAGGTCCAGGAATGTTCTTTGAAAACTAAAAATTTAGGAACAACAACATATAGCTTGGATTTCCATGATAATGCCTATGGTGTCGGGTAGCCGACAGGATGACGCATGAACAGTCCTCTGAGGGTGGCAAAACCCCCGATATCATTGCGGCAAACTACAGGAGTCCATAAGACTCAAAACGCCAATGTTGAAGGTACACAGAACAGGGGGTTTATAGGGAAACCATCCAGGAGAGCAGGAAAAGTCCTATTTTATGTAAGACAAATCAGGATACAAAATCCTCCCTAGCTAAGTGATTAGCTGGCTAAGTCACTCTTCCCTAGCTAAGGGACTGCACCCTCCAAACTTTTGTTTTATTTTATGTATTTATTTTTAAAAGTAATTAATTTTTTTGGCTGTGTCAGGTCCTAGTTACAATATGTGGGATCTTCGTCACTTTATGCGGGCACTTCTGTTGGAGTACATGAACTCTAGTTGTGGCGCACAGGTTCCAGAGCGCTGGGGCCTCAGTAGTTGTGGCTTGTGGGCTGAGCTGCTCCTCAGCACGTGGGATCTATTTCCCTGGCCGGGATCAAACCTATGTCCCCTGCATTGCAAAGTGGAGTCTTAACCACTGGACCACCAAGGAAGTCCCCTCTGTTTTGCATAAGGTACAAAATATTGTCTTATTCATTATCACTACAATTTCATGATACTTCTTAATCCCATCTTGTACATGAGAAAACTGAGATACACAGAAATTGGCCCCTTTCCTAGATTTTCCAGCTAATATAATGAGATTGATACATAGGCTGGATGGCTCCAAAATTCTTGACTTGGCTATTATCCTAAAGCCCTTCACTAGACAATTCAAGGAACTGGATCCCCTTCAGAAAAGGATGTTCGAATATATAAGGGATCCAGGACAATTCTTCTTACTTCCCTTTTCTGAGATAAAATTTATCTCATCCACAACCACTTCCAGCAATTCATTGCATTAGGTGACAGAGTCTGCCAAGCTACTGGCCACTTATCCACCTAAAACTTCTTCTTCTCTTAATCAGGCATAGCCCTGTTCCAACCTGAGAATCAGAGTGTGATGAACCTTTGTCCCAAGCAAACTGAGAATGGCCTCATCAGTCCTGAATTTATTGGATCATATGTTTTAGGTTTTCAGTGAAGGTGCGTCTTATCTTCCAAGAAGAGCCTGTGTCTGTTCTGGACACTCTGGACAATTATCACTCACACGAGGAGCAAACAAGCATTGGTCAAGCTCCCAGGACGTGTCAGTTACCACACTACTGGCCAGAATATCAGGTGGACATGACCCAGATGCTGCCCTTAGACCTTGTGATCCAGGGGAAGATGGAGCAGGAGCGAGCAACAGGACATTGTATTAATACAAGAAGCTCATCAGAGGAGCCTGGGGACAGGGAGAGGTTCCTGGAAGATGCAATCCCTGAGCTGCACAAAGCCTGGGAAGATGCCCAGGAGAAAGTTCAAGAGAGGCACACAGGAAGGCAGGACCATGACACTCGGCCAGCCACGAGGCTGAGCTCTCGTGGGAAAGAGGGTGTCACTGGGGAGCTGAGAGGCAGGAAGGGGTTTTAGTGGTTGCTGGTAGCACAGGCACTGGCAAAAACTGGACAATGAGGACAGGAATGAGGAGACAGACGTAACAGCGTGACTGATATCAAACATCTTACCAAGACGAGGGTTCCTCCCTACACTCGATGAACAAACTCCACCAAGTGCCGTAAAGTGTGTGTTTGCACTTCTGTGCCTTTACCATGAGCACCAGAAATAGAAAACACTCAGCACAAAGTGAACGCACGTCTCTTTGTTCTGGATACAGCCCAGTAAGAGCTGAATTAAAAGACTTGAGAATGAATCAGGAAAAAAAAATAAAATGATGCACTCACAAAACTTTGGGTATCAAATTTGATTTGCAGGAAAAGTTCCGAAGATTTCTCCTTCCCTCTCCCCAAAAGCCAGGGCCCATAAGCAGTAAACATTCTGTGTCCCTAAAAATGTATTGCAGATAATGTATTGTGTAGGTCTGATTAACAAGCTTGACGTGTATTTCCGTACGCACAAAGCAAAACTCCATGGAGTACGAAGTGTTCAGTATCTCAGGGGAAGGCGGCAAAGAGTAATAACTTTTCTTTCCTCTGAGGCTAGCAGTTAATTTCCATGCTGGACAATTTTTAATAACTTGGGATGCACTATGGGATTTTATGAAGTTCTCATTTAGTTCTGAACCCTCTCAAGTTATCATTTTCCTTCTGTCTCAGATGGAGCTTTTATCTGTTGCACCCTTAATACCCCTGCTAACCTTAGTATAGGAAAGCTTCATAATTTGAAAAGGAGACGTTTAACAAGACATGAAGCTGATTGTTTGCACAATCAGAACATCTAATTGAGCTATAGTATTCCAAAACATGCTTGCATGCAGGGAGGTAATTTTTCCTTCATTTCCTATTTTATCAGAAAATTAACCTTCATTTAAAACACTGTAGTCTGAAACACTTTTATAGCTATGCTCGCTCTGCTGTTCATGAGCATTTGAATTTCAAATTTGCCATCCCAGCCTCTAAAAATGACACACACTGCGGAAGCTTCCAGGCCAGGTGTTTATGATCAGAAACAGACATCAGAATGTGACCCGTGTCAAAGCACAACACTGCTATCCAAGGGACCATGTAACCAAGCCCCTGCTTACTTTTCCAGCCTTTAGTAAAGGAGTGAGGCTCTGACTTTGCATAGCAATCTTCTTGTCAGAAAACCTGAGCCCCACAGATATTTCATTTAATTGTCTGAACACTGAAAGTATTTAGTAAGTGTCTCTCCGCATGGAGAGCTCAGCTTGGCCCGACACAAGCCAGACTCGGATCCTGTGATGGTGATGCAGAATTGGCTGTAGGACAAGTGGAGTTAGGTAATGCATTTGACAAACAGCGCTGAGCCCTAACCACTCATGACACATATGTAACCAGAGCGAGCCCAAGTTCGTCTGGGGTCACTTGTCTCATAGTAGCCCAATAAAGTAATGAGTACGAACTCCAGCCTCACAAATTGCTAATGCTTCTTCCAATAATTCATTCTCCCTCCAGAATATTGCTCAAGATTCTGAGAGAAGATTGTGATAGAAAGGGACCCAGTATTACATCTGGGCTTCCCAGCTGACACAGTGGTAAAAAAAAAAAAGAAAAAGAAAAATCCACCTGCCAATGCAGGAGATGCAAGAGACATGGGTTCGATCCCTGGGTCGGGAAGATCCCTTGGAGAAGGAAGTGGCAATCTGCTACAGTATTCTTGCCTGGGAAATCCCATGTTGGTGGCAAAGAGTCCAATAAGAGTGAGTCACTGAACACGCATGCACACTCTCGCGTGTCACAGGCTGTTTCGTGTCCCTAAAAAGAGATATATTCCAGTTCTATCCCCCAGTACTTGTAAATGTGACCTTGCTTGGAAACAGAGATTTTGCAGATTATTCAAGTTAAAATGAGGTCGTCTGGGACTTACCTGGTGGTCCAGTGGTTAAGTACCTACCTCACAATGCAAAAGATGCAGGTTCAATCCCTCATCCAGAAGGAGATCCCACATGCCCTGGAGCAACTAAACCCACAGGCCACAACTACTGAAGCCCACATACTCCGAAGGTCAAAGGTCACAACGAGAGGCTCCTTGTACCACATGAAAGATCCCTCATGAGGCAACTAAGACCCTGTGCTGTGCTTGGTCGCTTAGTCGTTTCTGATTCTTTTCCACCCCATGGATTGTAGCCAGCCAGGCTCCTCTGTCCATGAAGATTCTCCAGGCAAGGATACTGGAGACGGTTGCCAAGCCCTCTTCCAACAGAACTTCCCAACCCAAGGATCGAACCCAGGTCTCCCGCATTGCAGGCAGATTCTTTACCATCTGAGCCACCAGGGAAGCCCAACGCAGATCCAATGAGGTCAAATAAATAAAAAATACTTTTTTAAAACTTTAAAAATAATAAGATGAGGTCCTCAGGGTGCATCCTGATCCAGTATGACAGGTGTCCTTATAACAACAGGGGGATTTAGACACACACAGGGCTGACACCACAGGATGACTGGGTGTCATCCTAAGACTGGGGCTGTCAGCCACGGATGTCACGCCAGAAGCTGGAAAAGACAAGGCAGGATCTTCCGATGGGTTTCAGGAGGACCAAGGCTCTGCCACCACATTTTAAACTTGCTTCTCCAGAACCATGAGGGGAAAATTTCTGTTGTTTTAAGGCACCCAGTTTGAGATTTCATGTAACCACAGCCTTCCATCTCAGCCATATCTTTATACTCTGCTCTGAAATTTAAATGTGAGTGCAGGTCTTTAATTCCCCAGAACACTCCTAACCCAGTGCTACTTTGTGGAACAGACTTTTACTGAAGGTTTGAGCATAAAAGGAGATCCAACCAGTCAATCCTAAAGGCAATCAGTCTGGACTATTCTTTGGAAGGACTGACACTGAAGCTCCAATACTTTGGCCACCTGATGCAAAGAACTGACTCATTGGAAAAGATCCTGATCCTGGGAAAGATTGAAGGCAGGAGGAGAAGGGGAGGACAGAGGATGAGATGGTTGGATGGCATCACTGACTCAATGGATGTGAGTTTGAGTAAGCTCTGGGAGTTGGTGATGGACAGGGAAGCCTGGCGTGCTGCAGTCCATGGGGTCACAAAGGGTCGGGCACAACTGAGCGACTGAACTGAACTGGGCATAAAAGAGGAAAATAACTGCACAGAACCAGGAATAATATCCATGTGCCTGATGCCAAAGCTTACAACCAGCACAGCATTTGGAAACCCTGGTGCAGGTCCCAGGCTGCCACCTTGCTTCAGGGCCAGTGTGTCCCCGGGAAGCTTCTCCCACTGCCCACTGCCAGTCCCAGCTGAAACTCCCATCTCTAGGATTTGCCTAGAAGCCTCTGATTATTTTATAACAGACCCCAGAGAGGCATCGTGCATTCTTAACCACTACAATATTGTAAAGTAATTAGCCTCCAACTAATAAAAATTAAAAAAAAAAAAAATCCAAAAAAAAAAAAAGAATTGAACCCCCATGGTCTCTGCTTCCCGATCCTAAACTCTCCCCACAGCCACCATCCTATTAGTAAACCAAAAGCTTCTTCCCCACAGTCTCCTAAATCAACAGAGAGTGTCCTCATCACAGAGACTCTGGGAAATGGTTTACAAATCAGGTGGAAAGGACCCATTGCATAAGAATCACCTGTGGAGCTTGATAAAAGTGCAGGTTCCTGGGTTCTGCCCTGGTGAATTACAATTATATAGGACAAGTTGAGGAACCTACACTTTAAAAGGATCCTGGTGACCTGGTGAATTACAATTCTATAGGACAAGTTGAGGAACCTACACTTAAAAGGATCCTGGTGACCTAGCGTCACAGTTTGAAAGCCACCAGCACAAACTGCAACCAGCCTTGACAGCAGTAGCATTTCCTTCCTTCTACATGGAATCAGCATGCAAAAGGAGAGAAACTGACAAAATCTTCTGCTGCCCTTAGCAAAGTCAGCCTTTCCAATGACAGCCATCCTCACCTACCCTCCCCTTCTCTGCTCCCCCAGCATACATGACCTCTCTCCATGCATCCTCCCAGGGCCTCTGTTTGTGGGGCCTTCAGCCCCTTTGCTCTTGAACTTGACCCCTGCCACTTCTTGAGGAAGACCAACCCTCCTACTTCTGTTCTTCTCCACTCCAGGGGCCCTGCCAGACACTCTTTGACACTGACCTACACACACATGTGTGCAGATCATGGACCTCCCTGCTTGCCGCCCCCCAAGTCCAGAGATCCCCCTCACTCTGGTCTTCCTGTGCTCCAGTATCTATTGAGATTTGGTAAAATCACCAACATGTATTTCCTGAATTAATTTAACGAAATGATTCAAATCAAGTTATTTGATCTTAATAGAATTTCGTTCTCAAAACAGCTCTTGGTCCTCAGTTGACGTACCTGCCCCCAGAGTATGTGGAAACATACAAATTGTGGCCTGAGCTGTCGTCACCTGCTCTTACCTTTCTCTTTCTGTCCTGTCCATCTGTCCAGGTAAGAGGGAGTCAGGCATCCACCCAACAAATACCGAATTCCTACTTTGCTCTCATGATGGACATCCATAACCTAAGACTCTACTGCTCATGAAGTCATAGACTTTGAGAGAGAAGTAAACCAGCCAATGATGTGAGATAGAGATGAGCTGGTCCTATTGGGATCAAGAGGAGGGAATCATCCAATCAGTCAAGAAGGACATCACAGGGTAGAATGAACCTAGTCTGACATCAGGAGCTCCAGAAACTGACAACATGATTGAAATTACTCAAGGGACTATGTGGCATCAGCATTAAAACCCTGACAATCTATTTGCTTAAAGGAATCATGCAAAATTTCTGAGCCCCAGTTTCCTCATCTGTGGGATATGGGTATAATATAAGCTTTTGAAACAAAATGCTGTATGTGAAGTCCTTAGCACACAGGGTGTAATAAGCTCTGAAAAACTTCACATTATTATTAAAGAAAAGGGGCACTTTACAAAGACAGGTCCAAGAGCAGAAGGAAGATTGATAATCCAGTGCTAGGAGTCAGAGAGCCAGGGCAGCTGTCCACCCGGTCCGGCCCTTGGACGGCTCAGCTCCAGACACCTGCAAGCTCGGCTCCGTCAAGTTTTGCAATTCCCAGGAGAGATTCTGATTGGCCAGCTTGGGATGGGGGGTCATCACAGGGATGAGGCTCCAGGGGGACCAAGGCTCGGCTGAGACACTCTGCCAGGACGTCCCGGACAAGGGCACAGACAGATCATGGTTTTGGAAGCACCTAGGATGCGTGGTAGCACTGGGGCTTGGGGTTTGTGTGGAGGGGGCAGGGGAAAAGATGTTGGATGTTCTCCTAAAGGCAGTGTTGATAAGATGGGAACACAGAGTCCTGTTTCTGAGACACGGATGTGGGGTGGCTCCTTGAAGGCACCAGGAGGCATTGAGGCTGGAAACACCTCACTGTCCCCAGGGCCCAACCCCTGCCAGAGGGCTCAAGCCAAGAGACACTCGGGCTTCCTCCAGGAGTGGCCTTCTCTGGCCCAGGGATGGCCAGCTACACTGATAGATATGTGTCCAGGCTCAGATAGCCTCCATGCAGGACACGGGTCATTGCGAAATGGCTCTCTGCTCTCCTGTGCTCACATATACACTGCATTAGCTCCTGGGATACAGGATACAATTTTCAGTCTACTTGGCCCCCAAATTCAACAGAATTTGGATCTTTTCAAGTGTTTTAAAAACAATCTGTGCTAATGGCACAATGTTCTCGCTAATGCCCTTTAAGGGCCAAGTTTTCAAAAAACGGCAAATAAATTTGTTTGTGGTTTCCATGTGTGGTTTTATGGGTGGATATAAATACTGTAGCTGAAATGACAAGCTGATTTTTCCTTGTAAACATTGACACAGGAGATCAGATGAGGTGTGTGTTGGAAAGGTTATCATCCACGTCTAAGGAAAGGGGCGGCACTGTGCTCAGCCCAACAGGGCCAGAAAGAATGTTCCCTTTATATTAGTCCTTAAGAGAAACTGGCTGGCCTGTCTACACAGCTGACCACAGGACACCAAATGTGGCTTGTCGCCCCTTCTCTGTTATCCTGCGTTGTCTCGGGTATCACCCCAGACCACCAGCACTTGACCCTGCACCTACCAGGCTCTCTGTTGTTCAGTCTCTCAGTCATGTCCGACTCTTTGCGACCCCATGGACTGCAGCGTGCCAGGCTTCCCCGTCCATCACTCTCTCCCAAAGTTTGCTCAAACTCATGGCCATTGAGTCAATGATGCCATCCAACCATTTTCATTCTCTGTCCTCCCCTTCTCCTCCTGCCTTCAATCTTTCCCAGCATCCGGGTCTTTTCCAATGAGTTGGCTCTTCTAATCAGGCAGCCAAAGTATTGGAGTTTCAGCTTCAGCATCAGTCCTTCCAATGAATATTCAGGACTGATTTCCTTTAGGATGGGCTGCTTGGATCTCCTGGCTGTCCAAGGAACTCTCAAGAGTCTTCTCCAACACCACAGTTCAAAAGCACCAATTCTTCAGTGCTCAGACTTCTTCATGGTCCAACTCTCATATCCTTACATGACTACTAGAAAAACCATAGCTTTGACTTTGTCGGCAAAGTGACGTTTCAACTTTTTAATACAGGCTCTCTAAGCTCATAATTACTTAAATTTGTTCCAGGACATCCTTGTTTGGGATCAGACTTCCAGCCTCAATGCACTTCTACCCACACTGAGGAAGGTTGTTCCCTCCCTCAACCTCTGAGATACCCAGGAATCCAGATGGGGCCCTGACTGCCAGCCTGAGCCCATCAGAATCCCACCTGCCCTCATGCAAACCCATAGCGTCTTAAGATCCACATGAGCGTGTGACTTCCGATCCCCTAGTCCGGTCACTCTTCCTGACTAGGAGAGTCAACGCAAAAGCAAATGACAAGACTGAAGGCTGGGGCGGGGTCTCTGTGGTCCTCTGTTCCCAAATATATGAGATGAGGCTACAGTCAGGGCACGCCTCCTGGGGTGCTCCAGGACTGTGGGCCCAGAATCTCGGAGCTGCCTGGCATCTTTTTCTGACAGCAGGTTCTTCCCTGGACTCCGACAGCTGTTCCAGCATCGCCCACCCTGGCTGCAGCCAGTTAAGAGGGAGAAGCAAGTGAGATGAGCATCGCCAGCATCACACACGGAGGGGATGATGGAAGTGCTTCAAATATAAAGAAGTCACAGCAGTGGCCCAAGGGGGCTTGCGTGTGCTGTGTCTTCCCTGGGGAGGGGGGTGGGGGGCGGGGAGAGGGAGCACTGGCCTGAGGGGAGAGCTTGAGAGCTCGTTTATCCGCTGTTGTCATGCAGGTGAGCAGGGCAGGGCCTGGGGAAGGGGGCTCTGCGGGCACAGACACAGGGGGAGGAGGTGGCCGCTGGAATCCAGGCCACACCACCCACAGGAATGTGCCCAAGGAAACCAGGGGGCTCCTGGAAGACAGAGGGTCAGGTCTTCCCTTCCCTGCCCCCCTTTCTTCCAGCCTCACCCAAGTGTCTGTTCTCTACATCAGCAACTTGCAAGCCAGGTCTTCATCCTCAGCAGTCCTCCCTGTAAACGCCTCCTGCATCCGTCTGCCTTGCATCCCCGCACCCTGCCGGCTGCCTTCCCTCCACATCACACAGCAGAGACAGCCAAAGCTCGCTGAATACACTGCACGTTTTCTTTCTCAATCCAGTCTACATTCCTATCAAAGAACCTAAGCATGAGGGCAGACACTGTTGCTTCACTCTTATTCAGCGTTTATTTGGATCATGAGGCTTTCCTGCCAGACACACACAAAAAAAAATTTCTTCCATGCAGAGAATATCAGATTCTTAGATAAACTTCCTTTTATTGTCACCCATAAAAGCACAGCTTATTTGCATGGCAGAGGTGAGATCTTATTGGACCCCTACACTTAAATCCGTTCATGAAGAATTACTCAGCAGAGGTCTGGATTTGTAGGTATGTTTCGTTTGGCAGTTCCCAGCTTCACAAAAGTTTGTTTCAGGGACTCGGAATTTTCTGGTACATTTTCTCGAGCCTTAAATACATATCTGATCTGATCATTATTTCTCTCTCTCTCCAGAGTTTCTTCATTTAGCTTCAGGATTTATCAATGACGTTTTCTCTAAGGAAAAGGGACTCGTCAGCCAACAGTGTGTCTGGTCTAGAAACGGAAAGTTGACGCCTGTTCCTTGCTTGAAGCCATCGGTGAGTGTCAGCTCCTTGCTGGGAAAGTGCTAGATTTCCTGGGATGGTTTTGAGGGAAACAGTGAACTTGGAGCCTCTCTGGCCTTTCAGGTCCTTGTCCAGGCACCACAGTTCTGAGTGGAGCAGTGCCAACGACCATTAATCAAATACAATCTAACTGTCCTAGTTAACACGCCCTTGACTGTGTCCATATGTCGAATTCGGACTTGGGGGGGTGAGCCGCCCCTGGGAATTCAGGTCCATGCATCCAGCGGGCTGTGTCATAGAAGATCCAGCAGATGACTCTTCTAAAGGTCGAGGGCGATGTGCTGGAGGGCACGTCTCTGCCAGCCACCCGTCCCTCTGGCCAGAAGGGTGCTGGGTCACCGGCCAAGCCAGGCTGAGCGGTGATGTCACATGTTCCTGTCTTGAGCTGCCTTCTGACTAAACGGAACTCTCGGGTAATGATGGAGCAGCTTCCCTGCTAAGCTCGACTCTGAATCCCATTAAGGACTCACATCCTTAAGAAAACACTTCACTAGGTTTTGCCAGAGACAGAAAGGTCTTACCCCACTAATTGGTCCTTAAATAAAAACCAACACTACCAAGTCTGCCCTACAGCGCGCCCAGCCTTCACCCTCTGTGACGTTACTATGACCAGTGCAAAGGCTTATTTTATAAACAAATATCCCTGAATACCAGCCTGTGATAGATTTCTGCCTATCGGAATTGTAAAGAAAAGAACTATATGACCCCTGTTTGTAGAAAACTATATTTTATAGCTGAACTTCCTTTGCTACTGAAATAGTGGATGCAGAGTCCAAAAATAAATTCATCCAAAGACAAAATTTTCATCCAGTCTGAAATTTTGGATCCCTATGTGAAATAAATTTTGACACCCAGAAAAGCTAGAAACCAGACAGGACCAAGAACATTGATTCAACATTATAAGCCTCCCCGTGAGTCTGTGACCTTGGCCCACTGCTGCCTGCCTAAGGCTCAGCCTCCCTACACCCTCGTCGTTCCCTTTCCAACAAGGCCTCTACCAGCCCAGGGCTGGCAGCCTACCACAGTGGTCCCTAGGGGCCTCATGATGCCAAGCGTTCAGTGGGGGAGACAAACCAGGAAAGCAAAGAGATAAACGAAAAAGTATCATATGCTTTTACATATTCAAATATCGATGTAAAAGTTACAGCTATCAGATTCTCCTCTGGTTATTCTGGAGAGAGAATCTAACCTTGAAACCTTCATCTTCTCTTTCCCACCTGAGTCTCCGCAAGAAAAACACTAAAGCCCTTGATCCTTCCTATAATCTCCAGCATCACCCATACCCTGGATGATGAGTACTTCCATACTGCTCAGAAAATGATATGGGTTGTTTTCACTCAGAGCATTTTTAATTGGAAATTAAAAAAAAAAATCCTAAAAGCTAAGGAAAGCCACAGAGAATGACTTTTGCCCATGGACTTGGGACCATTTCCATCTATGTGACCATGGGGCCCAATAACTCTATGCAAAGGATCCTTCTCCTGGGAAAAACCAAGTACTTGATTCTTCTTAATGAAGCATCTCAGAGAGTCAACTTGCCACTAGTGCTAGAGAAACTCACCTCTCTCTTGAAAACAAGCCTGTCCATGGCTTCCAAGGAGCCAACAGCTGTTGGGAAAACAATCCCACTTTCCTCAGTTTCTTTGTTCCATGTTTGGTCCCTCTTAGCAATTGAGGTGTCAGTGGCCTTGTCTAAACAACAGTGCTCGAGAGACAACATGGATCACTGAATTCTGTAATTCTTACCAAATAATAGGACTGCGTGACTCTTACAGCCTGAAGCTCCTCCAAAAAGCAGCAGGTACTGTGGGTTATGGGAAATTCAGACACAGTAAGTCTGGTCTCCAGTTCAGCTCCAACATTTGCTCCCTACCTGTGAGTTTTGCCACGAACACCTACAAGACTTTCTTGAACTAACATCAGAAAAAAGATGTTGTTTTCATCATAGGTGACTGTAAGCAAAGTAGGAAGTCAACAGATACCTGGAGTAACAAACGAGATTGGCCTTAGAGTACAAAATGAGGCATGGCAAAAAGAGAGATTTACTAAGAGAATGCACTGGTCATAGAAAACACCCTCTTCCAACAACACAAGAGAAGACTCTACACATGGACATACCAGATGGTCAATACAGAAATCAGATTGATTATATTCTTGGCAACCAAAGATGGAGAAGCTATATACAGTCAGCAAAAACAAGACCAGGAGCTGACTGTGGCTCAGATCATGAACTCCTTACTGCCAAATTCAGACTTCAATTGAAGAAAGTGGGGGAAACAATTAGACAATTCAGGTATGACCTAAATCAAATCCCTTATGATTATACAGTGGAAATGACAAATAGACTGAAGGGATTAGATCTGATAGAGTGCCTGAAGAACTATGGATGGAGATTTGTGACATTGTACAGGAAGCTCAAACTACCACACAATTGCACTCATCTCACACACTAGTAAAGTAATGCTTAAAATTCTCCAAGCCAGGCTTCAGCAATATGTGAACCGTGAACTTCCAGATACTCAAGCTGGTTTTAGAAAAGGCAGAGGAACCAGAGATAAAATTGCCAACATCCACTGGATCATCGAAAAAGCAAGAGAGTTCCAGAAAAACATCTATTTCTGCTCTATTGACTAGGCCAAAGCCTTCGACTGTGTGGATCACAATAAATTGTGGAAAATTCTGAAAGAGATCGGAATACCAGACCACCTGAGCTGCCTCTTGAGAAACCTGTATGCAGGTCAGGAAGCAACAGTTAGAACTGGACATGGAATAACAGACTGGTTCCAAATAGGAAAAGGAGTACATCAAGGCTGTATATTGTCACCCTGCTTATTTAACTTATATGCAGAATATATCATGAGAAACGCTGGGCTGGAAGAAGCACAAGCTGGAATTAAGATTGCCGGGAGAAATATCAATAACCTCAGATATGCAGATGACACCACCCTTATGGCAGAAAGCAAAGAACTAAAGAGCCTCTTGATGAAAGTCAAAGAAGAGAGTGAAAAAGTTGGCTTAAAATTCAACATTTAGAAAACTAAGATCATGGCATCTGGTCCCATCACTTCATGGCAAATAGATGGAGAAACAGTGGAAAGAGTGGCAGACTTTATTTTTGGGGCTCTAAAATCACTGCCTGTGGTGACTGCAGCCGTGAAATAAAAAGATGCTTACTCCTTGGAAGGAAAGTTATGACCAACCTAGACAGCATGTTAAAAAGCAGAAACATTACTTTGCCAGCAAAGGTCCATCTAGTCAAGGCTATGGTTTTTCCAGTAGTCATGTATGGATGTGAGAGTTGGACTATAAAGAAAGCTGAGGGCTAGAGAATTGATGCTTTTGAACTGTGGTGTTGGAGAAGACTCTTGAGAGTCCCTTGGACTGCAAGGAGATCCAACCAGTCCATCCTAAGGGAAATCAGTCTTGAATATTCATTGGGAGGACTGATGTTGAAGCTGAAACTCCAACACCCTGGCCACCTGATGCGAAGAATTGGCTCATTTGAAAAGACCCTGATCCTGGGAAAGATTGAAAGCAGGAGGAGAAGGGGACAAGAGAGAGTGAGATGGTTGGATGGCATCACTGACTCGATGGACATGAGTCTGAGCAACCTCCAGGAGCTGGTGATAGACAGGAAGGCCTGGTATGCTGCAATCCATGGGGTCACAAAGAGTAAGCCAGGACTGAGAGACTGAACTGAACTGAATCTCGTTCTCCTGAACTGAACTGAATCTCTTTCTCCTGAACTGAACTGGGACTTTTGCCAGCAAACTAAAAATGATGAACACAGAGGAGGATTAAATATGATACCATGTGTGTCCAGATTATAGGTGGCACTCACCAAACATCAAATATATCACTGCTAATAGAATTCCTGAGGCTGGTTAAATCTCTTGTTTATCTTTATTTTGATCGCTTAAAGATGCCTAGTTGTTGAAATGATTTGGTATAGCTGGAGGAACATGCTCTCTTGGCATGTAACAGAAGAATCTCAGCGTCTAGTTAATCTGCCAGAAGTCAGGCCATGTCTAATGCGTACGGATGGTGGAGGTACCAGTGGCTTCAAATTCCTCCAGTGTTGTCATTTGCGTTTTCTCTGTTGGCTCTGGGGCTTCTCTTTGCACTGACTCTCAGAGAGAGTCTATGTACAAATCTTTCACTTCAGTCCATTCTTGTGATGGATGCTGTTGGGACAGGGGTAGAATATGGTGGAGGGGCATATTCTATAAACTTTTTTTTCAGCGCTTAAGTTCTGCTCTCTTAGCAAATGTCAATTACCGATAATGTTATTATCTAGAGTTACCATGTCTTCAATTAGATCCTCAGATCTTAATCACCGTAGAGATGAAAGTAGGTACTCTTTGACCAATCTCTCTCTATTTCCTACACATCAACCCTGGCAACCACATTTCTACTCTCTGTTTCTATGAATTTCCATTTTTTTTTTTTAGATTCCACATATAAGTGATAACACGCAGTACTTGTCTATCTCTGCCTGGCTTACTTCACTTAGCATGACACCATTCAGGTTCATCCATGCTGGCAGACATGGCAGAACTTCCTTCTTCCTCATGGCTGAGTAATATTCCGTTGTTAGATACACCACATCTTCTCCAACCATTCATCTGTTGATGGACACTTGAGCTGTTTCCATATCTTGGCTTTGTGAATAATGTTGCAAAGAATGTGGAGTGTAGTTATCTCTTTGAGGTCCTATTTTCATTTCTTTTGAATGTACATCCAGAAGTGAGATTGCTTGATGATATGGTAATTTTATTTTTAATTTCTTGAGGAGCCTCCATACTATTTTTTAACAAGCAGCTGCCAGTACACTCTCGTGAAAACTCGTTGGCATCACAGGAGCTGGGAAAACAACAACTGTGGCCTGAGAAAGGCAAGAGGCACCTGCTCCCCAAGCCCCATGCAGGTGCAGCTGGAGCACACATCTGCTGGACATGGCCACCTCCTCCCAAAGACTGGAGTGGTTTACAGGCTGGTTCCCTTTGTAAGTCATGGGCACAGGGACAGTGGTTTTCTATGGCAAATCACCCTGAAATTTTTCAGTGAAGAAGCCTAGTTTGGTTCATATTTCAACCTCAAACCCAAATCAGTTCCTTTGATTACCTGCAGCTTCTCCCTTGCAGACAAACACACATAGTGGACCAACAGATATGACTCTTGTTTATTTCTAACAATGGGTGCATTTTCTAAAAGTAAGAGTAACAAAAAAAAAAAAGTTAGAGTAACAGGGGAAGAAAAGTTTAAAGGCAAAGCTGAAGTTAGTGTTGAATGGGTAAACAGCCAACAGGTGGCTGGGTGTAGTGAGGGCAGAAAAACATGGAGGTGGGGCCAAGATAACTAAATCATTGTCTGGCCATGATGCTTTCAGCTGAGGGTGCCTTGTCTACTGTAAGTTTGTTTTGAGGTGTACAGGTTTTCTCCAACCTCCCTTTCTTCCCCAAAGATAAAACATACCCAACACAAAGATATGTTTTCACTTTCCCCTGAGAATTGGTTATTCATCTTTCACAGTGTTCTCAGAAAAGAAGGCTGAGTATGCTATGTGATTTTATACATGCTCCATGCATAGCATGCAGAGAGTAATTTTTCTTGACCTTGGTAATTTCTAAGACAGGGCTCTCCTTCCAGACCCATTTTTCTATGTCTTTTCTCCTTCCTGCCCCTCCTTTTCCCAGCTGATATTACATGATGTGCCCGGGTTCAATCCCTGGGTCAGGAAGATCCCCTGGAGAAGGAAATGGTAACCCACTCCAGTATTCTTGCCTGGGAAATCCCATAGACAGAGGAGCCTGGTGGGCTACAGTCCAGGGGGTCATAAAGGGTCAGATACAACCAAGTGACTAATGCTTTTCACTCTGCTTTTAAGATCTGAAAATATGTACAAAGCTTGAGCTAAGAGAAGCCAGTGACACTTATGAATGCTTGCAGAAATCTATCCACTAATGTCACCAAAGAGAACATGCATTTGGAGGAGAAAAGAGAAATGGGCAATATGTGAACATAAACTCATTTGCAGCTAAAAAAAATTAGATTTACTCATTGATTTATTATAAACTTAGAAAATTTTCTCCCAATTCATCTTTGTCATAAAGAGAGTTATTTTAGGGGTCATTGTAAAGAAGAATATTGCTTTTTTTCCCTATATTCAAAGATGTTACAAATATATCTTCTGCTCAGGGAGAAATAAAGCAATAATGCTCCCTCTTTTCTATGGGGAAAAGGCAGCTTCTTATTTTTATGTTAAAGGGTTGTCAAGACACTTATATTTTTCATAGCATTAAAAGTTATTTTTTTTATTCTGCTTAACTGTTCATTGAGATTTGAAAACCAAATCTGCCTCCTTGCCAAATATCTTTGTAATATGTACATTTCACACTGGCTTATTATAATAGGTTTTCTCATGGGATCTAGCATTCTGGCATCTGC
Source organism: Cervus canadensis (assembly GCF_019320065.1). Taxonomy (NCBI): domain Eukaryota; kingdom Metazoa; phylum Chordata; class Mammalia; order Artiodactyla; family Cervidae; genus Cervus; species Cervus canadensis. The sequence goes on along the minus strand of NC_057390.1, from coordinate 84,322,933 downwards.
TTTGTTATGATATTATAACAATAATTAACATTTAGCACTTACTGTATAGCCAGCCTTTGATCCATATTTTAACAAAATGTAATAACAATGCTCTTTCATGCAGTATCTTTCATCCCAGGCCCCAAAGTAGTTGGCAGCATCATATTATAACCCAAAATGGTTGTATTCACTCTTGAAACCCTCCCAACGCCCCCGTGGGGTCTGTACTCAGCAGGCATCTTCCTTAAGGGAAGGGAAGGGAAGAAGGTCAAGTGAACTGCCTGCTGCAGTTCAAGGGCAGCAGAGGCAGAAATAGAATCTGGTTCATTTGCCTTCTTGGTCGGAGAGTCCAAAGCCTCAAGGCACCTATTTTTAAATAAAGGAGGCCAATGAGGAGAAAGAAGCAACAGTTTCCAAGCTTATTATGACAAGGATTTGAATTTATCCTGAAAGTCATGCTATGTCTTCTGAAATGAATCTCTAGAAACAAAACTGATTAGATTAAGAGATGTCTGTCCAGCAAACACTCAAGAGCACCACTCTGTACCCCAAGCTATGTTTCTTCTAAGTCTCTCTCCTTTAGCTATGGGCTTTTGCTGTTCGGTTCAGTCACTAAGTCATGTAGACTCTTTGCAACCCCATGGACTGAGGCATACCAGGTCTCCCTGTCCCCCACTATCTTGCCTAAGCTCATGTCCATTGAATCGGTGATGCCATGCAACCGTCTCATCCTCTGTCACCCTCTTCTCCTCCTGCCTTCAATCTTTCCCAGCATCAGGATCTTTTCCAATGAGTTGGCTATTCGTGATGGGCTAGGAGGAGGCATATGAATGAGCCCAAGAATTTTAATTTTCTGTCTTTTTAATCAAGGCCGTCTATAGACACCAAGGGGCATTGCTCACTTACCACTCAGTGGAGAAGATGGCCTATATGGGTCGATTTCAACCAAGGCTGCCCTGGGAATAGCCTTCTTATCTCTTCTTCTTTTCTCCTATAATCCCAACTCTTAACTCCAGGCATGTTCACAGAAAAAGAAGCATACCACCATGTTAAATTTGGGGAGATAATCAGTCATGACGACAAACCAAAAGAAGCCAGTTGTCGCTCTTAAATTCAGAAAAATAAACAAGACTATCATAAGAAAATTCATCATCCATTAATTAATGCCTCATAGATATGATAATTTTTCATCCTACCTTAGCTTTATGCCGATTTATAAAATCTCAGGTGAACATTAAGACGTGTCTTCCTAGTGATTCAGACGGTACAATGGTAGTGGTCTCCGCCTACAATGAAAGAGACCTGGGTTCCATTCCTGGATCAAGAAGATCCCCTGGAGAAGGGAATGGCCACTCATTCTAGTATTCTTGTCTGGAGAATTCCTTGGACAGAGGAGACTGGCAGGCTATAGTCCATGGGGTCACAAAGAGTTGGACATGACTGAGCCACTAACACTCTAACTCTGAATGTCAAGATGTAGATCCAAATCAGAAACTGGCAGGATACAAGACAGGTAAAGAGTCTGCCAAAGATGAGACCCTGAGTTCCCTCCGGAATGACTCGCAGTAGGAGCTACAGAATGGCGGGGAATGACAGTGGTCCTGATGTGAACAGAAGAGCACCCAGAACCATCATAGCTAATCCACGTGGACATGACATTTGATGTGTTCAATCAGGTGAGAGTCCAACAGTCCCACGAAGTGGGAGCTCTTGTCCTTATCTCTACCTATGGCTGAAGAAACTGAGCTTGACAGAGTTTAAGTTGCTCCAAACCACAGAGCCAATAAGGAGTGGAAACTGACTAAGCACACTTGGAGTCATGAATTTCTGCAGCTTCTGTTGAAATTGCCTCTAGCTGCCAGAAAGGGGTCTAAGTCTGATCAATAATAATGACAAGCAGTCATCCTAATAGCATGCTGTTAGCTCGCACTTCGGAGAAGGCAATGGCACCCCACTCCAGTACTCTTCCCTGGAAAATCCCATGGATGGAGGAGCCTGGTGGGCTGCAGTCCATGGGTTCTCGAAGAGTCGGACACGACTGAGCGACTTCACTTTCACTTTTCACTTTCATGCATTGGAGAAGGAAATGTCAACCCACTCCATTGTTCTTGCCTGGAGAATCCCAGGGATGGGGGAGCCTGGTGGGCTGCCGTCTATGGGGTCACACAGGGTCGGACACGACTGAAGCGACTTAGCAGCAGCAGCTCTCACTTATGCTAACCACGTGCCAGGGATTGTTCTCAAGTCTTTATGTTCATCGACTAACCTTACAACAACCCTTGTTGCTGTTCTGTTACTCGGTCATGTCCGACTCTTTGTGACCCCATGGACTGTAGCCTGCCAGGCTTCCCTGTCCATGGGATTTCCCAGGTAAAAATACTAGAATGAGTATCCATGCCCTCCTCCAGGGCATCTTCCCCACCCAGAGATCAAACCTGTATCTACTGCATTGGCAGGCAGATTATTTACTGCTGAGCCACCTAGGAAGCCCTTACAACAACCCTATGAACTCTAATTATTATCTTATGCCCATTTAATGGTTGAATTGTTGAACCCTGAACTGAGTCCAGGCTAATGAAGCTAGTGAAATGTTTTCACTAATGGATCTATTTGCACAAAACTTTCTGCCTTGCCCCTCTTCCCTTTTATCAAGAGAGAGGAAGCGAAGACAATGCCAGTTTGTCTGATCTGATTCTGCAGCGCTGGCAACACCAAAGAAGAAAGTTCTGTGTCCATTCTTGCCAATTTTTGTTTGCCCCTTCCAAGTGCACAAAACACTACAAAATGCACCATCCTCTGATCCTGTGTGGTGCCCCTGCCTCCATCTCCACTAAAATAAGAACAAACATTTTTAGAAAACAAGTGATTCAATCAAGTGCATTCCAGGCCAGTCCATAAAGAAAACATTCAATTCAATTTTAAAACGAATTTAGTCCAGATCTCCATTTTTACCAATCCCATATGCATCTTGCTGGACCTTCATTTGAGTTGATTCTCATTCCACATGTAAATAAAAATAATAGCACCCATCAGAGCAGATCTCTGAAAAGGAGACTTCTTCATAACAAAGCACATAGTGGAAAAATATGTCTGGCTTTGCTCCAGTGCCCCAGAGTTGATGTGGGCAGGAGAAGCATGCATCAGTATAAACTCCTCAGCAAAGTGATTATCCCCACTCAGCCCAACAGCCATTCTACACTGAAAAGGAGAGACCACAGAGCTGAGAAACCCAAGTGGAATTTAATTTCTTATAACTGGGGGCAGTAAGCTCAGAAAAGTTATAAATACTTTCATTTACAAAGAATTATCACATGGAACCTCAGCATGTTGGCGCCAACTTGGGTTGTTGAGTTGATCCTGTTTCATCTTGAAAAGAATTTGTTGCCATTTAGAGAAATTTGAAGTTGATTCAGAGTAGACTGATGTAAGTCTTTATAACTTGTCCCCATGGGATGGCAAGCCCATGGTTCCCAACAATGTTCCCTGGAATACATTTCATGGAAAGGGTTTTCATACTCATTGCTTTTCTAGAAAGTGAACTTGTGAAAAGTGCTTGATTTGAAAAGGTTTGTTATAAAAGCAATGGAGAAAATCATGGACTGACGAAATAAGAAACATGGATTCTGAAACCAAGGCAATGTTGAGAGGCCTGGGAGCACATGGATGATTCAATTCTGTAACTCATATGCTGAAATGTAGGTGGTGTCCCAGAACGAGAAGTCCTGATCAAATGAAGCATCTGAGCATCATGTGTTCACAGCTAAGAAAACTATGTGCTGGCTTCAGAAAGGTGTGAAGATTCTGTCCCCAAAACACACACTAGCTAGGGTCCCTACATATTGAGCCAGTAGCACCTTCCCTGGAACCTTCTGAGGCTGCCTCTCACTGGGTGGTAGGAGTGAAATGATCATATTGTTTCTCGGGTTGCTGAAAAATTCTGGGGGAGAAGATACTCCTTCTAAATCAAGTGTTGCTTGTGATCCAACCCTATTCTTTCATAGTCATGTTTCTCTAAACTTCCTGTGGGCATCAGGTCCAAATGGAGACAGCAAATTCTAGCAAGAACAAGAAATAATGAAAAAAGAGAGAGAGAGAGAGAGAAAGGGGTATGCTGAGGGATTCAGACAGAGTAGAATCTATCAATATTTGGAAACCAACAAGTCCTTCTCCTAGTTCATAATTCTAAATAAATAAAAAAGCTTTCAGATTTTGACTTCAAGTTGGCAATGTCATTTGTTCAGATGAAATGTTTAATCAAAATAATTAAGAGCTAAATGTTAGAATAAGAGTAAACCGGTTTTACGATCTGGGAAGTTATGCTTAATTGAAAATGTCCTCATCTGTAAAAAAAATGGAATTTTTTAGAGCATCTTTTATACCTTCCCAAGCTCCATCTCTCTACAGATCTTCCAAACTCAGGTTGTCTGGAGGGTGTGGTCAGCTCCATTTAGACGTGTACCTGCTATGACAAATCTAGTATATCTGATTGTTTAGCATCTGAGTCATGTCTACATGTCACAAAAGACTTTTGTGACACCTAGGACTATATATAACCCACCAGGCTTCTCTGTCCTTGGGATTACCCAGGCAAAAATACTGGAGTAGGTTGCCATTTCCTTCTCCATGGAGAAGATAGCCACCTAGGGAGAAGATCTCCACCCAGGAATTGAGCTCCTGCATTGCAGGCAGATTCTTTACTGCTGAGCCACTGGATGAAGCATATTAAAAAGCAGAAACATCACTTTGCTGACAAAATTGCATATAGTCAAAGCTATGGTTTTCCCAGCAGTCATGTATGGATGTGAGAGTTGGACCACAAAGAAGGCTGATCGCTGAAGAATTGACGCTTTCAAATTATGGTGCTGGAGAAGACTCTTGAGAGTCCCTTGGACAGCAAGGAGATCAAACCAATCCATTCTAAAGGAAATCAACCCTGAATATTCATTGGAAGGATTGATTCTGGAGCTGAAGCTCCAATACTTTGGCCACCTGATGCAAAGAGACAACTCATTGGAAAAGACCTTGATGCTGAGAAAGAATGAAAGCAAAAGGAGAAGGAGGTGACAGAGGATGAGATGGTTGGATGGCATCACCAACTCAATGGTCATGAGTCTGAGCAAACTAGGGGAGATAGTGAAGTACAGGGAAGCTTGGCTTGCTGCAGTCCATGGGGTTGCAAAAAGTGGGACATGACTTAGTGACTCAACAACAACAAGAAATCAGGTATCCCACTCTTCCTCCCCACGCAGCTGGTAGAGTTGGAGAAATGGGTGTTGGATAGAACCAGAAAATAAGTCACCTCTCCTAGTCCATCAGCACAGGATCCATTAATATGAAAATTAATATAAAAATGTGATTGGCTGTTTCTCTTAGCATGGTGGAGAGAGAACCAGGAGAGGTTATTTTGCAGAATGATAAACTTCCCTATCTAGTTCTTAACCCTGGGGAGACCCGGAAAAGTATGAATTTTGATTTGAACAATAATGAACGGGTAAGTGATGCAGCTTTTGGCTGTATAATGACTGTATTAATTTGCCAAGTCTACTGTTAAACCCAGAGGCCCTGAAGAGATAGGGCTTTATCTAAGCAACAATTATCACGCTGAGTATGCTGTTTAGAAATAGCCCACAGTTCTGCTCTGTTATCATGAGCATCACTTTTATTCCTTGGGCAACTTTATAATTTCTCATAGAAGAATTTAATAAATGTGGTGTCATCTGAAGGAGAATAGGGTTGTGATTCATACATAAGTGCCAATTCCATTTTAGTTTTATATCTCAAATGTCGAGAGCGAGAAACTGTTCCTGTATCCTGACCTACTCTTATTTACCCGATTTAGTAAAAATGACTTTTCTGTGATAAAGAGATTGAATTTTTACCTCGGCTTGGCATTGCGTCGACAGGGTTGACTCTTATCTGTTAATTTGCCAGTGAGATGATTCTTTTTTTTTTTTTTTTCCCAATGGCACTTTTCCTCCCCACAGTGAGGAAAAGCCCTTTCAAGTTTAATTTGATTGTGGAAAGGCAGTAAAGGACAAAATGAAACTTTATGCAGACTAAGGATTTTATCATTCCATTTGTCAGGCTTAAAGCAGTCCATGCAGACAGTGCTCTCAGGACTGTTTGAATTTTCTATAGCTGCTGGAGAAAAAGACTACCTGACCAGCACAGGGGTCAGCCTTAACGGTAGCTGAATTATAGCCGTAAACAGTATAATTATTCTCTACTGGATTGGGAGAAATTCCGGGACATTCTGGAGGGCGCTTGTATTATATTCAGGACTTGCCTCTCTAAAAGGATTTCAGGGCATTGAGGGCAGAGGAATGCTTCTCGGCGAGTGTTTGAAGGCCAGGTATAAACGCTGCTCTCAGCTCCGAGCGGCCCGCTCTGAGGCTTCCCTCCAGGGATGCAGGGCTTCCCAGGTCTGGTCTGCGCCTCCCTGTGCAGCCAGGAAAGAGCCAGATGCTGAGCGCTACTGCAAGGAGTCCTGAGAGAGGAAGGCGAAGACTAAACTGCCCTCAAGCAGCCAGGCAGAGCTAGCAGGGGGAGACAGACGTTTCTAGACTTTTCAGTCCTGCCACAGTCTCTTCCTCCAGAATCTAATGAGGCATCAGAAACAGGAAGGAGTTATGTCTCCCTTCCCTGCCATGGGACGCCCTCTCCAAGAAAACTGGGGTAGGAGGCACCCCACCCAGGGCAAATTGCCTGGAAGACAAATCCAACCCGGCTGCCGATGCTAATTATGCGACTGACATTAGGCTCCATGCAATCATTTCTTATCCTCTGTTTTAGATCGAAGATAGGAGTTGTTATAGTGTCTGCTGTCCAGGTTTATTCAGAGGTATGAGTGGTTTAGTTCCCTGGAGGGAAAAGCGGCAACCCACTCCAGTATTCTTGCCTAGAAAATTCCATGGACAGAGGATCCTGGCAGGCTAAGTCCATGAGGTCACAAAGGGTCGGACACAACTGAACGGCTGAGCATGCACACGCACACACAACACGCCCAAAGGACTGTTGAAAGGATCCAAATGTGATAACAATAAAAATAGTTTCATATATTTGAAAGCAGTTCCCAAATGTCTTTTACCTGACATGCCAGGCATGCAAACATTTGTTCATGGTTTGAAATGGGGACACTAACTCTCCAGTCTCCCTCAGATCAATGAGTCACTTTTAAATAAGACACCTTCCCTAGAAAGCCAGGTGCCCAGAGACTCAACAAACTCTAACAGATTTCCCTCCTCCTCCTCCTTCTATTCCTCCTCCATAGTCTGCTCATCTCTGCCTCAGAATCAACCCACTGGTTCTCTTCCTACCTTGACTGACTTCAAACTTTCAACTGCATGCAGGAATCTGAAGGAATCCCCCCTCAAAGGTTCATCCCAGGCCACCTTGAGATCCCCTTGCATGGATAAATCAAAGTCATTGCAAAGAGCATTTAAAAAAACAAATCACAAAAGTGTCTTCAAAGGAAAGGATCCTTTTAGCTTCCTGCAAAGTTGCTCTGGATGCGGGTTAACAGCACTTTTACACCAATGATTGTATTGACCCTACAGCAATCCTGGGAGGCAGGTACGTTTTATTGATGGAGAAAAAGCTAAAGATGAAGAGGTTAAATGACCTGCCAGCACTCAAAAAAGGTCTTTGGTAAGCTGGGACCAAGATAACCAAGCCAAGTCATCTGTGCACAAACAAAGCCCTCCAGGGAAGAGAAGAGTGGACCCAGGAGATCTGAGCAGTAGCTCCCTCCCCAAAGGTGAAAACAACACATCATATCTGTTTGAAAAGCTCTAGCATACCGAGATAGGGGAGCTCTTGGGGACTCTTGAGTCAAATGGGTCATAGAGTCTATAAGAAAAAACTATGAGTAACATATGGACACACTTCTTGAGGTCTTCCAACTCCATGTTTTGAGAACCTCACATGTGGTAGAAAACTCCACAGACTGGAAATTCACATCAGAGTCCTCGACCTTTTTGGATTCTAGTCTATAAAGTGCATGATTTACAGAACAATCTTCTCTAAGCATCCATTCCTTCCTTATCTTCATAGAGACCTGCCCAGTTCTTGGCTGCCTGGTGAATTATCCAAATGCTTGAAATGAATGTAGGAACTTCTGTTACTCCATCTCCTGCCAAGCTCTGGAGTCCAGCAAGGCTATGTATCTCACTCGCTCACCCAAATTCTCTTCATCTCTTGGCGTCTCTGTGTAACCCCTTTCTCCTCCAAAGAGCCTTCCCTCATTATTTGTGTCCAAATTCCACTCCACCAACTCTAAACCCACTCATTCAATGGTTAAATATTGATATCCCTCTGACAGGCATGGTGATGGGAAGAGTGTGTAGGGCCTTCCTAAAGGTTTCTTGTGTGATATTTGACACTAATCCCAGGCTTCCCAGGTGGTGCTAGTGGTGAAGAATCTGCCTGCCAATGCAGGAGACACACCTGGGCCAGGAAGATCCCCTAGAGGAGGAAATGGCAACCTGTGATAACCCAGGAAACCAGCCCCTAGAGGGTGGGGGGCCAGATCACACAGCCCCATGCCAAGGTCTCAGGCTCCCATGGCGATCTCTCCTTGAAGAGCCTGGAAGAAACTGAGAATATGGTCTTCTCCCAGAATGTGAAGCTGGAGCTTTATTTCAGATTCATTTTACAAATAGCTGTAGGGTTCAGCAGAGGCTGCTCTAAAAAATTGTCACATGCCCCATTGCAGGAGGGTGGGGTCAGGAAGAGCATCTAAGGGCAGTAGGGAAGCAATGGGACAGATATTTCAGGTCCGTCTACTTTTCCTGTGACTTGGAGAAAGGAGTTAAAGCCCATTGATTGAGTGGAATCAGCAGGTGGTTGTCCCTTCGTGTCTGGCGCAGGACCAATAAGACAGTCTTTGAGGACATTTCAGTTTAGCATTGGGGGCCAGTGAGGGAGGGAGATGAATGGGAGGAAGAAGATGAACTGCCTACCACTATCCTATGAATTTCCTATCTTGTTATTTGGCCAAACTAAGCTTTTGGCTGGGCTTCCCAGGTGGCACTAGTGGTAAAGAACCTACCCATAGGTGGGCTTTCTTATGCAGGCGGCATAAGAGAATTGGGTTAGATTCCTGAGTTGGGAAGATTCCCCTGGAGGAGGAAATGGCAACCATCTTAAGTATTCTTGCCTGGAGAATCCCATGGACAGAGAAGCCTGGCGGGCTACAGTCCATAGAGTCACAAAGAATCAGACGTAACTGAAGCAACATGGCATCCATGAACAAGCCATTGGGCATCCTTTCTCCCAACATGCGGGCAAGCACACACTCTCAGGTGTGTTCCGTATTCTCTAGTATTGATGCCTTTGTGTGTACCTTGGCTGCCTTCTGTTTGGAATGTCCTTGAGCTTCCCTTTCCCATCTAAGTCCCACCCACCCTGCGAGACCAACTCCAGAGCCAATAAGGCCTGCTCCCCCCAGCTAGAAGTGATCCATCCCAACTTTATGAAAACCCCATAGGACTGTTTCCATCTCCTCATGGCATTTGTGTTCAACCATGTCTTTCTGTGAAAGATTCCTCCACCTCCCTGAGCACCAATCACTCACACACACACACACACACACACACACACATACACACACACACAGAGGTTTGTAAATTGTGGGGTGTGGGGACTGTATTTCCTACTTATTTTTAAATAATGCCCTTCAGCACAGAGTTCTTACATATAGTAAATGTCCACTTGATGGTAATTGAATTTCATTTATTGGTAGGATACATGGAAGTCAATTCAGCCCCAGAATGAGGAGGCTTGCAGACGGAGCTCCACATTTAGTCTGCGTGGTGCCGGCCAAACATGCCTCACCCACGGTTCCTTCTCAGGGCAGCCTGGATCCAACCTCTAATCAACATCAGATCCTGCTGGTGGCTGCAACTCCAGACTTTTCTGAAGGGCCAGCCCAGCTCCACCACCCTCCAGGGGGTCCATTGAACCTTCCCTGGGCTCCCACCCAGGTCCACTTCTCCCTCTGCCCCATCTTTATCATCCTCTCTTTTCCACGTGTCTTAATCCTGTGAGGTCTTTCTGATCAGTGTCCTACAAGAGTAACATGGCATCAAGAGCAAGTCATTCAAACAAGAAGACAAGCGGGAGCCTGTTGATTCATCAAGCAGCCACCTTCGCCCCACGTGGACCACACCATCTCCCTGGGCTTCCCTTTCTCCCTCTGGGCACAGCGCTGCTCAGCGAGGTGAGCTCTGTGTCTATTCATGGCTCAAGTGGGTGGTTATGTAGATAGAAGGAGGCAGAGTGGGCCAAAGGCTTCCTGCCCACAAGTGCCTCTCGTGGACCTGAGCCCAGGGCTGGTTCCTGTCACTGTAATCAGCTCCTGCAGAGCATAGAGGGGTGGACAGGATACACCCACTCAGCAAAATGGCAGCCACACTGGAAAGGGGCCCTGGAGGAGACGACGTTTGCGCAAAAGGGCATTTGGGAAGCGCCTGGCTGGAGGGAAGCCCAGAACTTGAACTGATGCTCCTTCTGCTGTTCAGAGTTTGGGCCGAACTTTTAATTACAGCAGCACAACAAGCCATGAGCCCCCATGAGGCGGCATGACTGGTTTTATTTTTAACATCCTGAGCGGTGGGCTTCTACTTTTTCCCCTTCTGTTTGCCATGAAGTGATGTGACCAGATGCCATGATCTTATTTCATATTGAGTTTCAGGCCAGCATTTTCATGCTCCTCTTTCATCCCTTTCGGTGGAAACAGTGATAGACTTTATTTTCTTGGGCTCCAAAATCACTGCGGACAGTGATTGCAGCCATGAAATTAAAAGATGCTTGCTCTTTAGAAGGAAATCTATGACAAACCTAGACAGCATGTTAAAAAGTGGAGACATCACTTTGCCAACAAAGGTCCATACAGTCAAAGATGTTGTTTTTCCAGTAATCATGTATGGATGTGTGAGCTGGACCATAAGGCTGAGTGCTGAAGAATTGATGCTTTTGAACTGTGGTGTCAGAGAAGACTCTTCAGAGTCCCTTGGACTGCAAGAAGATCCAACCAGTCAATTCTAAAGGAAATTAGTCCTGAATATTCATTGGAAGGACTGATGCTGAAGCTGAAGCTCCAATACTTTGGCCACTTGATGCGAAGAAATGACTCACTGGAAAAGACCCTGATGCTGGGAAAGATAGAAGGCAAAAGAAGGAAGTGACAGAGGATGAGACAGCTAGCAGCATCTAGTCAATGGACATGAAGCTGAGCCAAATCTGGGAGACAGCGAAGGACAGAGGAGCCTGGAGTGTTGTAGTCCATAGGGTTTCAAAGAGTCAGACTTAAAAACAAGAGACTGAAAAACAAGAAAGGTGAGCATGGACGGTTCAGGAGGTACCACTAAGTGAGACCCAAGCCTTCCTGGTCTTCAGATTTCCAGCCTGCTGCCCATCACTTTGGCCAGTTTTGTTGCTTCCAGCCACAACTGAGGACCAAGCTGGCCTTGATGAGTACCTGTGCCCATTCGTGGGCTGGAATATATTCATGAAGCTCAAGTATCAGGGTGCCAGGCAGGGACACCTGCTTCCCTAAAAAGGAGGGGGTTCCCATAACAGGATATTTTAATTGTCCCTCCAGATCTAAGATTTTATAGCCAGACAGACCTGGGTCTAACCCCCTCCCTGCCCCTGACACACACACACACACACTCTTCTTCTCTAGAAGGATTAATCACAAACGTTGAGGAGATGGCTGGATGTTTAAGAAGTTCAGGCTGGTCTAAGGTACAGCCACCTACCCCAGGTATGTGCTCCTGTCCTACAGTGTGAAGTGCAAGGTTATGTCAAACTCCCAGATAGGGCTTTATTTTCTAAGCAACTGTTCAAATACATAAGTCAAAGCCAGCTGTTAAAACTATTCTTCCCATCCAGTTTAGGAAAGTCAGGAGAATGACACCATCCAGTTTGCTACAACGATCATTCTCCCCTACAAATTTTGAGTTTGGCCTTTGCTTAGTTGGCTTTGGTTGTTGGCATGCAACAGCCTTGGGGGGGGGGGGGATTATTTGATGAGTTCAACCTAATTGCCAACTAAAGCACAAATGTTCCCTGTGGACCTGTTACAACCCTGGAGTTTCCCTCTGGACTGCTCGAGAATCAGCAAAGGAACACAGCACAGTATTTACCAGCTAAGTATGTGTGGTCTAAAATGTACAGAAAACTTTGTGCAAAGTCACACCTGTGTCCTGTGACCACCAGATCCTGGAACTGGCTATAATTAATGAGTAATTAAATGAGAAAACCACTGAATTTGTAAGGTGGCTAGCCAAGAACACAATTCCATTCTTTAGAAACACAGGGCAAAACAAGAATCTGAGACCACTCTGCTTTTGCTGGGGGTGCAGTTGTCTTACAGGAAAGAAAAAAATAACCAGAATATGATGCCGTCAGCAACTGACTTCAGGTGCCATCTGCATGGTTCCCTGGCACTATTAATTTGCAATTAACAAGGGCCGTATGTTTTATCCCCTGCAACTTGCTGTCTTGAAGTCTGAGGGAGGAGGGTTAGCGGATGGGAACATGCAGGTGGGTGGTGAGCCTTCTCAGAAACAGATAGTTCTGCTTTGCAATCCTGAATCACTGATATGTAAGCTGCTCCTTCAAACTAATAAAAGGTCATTGTTGAAGAGAAATGGAATATTCCCATAATGTCATCGTGTGAAGCAACTCCTCCAGTGTGTGGTAGTATGTTACAGAGTTGAGCCTTGTGTTATGAGGCAGCCTGGAAATCTTTATATTACAGCAGATGTGGTTCATTTTGAATATCCAATATGGTAGGCAAACTCTTAAACTCTTGAAATGGGAGAGAGGAGCTAAATCTGCTGAAATATGTGGGCATTAGAATATAGCAAAGAGAAAGAGTTCTGGATTGCGTCATCCCTGTCTTCTGATCTGGGGTCTGCCACTCAGAACTGTGTGACCTACAGCAAGATAACTCAACTTCTCTGTGCCTCAATTTCCTTATTTATGAAAAATTTTAAAGCTCATTGTCAGATAACTATTAAATGAGATAATGGTAGTGTCTGGCACAAAAGTTGGGTACTTTGCTAGATCCTTATTTGGTTGTCTCAAGTATATTCATAGATAAAAAGTACTTCAGCCAATGATCAAAGAGTCACTTTTTGGTAAGAAGAGCAATGCTATGTGCACAGTTTATTGGAAAAGAAGTGAAAGTCTGAGTAGCTTTCTCACACTGCTACACTGCCATGGAAAATCTATCTTGGTTGATAAAAAAATAGTCAATTCTCTAGGACAAATTATTTCAGAATCAAAAAAGGCAGGGATGATTCCCCTGCCCCAAGTCCAAGGATCAGAAGGACTCACTGACTGGTGGTGTTCTCAGAGAGACCCATACGATGTGGGGGTGACAAAATTACGTGGTGAATCCAGTTGATGGGTGACATAAGAGTAGCAAGTAGGTTGAAAGAACCTTACCTTCACTGGTTTCACCTTTGGTAACATACAAGCAACAGACATCTGCCAGAGTTGACTGAATGCTGTTGTCAAGCAAAACGGTTAATCCATAGGAGGCTGGAAAATCATAGACTTTTCCAGAGTGGCAACCAGCATTATTTAACAAAGCCAAAATGAATAATAATATCAACAATCTCCTCTCACTAGCCTTGCAGCCAAGTCAGCAGATAAGCAGGAACTCTGAAGGTTTAAATGAAAAGTCTCCGTGACACTTCCTCCGAAGCTGGTAAAGAAACGCAGGTGCTTCTGCATCTCCCAGACACTCTGCCACTTACAGAGAGAGCGTTTCACGGTCGCTGGAGGCCAGGACATAACCCCCATGAACACCTGCTCCCGGGCCAAGACTTAGGGGCATGACTCATCCCTGGCGAACAAGGCAATTTTCTGTGGGGAAGATGTTTCTCCACCCCAGATGTTAGCCAAGTTCTGCTTAATTAAGTGAAGTTCTGTGAGCCTGAACACGTACCAACAAGTGCTTTCAGTTCTCCTTTAAAAACTGTGGGAAAAGGAATGATGGGCATGGGGGTTGGACGCTACCCTCACACCCCTGCTTGACTGGAAGGCAGTTGATGAATTTCAATGACTTGCACAAAGATAACTGCCCAGGAAGTTGCTGTTAACTTGATAGAAGGGCTGCACATTTCACAAAAAGGTCAATTTAATTCAAGATGTGTTTATTGATCATCTACGTGTCTGAGAGAACTCCTTAAAAAAAAAAAAAGTGCTTGGGACTGGCAAGTGGGAAGGTAGGAAGTTGTTATAAAGGGAAATGGACAAAAATGTCAATGAAAACATTTCTTCCCTGATAAGCTTTCAGTTTTATGTGAGAATCTGTCATGGCAACCATTATACAAAGTAGAATAAATATGAGCTATAGAAAGGTTTAAAACACTTTCTGTAGACAGGTAGAGGAAGAAAGGATTCATTCTCACTAGAAAAAAAAATATTGGAGTGGCTTCACAGAGACCAGTTTATAAATAATGTCCCTAAGAACACATTCATAATTTACATGACCATGTGACTGTGAATATATAATCGGCATATAGCTTTTTCAGGCACAAGTTAACTGCTTAAAGCAAAGTATATGTTTCCTAGATGTAATAGACTTTGATTTATGTTCCCCCAAAAGTTACGTGGGAGTCCTAACCCCTAGTGCCTCAGAGTATGAACTTATTTGGAAATAGGATCTTTACAGAAGTCATCAAGTTAAAATGAAGTCATTAGGTTCCATTGCAATATGACTATGCCTTTACAACAAGGGGAAATCTGGACAGGCACAGAGCTGCAAGGAGGGAAGACAATGTGAAAAGACACAGGGAGAACCCCAGGGGAAGATGAAGGCCGAGATGGGGACGATGCTTCTGCAAACCAAGGATTGCCAAACTCACTGGCAAATCACAGAAGGCAGGGGAGCAGCATGGACCAGATTCTCCCTCACATCCTTCAGAAGCAGCCAACCTCACTAACACCCTGATCTCAGACTTCCAGGCTCCAGGACTGTAAGACAATACATGTCTGTACTTTAAACCACCCATTCGGCAGCCCTTTGTTGTGCAGGCCCTAGAATACCCATGTTTGCCATTTCAGAAGACATTCTCCCTGGGCCCAGGGTCTAGACCCACATTCTCCAAAGATACGCATGGAGAGAATCCCAGAGGTTGAGGAAGAAAGTTCCAGGACTTATAAGTATTTCATTAGTTTAAGACTTCTATTCTGGTATATCTTTTAAAAAACATTATATATTAACACAATATGGCATCCAGTTTATATATTAGCACAATATAGCATCCAGTTTATAAATAAACATTTATACATATCTAGGATCCTTTGCTCAAAAATAATTTTCTGATAGTAACACACAGTTTAAAAATATGCAACTGTTAAAAGTGATAGAGACTGTCTTACAGTGAAGCAAGTTGGGAAGAGAAAAACAAATACCATATATTAATGCATATATGTGACTACACAGTCGATGGAATTCCCCAGGACAGAATACTGGAGTGGGTAGCTATTCCCTTCTCCAGGGGATCTTCCCAACCCAGGGATTGAACCCAGGTGTCCCGCATTGCAGGCAGATTTTTTTCTTACCAGCTGAGCCACCAGGGAAGCCCCATATATTAATGCATATATGTGGAATCTAGAAAAATGGCAAAGATGATCTTATTTTCAAAATAAAAGTAGAGACACAGATGTAGAGAACACATATATGGATACCAAGGAGGGCAGCAGGGGGTGGGATGAATTAGGAGACTGAGACCAATATGTGTACATTACTACGTATAAAACAGATAGCTAATGAGAACCTACTGGGTGGCACAGGAAACTCTACTTAATGGTCTACAGAGAGCTGAGTGCAAGGGAAATCCAGAAAGGGAGGGGACACAGGTATGCGTTTGGTTGATTTATTCTGCCATATAGTAGAAACCAGGACAACATTGTAAAGCAGCTCTACTCCAATAAAAATGAATTTTAATAAGTGTTCAGAATCTGGATAATCATAGAAAGAAAATGAGATCTCTGACTCCTCTAAATTCCTCATGGTTGAAAGATAATCCCAAGTGGCAGACAAATGTGGCTTTCATTTCATGATTGCTATCATCCCATGATAGCCATGACAGTCACGATGGCCACTCTGTCATGAGAGCAGCCATTAGAGAACTCACCTTCACGGCAGTTTAAGGTCACGGTTCTTAAGTGTGTTTCTGTGACCCAGGGAATATGAGGACGAGCTCTGGCCAAGAGTTTTCTTTTCTCTTCTAAAGGTAAGGAGCCCAGGGCTGCAGACACGCTTTTCTGCATTTCTCCCCCTACACCTTCCAAACAGCCAGCACCTACAGACCCTGAACAGATCAGAAGGGCTTTTGTCAAATAAAAACCCTGTTTTCAACCCCTTCCTCTCTTCAGGTTGGTCTGGTCACCCATTTGGAAGGGCACTTCCACCACCCACCCATCCAGATGCAGACCCTAATCACATCAGCAGATGGAGGAGATGTCTCCTGACCTGGCTTCTGGCGAACATTTCTGAACCCATTGTCTATGACAAAAAGCTTGGCATTTAATGATGGCGTGGCTGAACTACAACTGAGAGTGTCACATGCATCCGGCCCACCTCAACTAGGTGACAACTGGGAATGGTACAATAAGAATTAGGCATAACTGCGAGATGATCGTAAAGAGTAAGTGAAGTCATAGACGGCAAGCTGCTCAGCAGAGTGCTCTCCATGTTAGAGTGTTCAGCGCCTCACCCCGTTTCCCATCCTCGTCCAGGGAAATAGATGGAATACAGCTCATCACTCCTTCCTCGGCTGGTGGTCTTTTGTGGTGTGAACCTGGGGCTATGAGGAATCGGGGAAGGAAGCAGCACCATGGGAGATGAGAGACCTCAAAGAGCCAGTGGAACACTCTGGGTTCCAGTAGGGAGCAGTGAATGCTGAGGATGCTAACTAAGCCAGCTGGAATCTACTGTGCTCTCATCTCATCTCATCTCGGCCTCTGCCCCTCTCTGGGTGCCATCAACAGCGCCTGCTGATTTCCTAAGCCGGCATCAGGCTGGGGGCTGCCTGGGGAGGAAGCCCCCTCCACATCTCAGGGCTGTCGGGACTCACAACTTTCTGAACACAGACAGTAGCTTCCTATCGAGCCCAGAGCTTTCAGGAGCGATTTGAACAAACTCCTGATTGAGGAAAGCCAGCCATAGCACACACACCATGGGGCAACCCCGGAAAGGCTCCTGTTGTCCCCAGTATCCCTGGGGTTGTAACACACCCTCCCTCCGTCCTCCCCTCTGCACCCCCAACCTTCAGCCCATTACACCATGAACGTCCATGGAAGAGAAAACAATTGTTCAGTGAAGATTGAAAACACCCCTCCAGCTTCTTGCCAGGGCATTTGCATTTTTGGAAGAGGTTCCTATTTCTTTTTAAGGCTCAGAGTGAGAAGCTTTTAGAAAAGCTAAAAATATCTGTTAAAGAAGAGAAGCGGGGGAAAAAAACATCCAGCTTTCCCTTCTTTCTGGATAAAAGGTTCAGGACCCAGCGAGGAACAGTCTGCTTTCTCACTCTCATCTCTGAAGGCACAGGGCAGGGCCAAGGTCATCGGGCCTGTTCTCCCAGAAACAAAACGACAGAGAGGAAGGTAAACCCAAGACCACAGGATGTAAGCACAGCCACTGAAAGCTGAAAACGGTTCATAGGGTTAACACAGACTCCTCATTTTACAACCAAGGAGACTAAGATGCAGGTGGATGAAAGGGCTCGCTGGAGACCACAGCCCCGAGTCCCAGCAGCTGAAATGAGAACCCAGAGGGAGCCCCTGGGCTGCCCAGGGGCATCCCCAGATCGCTCCCCACACCACCCTGCTTGTACCTTCATGCGTATGTGCTAAGTTGCTTCACTCGTGGAAGATAGCCTGCCAGGCTCCTCCATCCATGGGATTCTCCAGGCAAGAATACTGGAGTGGGTTGCCATGCCCTCCTCCAGGGGATCTTCCCGACCCAGGGATCGAACCCACATCTCTTACATCTTCTGCATTGGCAGGCAGGTTTTTTATCCCTAGCACCACCTGGGAAGCCCCCACTTGTACCTACACCCCCACAAATGACTCTTGGGAATCTAGCCCACCTACCACCCCTGCAGGGCCACTGACTCAGGGTCCTGACTCAGAACAGCTGAGCCTCCTCTGGTTGCTGGGTGAGCGACCATGACTGCAATCTGCAGCCCGGCATCCAGAACTCACTGAAACACCAGCCAATTCCAAAGGAGTTCCCAGTAAGGACATGCGGCATCAGTAGAAAAGTCATTGACTCAGGAGCAGAAGTTCATTTTTAATGGACTTCAGCACTGGGAGGCCATGCCCTACACTCAGGAAAAGAGAAACAGGCCTCAAAGGCGTCACAATTTGTCCAGCGGCTCCCAAGGTCAGTGCAGGGCTGGACAGCACAGTCCTCAGTGCTGCCCCCAGGCCACTCTTGAGATTTCCCTTTGTTTGTTCCATGTAATCTTTCAATCAGCACCATTGATTGAATTTCTACTTTGCTCCCTGCACAGTTCCTGGCTCCAAAGATACGACATTGACCAAGATGGGGAAGATGGTGAGACTCCAGGGACGTTAAATCCACTGACCCCACCCAGCCGCCATCCTCCCATTCTCTCCATGTTTTGAGAAGGTCAAAGAAATTATCTAACATGGAAATTCCTATTTATAATAATAATTTTAAAAAGACTAAAAATTAGTTTTTCTTTGGTAATGGGATTTCACTCTTGCATATCTGTTATCTCCAGTACAGGGTGGCCAGACTTACCAAATGGAGGATGCCAGCGACATTCAAATTTCAGGCAAAATTATTTTTTAATATGTGTATCCCAAGTATTACATGGGACATACTTATACTGAAACACTATTCTCTGTTTAACTGAAGCTCAAATTTAAGTGACCTTCTGCATTTTATGTGGCTTCATTACTCTCACAAGGCTACAGCTGTCTTGTGTGATTAAGAGCAAATTCCTAGAAAGTGCCTTTGAATTATTAGATTTAACTCTTGTGTTCAGCTTACCTGTGAGGGTCACTTCCTTACCAGGACTTGTGGTGCAAAAGATAAAGACAGATGCACCTTCCAGACCTCCAGAAATTTGTTGTTCATGATTGCATAACAATCTATCTATCTGTCCAGCCTGGCACTGCACCGGAGACTTTTCAGTGCATTTTAGAGGATGGTATGAGAAGGTGGGGCTTTTGAGGATGGTTAGGACAGAAGGGTGAAGCCCCCATGAATGGGATCAGTGCCCCAAAAAGAGGCTCCAGAGAACACGCTTGTTCTTCCCACCAGGTGAAGACACAGCAAGAAGAAGCCATCTGTGATCCAGGAAGCAAGCTCTCACTAGACATTAAGTCTGTGGGAGCCTTGGTCCTGGACTCCCAGCCTCAGAACTGTGAGAAACGAATGTCATTTAAACCACTTGGTATCGCTTCGCGGCCACCCTGAGTCGACCGAGGCAGACGCCCATCTTCCATCTTCTGCCAGGAGGCCTCTGTCTCTGATTATCATCCTTGGAATCTGCTCCTCCTGCCCCATCCTCAGAAATACAAGCAGCTGCCCTCCCCTCTGAGCATCACACCTCCACACATTGGCATCAGACTGTTGTCTGAAGTCCCTCCACTTTGGGATCTGAAACGTCCGCATGAGGTACTAACTGCTGTCACACTACCAGCCCCAGGAGTAAACAGGAATGAGAGACGCCTGAGCAAAGCCCCTTCCTGCTCTCCAACCTGCCCACAAGCACTAGTAACCTTCCGTGGTTAAAAAAAAAAAGAAAGTTCTTGGATGCCCTTGGTGGCCCAGTGGTTAGGAATCTACCTGTCAACGCAGGGGTTGCAGGTTTGACGCCTGTCCCAGGAAGATTCCACAAGATGCAGGGCAACTGAACCTGAGCGCCACAACTCCTGAGCCCATGAGCCACAATGACTGAAGTGTGCGAGCCTAGAGCCGGTGTTCCGCAGCGAGAGAGGCCGCCGCAATGAGAAGCCCTCACTCACATGGCACCTAGAGAGAAGCCCCCACTCCCCACAACTAGAGAAAAGCCCACACAAAGCGACGAAGACCCAGCACAACCCAAAATAAATAGATAAATAAATAAGATTGCAATGTTTTTTAAAAATCTCCTGTTTTGTTTAAAGGCTTGACAGTTCTTAACAGTTCTACAGTGTTCAGTTCCCAACACTTGATGGTGACCAGTCCCTCCTCACCTGTTATCCAGCTCCTCCCACCCTTGTCCCCTGAGGAAAGGTCAGGAGAGACCCAGAGATGGGGTCAGTGCCCCTATAGAAAGGCCCCAGAGGGCTCTCTTGCCCTTACCACCAGAAAGAAAGAAAGAAAAAGTGAAAGTCGCTCAGTCGTGTCCGACTCTCTGCAACCCCGTGGACTGTACAGTTCATGGAATTCTCCAGGCCAGACTACTGGAGTGGGTAGCCTTTCCCCTCTCCAGGGGGTCTTCCCAACCCTGGGATCGAACCCAGGTCTCCCACATTGCAGGTGGATTCTTTACCCACTGAGCCATGAGATGAAGACCCAGTTGCTGCTGTGAGGCGACAGCCTGAGAAGCCACCTCCCAGAGGCCACACCACAGCCCACTCTGCCCCCCGGGGCCCCCAGGGGGACCAGGCAGGAGCAGCCAGTGGTCCCTCCCAGGAGGCCCTCCCACCCGTGCTGGTGAGCAGACACCAGGCTGGCAGAGCCCCCTCCCTGCTCTGCAGAAACACCACCCTCATATCCAGCAGACGCATCGAAACTGGAACTCAAACTCAGGAAGAAAGAGAAAGGAAGAGCAAAGAAAAAGTCCTGGTGTCAGGAACTCATGGATCCAACTCTTCTGTGTCAGGACTTATCCTACACGAGTTCTTCAGGGAGGGTCATGTGTGTGATCTGGACACACACAGACACACACATGCCCACAGACACATACACAGACACTCACAGACACACACACGCACACAGACACACACACACACACACACAGAGACACACACACACACACAGAGCCAGCCTATATCACTGGCTGCCACTGGTTTCCTAAGAAGCTTACCAGGGCATGTCCTGACTTCAACAAGGACCCGCTAACAGTTTTACATTTCTCCCCAGTATTCGAGGCCATTCTTATCTTCTAATGAAATCAGGAACTTCAGGAGACAGCCAGAGACAGCGCAGAGGCAATGCCAGGGCCAAGGGCGCTGCAGGCTTGTCTGCGAAGTCATAAATAATCATCTTGAAATGATTATCAAACCTTGACTTTTGCTTAGAAAAATGAAGCTGTGGATCTCCTGGCAAAAGAAAATTTCTTCCCGTTTCACTTGAAAAAAATAATGTGGCTCACGCAGCTGTGATTTTTGCTAACCCTGAACACTCCGTCTCTCACTGAAAACTCTATTCACCCACCTTTCAGAGCCTGTCCTGGCAGCTTGTACTATTTCATCTTTCCACCTCTCTCTACAGTGTGTTTAGAGGAATGAACACCCCAGGTGAGCAGTTGTTTTAGTTGCTACACACTTTTGCCATGATCTTTGAAAGGCTTGTGATTCTGCTTCTATGTTACTCTTTTCCTCAAATTGCAAAAGCAAGCTATGTATTTAGTTACTTATTTCTTCCTAATCCTCCCTAGTTTGA
This sequence comes from Cervus canadensis, assembly GCF_019320065.1. Classification (NCBI taxonomy): domain Eukaryota; kingdom Metazoa; phylum Chordata; class Mammalia; order Artiodactyla; family Cervidae; genus Cervus; species Cervus canadensis. Next base: position 84,301,302 of record NC_057390.1, on the reverse strand, counting down.
TACAATCTGAACAGTCACCACTAGCCACCACCTGCTGCTTTTAAAAAGTCCTTTACATGGCCCCTTTTCCTTAAAGCTCAACATTCAGAAAACTAAGATCATGGCATTCAGTCTTATCACTTCATGGCAAATAGATGGGGAAACAGTGGAAACAATAGCTGACTTTATTTTGGGGGGCTCCAAAATTACTGCAGATGGTGATTGCAGCCATGAAATTAAAAGACTCTTACTCCTTGGAAGGAAACTTATGACCAACCTAGACAGCATATTAAAAAGCAGAGACATTACTTTGCCAAAAATTTCATCTAGTCAAGGCTATGGTTTTTCCAGTGGTCATGTATGGGTGTGAGAGTTGGACTATAAAGAAAGCTGAGCACCAAAGAATTGATGCTTTTGAACTGTGGTGATGGGGAAGACTCTTGAGAGTCCCTTGGACTGCAAGGAGATCCAACCAGTCCATCCTAAAGGAGATCAGTCCTGGGTGTTCACTGGAAGGACTGATGTTGAAGCTGAAGTTCCAATACTTTGACCACCTCATGCAAAGAGCTGACTCATTTGAAAAGACCCTGATGCTGGAAGGGACTGGGGGCAGGAGGAGAAGGGGACGACAGAGGATGACATAATTGGATGGCATCACCAACTCAATGGACTTGAGTTTGGGTAGACTCCGGGAGTTGGTGATGGCCAGGGAGGCCTGGTGTGCTGCAGTCCGTGGGGTCACAAAGTCAGACATGACTGAGCGACTAAACCAAACTGAACTGAACATGGCCCCACCTGCCATGCTGCTCACTGCCAGGGTAGTCTGGACTCCAGCCATGCTGGTCCTGCCCTCGGATATACACACACGCGCCCCCGCCAATGCCCTGCCCCCACGTCCAGGCCAGGACTCTCTACGCACCCCTCAGACCCCATTCAGCTGCTACCTCCCCAGGGATCCTTCCTTGTCTCCCCGAGGGGATCATGCCCCTTTTACACCCTTCACCGCTCTGTGCACCCCTCCTTTCATATCACCTAGTGCACCTATTGTTTTACATTTATTTCAGTGGGTTTTTGCTTTTTAATATCCATCCTGCTCTCTAGACGGAAGTTTCCTGAAGAGCAAAGGTCAGATCTGGTTCTCACACAGAATCAGGCTTGTGGTGTACAATCCAGAGCCATGTCACGGATGGAACATGCAGGTCAGGCTCATTGGAACGCGAAGAGACAACTGTGATTTTTCTCAACTGTCCTCCCACTCCGATGACCACCAGACAGAAGTTGTTTCACATGATGGGTGTGTTTCAGGACCACAGTGTCAGGGCTGATCGGCCTTGGTCAGAAGAAGAGGGCTGTCTAGGACCCGCCTATCCTCAGCGTCCCACAAAGGTGAAAGTGAAAGTCGTGGTCGCTCAGCCGTGTCCAGCTCTTTGCAAACCCGTGGACTGTAGCCTGCCAGGCTCTTCTGTCCATGGGATTCTCCAGGCAAGAATCCTGCCCCATGAAACTACCCCTAAAATAAGGAGGCACCCCAAAAGTTAGCCAAGTGCTTCCCATCATTGAGCTACAAGAGAAACACAACATAATACACACACCTAACACACACAACGCACAACCTTCTCCCATGCCTTCAGTGGTACCTCCACCTTACATGAAATGCTGATGGAAACACTCCCCTCCCAGATGGAGAAAGGTCACTTTGGTCCAGAGGCAGCACCTGCCTCCACTATTCCAACATCAGAGAGTCCAGGGTCCCCAGTAACACTCATGCTCCTCGATTTCACCCCGACATGACCCATGCTCTAAACAGGACATGTGACCTCAGAGACACACCTTGATGCAAAGGTGCCAAAGAGAAAGAAGAAAGAGAACAAATATTCCCTTTGCAGGCTGGGCTGTTGGAGGAGGGGGGGAGAGATAGAATCCATATGGGGACAGACCAGAGTGGGGGCTTCAGTCTGGACCCAGGAGACTCAGGACGAGGGAAGGGTGAGCTTCCCTGCAGGCCACCTGCAGCCCATAGGACTGTGCTTGACTGGACTTAGGGGCTGCACCTTATACCCTCAGCTCTGAGTGATGTCTAAGGATCAGAGGGGATTCCTGATAAATATCAAAGCCCCAATTCACCTCATGTCTCCCTCCATGACCTTCACCCCTCTCCACGTTTCACCCCAACACCAGCGTGTTCCCAGCCAGATTTTCTCAGACTCCCATGCACAGATGAATTATCTGGGGATATTCTGGGGATTGCTTTGCAAGACTCAAGTTCTTCTACACTGCTAATGAGAGCTACTGGTGCCCCTGCTCTGGCCCAGGGACCACACTTTGAGTAGCAAGGTTTTAGCTGTGTGGTGGGGTGGTAGCTATTAATACATCGCTCTAAATCCACTGGCTGAAAGTAAGCTGGTAACTAGCAGGTAACCATTCACACTGTCAGGCTGTGTATACCAGGGAGGCCACGTAACTACTGAATGCAGGTTTCCCGGGAAGATTACAGGAAGGAAGCCTGACCTCTCTCGTCCTGGCCCCGACAGTAGCTGAGCCTGCTCTGTGGCATCTCCTCACTGCCCGAGGATCACATTCTCACAGGCAGCTCGGGATGCTTCACTGTGTGTGTCAACTCGCCTGGCCACAGATACCCAGGTTAGACCTTTTGTTCAGGTGTCTATGGGTGTTTATTGTCTATGGGCTGCTAAGTCCTGTTTAACTTTTTGTGACCCCATGGACTGTAGCATACTGGGCTTCCCTATACTGCACCATCTTCCAGAGTTTGCTCAAGTTCACGTCCTTTGAGTCAGTGATGCCATCCAGCCATCTCATCCTCTGTTGCCCCCTTCTCTTCCTGCCTTCAATCTTTCTCAGCATCAGGGTCTTTTCAAATGAGTTGACTCTTTGCATCCGGTGGCCAAAGTATTGGAGCTGAGCTTCAGCATCAGTACTTCCAATGAATATTCAGGGTTGGTTTCCTTTAGGATTGAGGTGAGCATGAATAGGCGGGCTCCCTAATGTAGACAGCCCTGCCCAGAGTGGGTGGGCATCCTCCAATCCACTAAGGCCTGAGAAGAACCGGAGTTGGAGGAGGCAGGGAGGGGGTGGCTAGTGTCATCCTTTCTCCCTGCTTTGGCCAAGATGTCTCCTCTTCTCTCCTCTGCCCTCAGACTGTGGTTTACCCATCCCTCCTCCCATGTTCTCGGGCTTTGGGCTCAGACTGAACCACATTCTCCACTTTCTTCAGCCTCCCATTTGCAGATGGCAGTTGGTGGGACGTCTCAGCCTCTGTAATCACGTGAGTCAATCCTTGATGAGAAACTACACCAAACCCCTATTGGTTCTGTTTCTGCAGAGAACCCTGACTAACTCACAGCCCTGGTCCACCTCTCACCTCATCTGACCTCCCAGAGCTTTTCTTTCCTCTGCCACAGAGCAAATCCATTGTGTCCACTGACAGCAGGTCTTTGATGCAGATTTGGGGTGAAGGATGCTTTGTGACACCAGAGAACTCCATTGCTAGTAACATAAACATGTGATTTTTATATGTGCTTGTTCTCAGCAGTCTTATGGACCCTGTAATAAAAGCTATTGTACATCTTCACCTGCACAGACCTCTCTTCCTCACCTCAAGCCTCAATGATGTGGTTGTTGTTCAAAATAGTGTACTTTTCTCTCTTTTTTGCTGTTTCCTTCCAAGTTGTGCTATGATCCCATGGAATTTTGCTTAAAAAGAAAGCAGCATAATACTCAGAGAACTTACATGATTTTCATAAGGGTAAAAAACATTGCAATTCAGGTTTCCATTAAAACATTTTTCCCCCTCTGTTCAACCCACAGGTTGGGCTTAGGAACATAGAACCACTTATTCTGCTAATTTCTGGGAAATACCCTTGAACAGTCTTTCACCTCTGCATCAGTTTCCTCATGTATATTACGGTTAGTGGTATCTTCCTTATAGGTGTTCGTGACATTTCAAAAAGCTAAAGAATAGAGATTCAGACATAGAGAACAGATATGTGGCCATGGGGCGGGGGGTGAACTAGGACATTGAGACTGACATGTATACACTACCATGCATGGAACAGGTGGCTGGTGGGAAGCTTCTGTGTAACACAGGGAGTTCAGCTTGGTGATGACATAGAGGGAGCTCTGGGGGAGGGAGGGAGGCTCGGGAGAGAGGGGAGATTGTATACGTATAACGGATTCATTTTGTTGTACAGCAGAAACTAACAACACTGTAGAGCAACTATACCCCAATTAAGGGGGAAAAAAAAAAGCTGACAAGATAGGGTACCTATTGCATCCCTGGCAGCCTGGAACCCTCCTCCCGCAGCTAGGGTCCTGCTTTCTCCAAAATTGACTTGCATGGTCATTTCCACATTAGCCCTTTCTAGCAAAACTAGAACAGTAATCCTGATAAACTTGGAGGGGAAAGTAGAATGTATGCTAAGCTATTCACTGTTTTGGATTATCCAGGCCACCCCCCCCCCTTTCAGCACCAAGGATAACTGAAAGTCGAAGCTGCCATTAAATTAACACCAACTTTAAGCTTCCACCTTAATTAAACCTGCATTACTTTAGTCTTTAGTGCCAAGGAGCAAATTCCTTCAAGACTCATGAGTCAATACATTCAAGCCAGGAGTTGCCTCTGGTACCAATAAAACCAGCCCGTGGAGGAGTCACATCAGTGGCCATTTGCAAAAGGGAGGCATCCTATATTTACTCTGAAAGTCCTGGACCCAGAATCAGAAAGTGTCTGAAAAGAAACGCGCCACTTTGTTTGTCTCCAAACACTCACCCTCCTGTTTCTGTCATTTCCCTTCAGATTGGTGATATGGACAAACAGCTAGAAGGCAAACAGCCCCTCGGAAACACATGGGTGCTGTAAGGACATCAATCATCAAAAAGAGTTAGGGGAAGGCTCACAAGGTGGCAGGCTTTCCTGATGGCTCAGTTGGTAAAGAATCCGCCTGCAATGCAGGAGATCCCGGTTCGATTCCTGGGTCAGGAGGATCCCCTGTACAAGGGATAGGCTACCCATTCCAGTATTCTTGGGCTTCCCTGGTGGCTCAGCTGGTAAAGAATCCTCTTGCAATGTGGGAGACCTGAGTTCAGTCCCTGGGTTGGGAAGATCCCCTGGAGAAGGGAAAGGCTACCCACTCCAGTATTCTGGCCTGGAGAATGCCATGGACTGTGGGGTCGCAGAGAGTCGGACACGACTGAGTGACTTTCACTTCACTTCACAAGGTTCTTCACGAGGTTCTTCACTTCACAAGGCAGGCGTTCTTCTGATCCCGAGGAGCCCTCCACCACTGCAGCTTCTGGGAAGAGTATTCCAACCTTGGGAAAGTGACCAGCACAGCAGTGGATGGAGAGAAGCCTGATCCACACACATCTAAATGGAGACGGAATGTATGCTCTGCAAGTGTTACTGGATCCCGTGTCTCATCCTGACTTTCAATTGGCAAGTGAGTTTCTTTTCATTTTTTTTATTCCTTTGAACAAACAAGACCAGAATGTGGGAATTAATGCAGTTGAGCCCCTTTAAAAAGATTCAAGCTGCCAAATTAGAATGGAACGTTGTCAGGATGACAGGAATCAGACCTGAGAAAATCAGGGTCCCAGAGGAAGGCAACTCAAAGGTGAAACTTCCTGTGAACACGGCCACGTGTGCCCCACAAATGCGCCATAGGAGAAAAAAAGGAAGACTATGGGGAACGGGAAAAGACAGTCCCAAGGGATGGAAAGTCATCAATTCAACTCATATGATCTGAATCCAACCAGAAGGGCAACCAGAGTCCGACCACAATTTCAATCTCAGGACCCTTTTTGCAAAATGAATGAAATGTGTCTCAACCCCCTGGCTGCCCAGAGCAGAGACTCTGCAGCCGGAGGCGAGCTACAGAGAGCAGTCATCGGGAATGTGAATGGGAGGGCTCCTGTCTGTCCTCCTGATTGTCAGCCATCAGGTGGAAAAGACAAGACCTTTTTCTCCTGGTGGCCATGTCCAAGGTGAAGCCGGCATCTCACATCTTGCTTTCAGATTCTGGGTCCAGGGCTTTCAGAGTAAATATAGGACGCTTCCTTTTTGCACAGGGCTGCTAGTGTGACTCCTCTATGGGCTGGTTTTCTTGGTACAAAAGGCAACTCCTGGCTTGGACGTATTGACTCATTAGTCTTGAAGGAATTTACTGCTTGGCACGAAACACTAAAGTAATACGGGTTTAATTAAAGTGGAAGCTTAAAGTTGGTGTTAATTCAATGGCAGGGACAACTTTCAGTTATCCCCAGTGCTGAAAGAGAGGGTGGCCTGGATAATCCAAGTTTCAAGGGATTTTAACATGCATGCCAATCTCATTTAATCCTAGCACGTGCCACATGTTGGGCTGGATGGTGATTGCTATTATGCTCACTTTTCAGCCAACAGTGCTGGGTGTCCAAAATTACACCAGTTTGTTGTTTTGGCAGAGAAGCCTCTAATCCAGGTCTTCTAAACCCCAAACTGCAGGACTTCCACGCTACAGGGACCTTCCCAACAAATGACATGAAGCTACAGCTCCCTTCAGACCTTGTTACATTGTCAGAACCACAAACCACAAGAGTGCTTCTATGACTTCCATAAAATGAAAAAATGATAAAAGCACCCTATAGCACCCACATTAGGATCAACAGACACGGGACTTAATCAAGTGAATCTTTAAAGGTTAAAAGGCAAGTTCTTTGCCTTTTTACTCAACTTGATGGTTGAAATCATCAAGGTTGAATGCAAAATCAACAGATTAATCTAAATACTATGCTAACATTAAGTAATCAATATGACTTGATTTACCTTTCTAAGCAAGGGATAAGGATACATTAGTGCTTTGCATTGACAAAAATACTTGGTCAATAGCTTGAGTGCTGGACGGAAGGGAAACAAAATAAAACAAAACCTGGAACCATGTTTCAAAGATCAAATCTAAGTTAAGACATTTAGGATTTATAATAAATTTATTTCTACTATGACCCATTAGGGTTTATCCTAAGTATATAAAGATGGTTCACTATCAGAAAAACTATCAGTGTCATTCCTTACATTAACAAATTTAAGGGAAAAAAGTCATAAGATTAGCTCAGTGTACACAGACATGTTATTAAATAAAATTCAAAATTCCTTCCAAATTAAGAAAAAAAAACTTCAAAGCAATCTACAAGAATTTCCTTAACTACATGAATGGTATTTGATCAAACTTTCAGCAATAAAATAGGAATAAAATGTTATTTACCCCATAGAGTTACCATGGGGCTGAAGAGTGAATACCTAGAAAATGCCAGAAGAGTATCTAATAAATAAAACTCTATAAATGTGAATGATTGCTATTACTATAGAGATATCTTTGAAAATAAATGTAACAAGTGAAAAACCATAGATAAGATGTTAGAAAAATCCTGGACAACCTAAAACAATTAGAAATTAAGCTGTTAGAATACAAAATCACTTTAAAAATCAATACCAGCAATGGCCAATAAATAACAATTTTCTTCACCTTTTAAAAGAAAGCACTACCTTATCTTCTTTAATAACAACAAAATGTGAGGCACTGGAAACAATCTAATAAAATATGTATAAAACATTTATGAGGAATATTATAGGGCATTTTTCAAAGACACGATGGCCAAAATTAGTGAAGGAGGGTATGGAGGTTGAGGAACAAAGACATTGTTGAAAGTGTCATTCGGCAGAGCAGAAACGTGACCCGCCACCAGCCAGCTGTCAGGTCGAGGACTCAGCGTGTGTCTGTTTCTTCAACTTCACCCCTGTCCGTCTTCAACTAAGTGTGGCCCTAAGTGCAGAATCCGCTTCGGAATGGAAGTATCAATAATCCAAAGCACAAGGAGAATAAGAGGAAAGGTGGATTTTCTTTCATGCTTCCTGGCAAACAAAAGAAAAAGAAAAACTTAGAAATTGTCCTAAGCATTTTACCTTTCACCTTTTGGTAAAAAAGAAAGAACCCCAAAGGGAAAGGATGTTTCTATAACCAACAGCAGATGGGACTGTACCGAGAAATTAAGAGGCACAATAAACTCAAGGTTCTTTTGGAACAATTTTGAAACATGGTTTTGGTTATTAGCTTTCTAAAAAAACCAATATGCAGCTTTATCATCAGCTATATAAAATCTGTTATTGTTTCTTAGCCTTTGGAGATTTTATTTAATTGAAATGTTGAACTGAGACACAATTTTCCTATGTCTACATGGCTAACCATATGTTTCTGGAGGAGAAGGCTGTCTTCACCGCCTCCCCCATTTGCTGAACTATTTTATAACCGTGAAAATGTGATTAGTTTATTCATATTTAATCAAAATACACTCCAAAAACTTGATAACTTACTCCTGAGAGCTTTGCATCATTGATGACAGATTAGAAAAAAAAAAAAATCATTCAACAACTTAATCTAATTTACCATCATAAATATTCAAATTTTACATATTTGTTCCACAAAACAGTTGTTTAAGTGGCTTTAATTTATTTTCAATTTTATTGTCTCAACTGTATAATGCAAATCAATTGTTGAAATTGTTTGGTAGCCTGCATTCATCCAACAAAGTGAAGAGTCTGGATTACCCTCTCTTTCTTTCTCTCTCCCTTCCTCCCTCCCTCCCCCCATCTCTCTCTATCTCTCTCCCGCCCCTTTTCTCTCTCGCTCATAAAATTAATTAAAATGAACATGATGGAGCTTCAAAATCCTGTAGTCTGTCCTGCCAAATTCAGAGTGGATATTTACATCACATCAGTTAGACAAGTTCTGCGCCTGTGCAGAGTGAATGGATGGTAAAATTTTACCATCATCAATAACTTATTTCTTTAAAAAGTGATCTCTAGGAGGTCCGCTTCCACTCACATGACAGGCTACATGTTCAGACCAAACACCGAAAATAGCTAAAGATTATGAATAATTTTATTTCATTCTTCAAAATATCTTTATGACATTACAAGGAATTGTCAGGCCAAAAGCTAAGGGAAAGTTAGAAGCAAGGGACATGAGAGTAGCAATGAAATCAGCTTTGCCTTGAGGACAGATGTAATGAACTTTTATTTTCATGGCCTTTATGAAAAAAACCATGTCCCGTTGCACAGACCTTGAATCTGACTCAGACCCCACTGTGAAAGATAAGAGGGGGGCAAACCTCACACTCATGCCCAAAGGAGATGGTGTTGGTGCCAAGAAGACCAAGCTGGGAGCTGGGGACACCTGGGAATTTGTAATGAAAAATAAGCTTTCCACTCATATTAACAAAAGCAAAACTCATACATTAACAGTTTTTTGGTTTTTCCAGATGCTACCAATAAAACCAACAAAACCAGTATAGTTATATTTATATCAGGGGGAAAAGTAGATTTTAAAGCAAAAACATCATTAGGAATAATAAGGGTTATAACATCATAATAGAAAATTCTCTGGGGAGCTTTGTTCCCTGGTTTTTTATTTTGTTTTGTCTCCATCTGGAAGGGAGTTATTGCTACTCTTACACATGACTTTTTTCCCCAAAAAACTTATGTATTCCATGACCTCTTCCTATATCCTCAAGGCCTTGAAACTCAAAATATTCACTGGGAACAGAGCCCTGGATGCAAAACTGCATGGAGAAGGTTGACTGGGGAGTGTTCTCAGAAGACACATCTCCAGGGAAGGGAGGAAGGTGGAACTGAGTTCAGGGAGATGATGCTTAACAAGGCTGGACGGGAGATCTCTGTCTCCGGCAGGGAGCCCTGGACCGGAGCGGCCCCTCTGGCCCATATCTGGCTGAGCAGCTGCAAGGGAGAGGCTACCTGACTCACTTTGTGGAAGTTCTCTGTCCTCCCCTGTGGTTCACCTGGTTTATGTGGGGCTGAGTGGTGAATTAAGTGGGGGCTTTGACAAGGACTGTGACCCCTGCATTCTCCGTGTTTCCAGGAAGCACTCACCTTACATTCCTGTCCCAACATGAGATGTGATCGTGGTCATGATTTACCAGCTTGTGGGGAAGGTCTGCCTGCTACCGCATTTCTTTCTTCCAGGCAAAGGAACCAATGGGCAGATTCTGTCAAAGAAAAATTACCTCTGTTCTCAGGCATACTCGTGGTCCAGGGAAGTGACAACAGGTGCCTCCCTGGACCCAGGGCCTCACTGAGTGCTGGACCCAAGCTAGAATCCCACTTATCACCTGACTCCCTGGTCTCCCCTCTTAACAGGAGTGCCATGGTGGTACTTTGGGTCCCCACGTCTCAGAGTAAATTCAGTAATCCTCAGAAAGCCATGGTACCACTCTCTCCCCAGTGCACCTGCGCCTGAACAGATGGGCTGCATCCCTTTGCCAAAGAACCAGAGGAAGTAGTGATGAATGTGCTTGCCATCATGTTTCAAGATGCTTCCTGGGAGGAATGCTGCTTCTCCTTCAGGCCATGGGTTCTGAATCTTAGAACTGACTCAAGTCAAGATGCAAGGAAAGGTATCTAGACCGTTGTTGGGGTGGTTTTGTTCCTCCTCTTAATAATCCATACTTGATTTCTTCTAATTGTTTAAATCAAGCATTACCCTCCATGACTGTCCATCCCTCTCATGTCGAGGGGCAATAGCTCTCTTCAGGGCAGGTACCATCTGTGCTCCGCTGAGCCTGCCTCTCACCATAGTCTTTGCCTCCACCTTGCTTCCGCGTGGATGGGGAGCACAGCACCTGGCCTCTGTTGTCTCAGCATCCTATCATCATCCCCTTTGCTCCCAAGAACTGGCTCTGCAACTTCCTCACCTGCCATCAGCTTGACCCTTGGAGCATGGCTGTTCCTGAGCTTCTTGGAGATGCTGGGGCCACTCTCCCCAGTGCATCACTCTGGACATGGGAAGCCCGCAGGCCATCTTGGGACTACATCCACTCCAGCATGTCCATTTCTCTGAGCCGCTGGGTCCCTCCCCCCACCGTTTTGCTGAGTGTGGGTGATTGCTTCCTCTAGCATTCAAGCACCATCTCAGCAGGGTGTTAACACTGTCTCCAGGGATAATCTTGAACCAAAGTAGAGTGCCCACCCTCCATGACTAAACTCTGCCTTGTTCAACTTTAGATTCTCTACTTTTGACCTGATCCCATGAATATTCTCCTGGGTCCTTTCGGAACACACTACTTTGATCTTACAGCTCCTTTGCCATATCATGACCCTGATGCTGGGAAGAATTGAGAGCAGGAGGAGAAGGGGGTGACATAGGATGAGATGGTTGCATAACATCACCCATTCAATGGACATGAGTTTGAGCAAACTCCAGGAGATAAGTGAAGGACAGGGAAGCCCTGTGTGCTACAGTCTATGCGGTCATAAAGAGTCAGACATGACTTAGGAAATGAACAAAAATAAGGCCTAGGTAGGCTGTTCAGAGATCTGGCCCTTGTCATACATCTTGTTGCCAGCGAGAATGATGGAGCTAGATCTTGTGTGGGCTACCACTGTCTTGTGAGATGCCTTCCTTGTCTGAGGCCTCAGTAGGATCGTGAAGAAATGAGTTGATAATCTTCTGTGAAAGTGGAGGGCACCAGTTCTGCAGCCCAGAGGACCCAGGGGAACAAGGGTCTCAACTGTCCAGGTGACCCACCCCAATCACCTCTTCCCTATCGGACCTTGACCTTGGAGGCCCGAAAACTTCACCTTCTCCAAAACTCTGCTATCCTTGGGATTAAGATAGCTGACCTGTCTTCCAGAGGTGGAGCTTTGGGATTTGCTTCAATGCTGCCAAGGAGGTAGTTTGCCTCCAACAGGTGATGACTCAGCCTGAGCCTGTCACTCCCCAACAAATCGACCATGGCTGCCCCATCCCACCAACCTTCTAGTCACCATCTCCTTAATGTCTCTCAAGCACCAGCCACAGGCCACTCACCCCTAGTGACAGGATCCATGCTGTCAGCAGCCATGGGCTGCAGCTTCAGTTTTCCACTAAGAGGACAATTCTGAAAACAGTTCCATGTCAACCACCTTGAGGTTCCGTGGAAACAGGGTCTGAGATGGAAAACTGCAGGCAGAAGGTTTACTGAGGAGTGGTATTGAGAGACTCACTTGTGAAGTAGGAAGAGAGCCAGGATTTTGCAGTGGGAGAAGCTTACTCAAAGTGAGGTTGGCGAGGAGGCCACCTCCAGCCAAGTCTCAGGAGGCGGGAGGTGAAATGGCCCATCAGAGCCAGCTCAGAGGGAGAGCAGGGCATGGACGGAGCTTTGGTATTCCTGCCAGTCACCAGTATGGGCAGCCCTGCAAGGGCGGGCAGTTCCCACAGCCCAGGGTGATGTCCAACAAGTGGCTCTGTCATGAGCTTTCCAAAGCCATCATTCCCAGCAAGAGAGACTACCCCCCTCCAGAGTCCCCAGCACCACTTCAGCTAAACGGGGCTGCTTTCTGTTCACTTCTTTCTGCTTTCAGCCCCTGACCTGATATAAGGAGCAGAGAAAGGTCCTATTTGACCAGGAGGGACCACAACAGGAACACAGAAATCCAGGGTGAAAGAGGAATTCAGTTTCAAAACACTAGCCCAGCGCACCAAGCGCACAGTTTGCTAAGGATCACCCACCCCCTTGTCTGCACACCGAGGAAATGTTCTTTCTTATACACACTGTCTTTCCCACCGAACTGCAGTGTCTCAGGGGCTCTCATTGCCTTGCACATCCCCGGACCCACCACGCCTCACACCAAGTGTGCAAAGAATACCTGAAATCATCAAGCAGGTCATTCAGATTCCTCCAGATTCCTGGCAGTCAGTCCTATGGTCAGTCTTACAGTCAGTGTATGTCCAAGGGAAGGGGCCCGAGACCAGGCAGTGTGCTTAGCTGGAGAGAAGAGCCACAGATCCATACTACTGAGTTGGCCAAGAAGCTCGTTCTGGTGTCTCCGTGACATCTTACAGAAAAACCCAGAGGAAATTTTTGGCCAATCCAGTATTTTCTCAAACAAGAAAAGGGAAAATATGGCAAACATGCTGCAAGGGCAGAACATTGAAGATGAAAACAGCCACACGTGTGCTCAATACAGCAAGTCAGCAGGTACCTCCGAGCCGGGGCAGTGTGGGTGGGTGGGCAGCACCCTCGGCTGGGTACCAGCAGGCTCCCCACTGTGGAGACAGCGAATGACGAGCCAGGAACCAGCCTGGGGGTAGGGGGAGGCAGTTACTGTGCCCTCAGAGGCTCAGATCCAAGTGTACAAAGCAGGATCATGAAAGGAACATGCTCTGTCTCCCAGAGACCTCGTGTGGGTGCCGTGAGAGATGTGTGCATGATGTGCATATGCAAGGTGTAAACTCGCAGCTGCCCCCAAGACAGTGGTTAACACCCATCCTCCTTCCAGGGCAGAGAGATCCCTGCGGGGCTGCTGCTCTGAAGGGCCCCCGGGGGGAGGAGAGCTGGGAGCAGATACACAAGGACCCATCACCAAAGTGGGAGCAGCAGCTGATTCCCGACTGGGGCACCTTCTACCAAACCCCCTTACAACTGCCTCCTCGATGCTGAGCGTGCTAAGACCAGTCGAGCTCATGAATCTGTTATAAGGACTAAAATGTGTAATGTGTATAGAGCATTGATACACCATCTATTACTACAGAGTAACAGAGATCATGAAGTCATTTTAATGTTCTGGGATCCTTCCAAAGAATGCTAGCCATGAATCAAGAAATCCCTCTTTTTTATTATCACATTTTTTTTCTTTTTTTTTTCCCTCCAAAGCTTAAGTATGTCATTTTCTGTGACATATTTAAACTAAAAGGTATGGTCTCTATTATTACCTACCAAGAAGGCTTGACTTTTGCTGGTATTTTGATTTTTAAGGGAGATCTTTAAGGGAGAAAAATGTAAATACTGAATAATGTAGATGGCAGTAACTTTGGGCTGAAATCACCTACTCACCCCACCCTCCATTCCCACTTTGTGAGCACCTCCCAGACCACCGTGGCCCTGGGCTAAGGCATGAGGCTTTTCCTGAGCAGCTGCCCACAGCATGCCCACCTGTGCTCTAGACCTGGAGGCCTCAAAGGCACGGCGGAGGGGTGAGAAATGTGACATCTTCGCAGCCCTGACAATGAAGCCCATACTGTGAGATGCGTCCTCCCTGGAGCACAACGCCCCTGCAAGGCTGAGCACCCGCCACCAGCACTCACCGCCCTGTGTTACTGCTGTCACCAAGGAGGACAAGATCTCCCAGGTGGCCCTGACCTTCTTGCTCTGAGTGCCCCCTAGGGCTTGTACAAGAGCAGCCCGAACACGGGGCACAGTCCCCACTGAGCCAACAGAGGTCGGACCCACCCAAAGGGCCACTGCATCTGACCCATCAAGAAGACAGTTCAAACACTGCTCCTTTTGGCAAGTGACAGGAAGCAAGAAGATGCCCAGCAGTTCTGAGGTTAGCAGGGAGGGTCCTGCTGAGCCCCAGTTTCTGGTTTCTGTTCCTCCCAGTGTTTGGTCTGAAAAAAAAATTAATAAACAGAAACCTCAATTAATAGAGTTGGGAAACCAGAGGGGGAGCTCACATGCCCTGCAAAGATAACAGAAGAAGAAGGAGTCCTCGTCTCCGCTGGCAAGGGCTCAACCAGTGAAAAGCCAGAGACTCCCTGTTTCCCCCAGCCCCCTCCTGATTTCCTCTCCCCTCTGTAAAAGGGTTCTCCTTCCCTCGTTGTGTACGGGATTGCACGGGGCTCCCCAGGGTTGCAGACCCTGAATTGCAAGTCTCTACTGATCTGAATAAACCCATTTTGCTATAGAAAATCTGGCATTTTATTTATCTGGCATTCTTTTCATTTAAGGTCAACATTTTGGTGCCCATAAAGGAATCCAAAGAAGACCCCCTACAGTTCTGGGGCTGGAGAGCAAACAAGGGCCTTACCCGCTTCAAAGGCACTGTTGCCCACTGCTTTTCTAACCAGCCCTGGAGTTTGGAAGGTCTTTCTCCTGGATTCAAGCTTCTGCTCTCTTTGTGTTTTGCTGCCCTCGGGGCTTTATTCAGGATCTATTTTAAGGTCTCATCCTTTCTGATGAAGGCCTTGTGTTTGTGAGTGCTTTTTTTTTTTTGGCACTTTGGTTGGATTTGAAATCAGATGGTTTCAAACAGAATAAGATACTCTTCAGGAACAGGGTCCATTTCATTGGAACTTTGCTGGTTCATCCTTCAGCCCATTCCTTTGGAACAGAAGCTGTCCTATGGGAACAGAGCTGAGAAGCCTTTGGCCTGGCTTCTCTGAGACCAAGCTGTCCCCTTAGAACTGGCTGGTATGCAGGCTGTCTGAGCTGAAAGAAGTCCAACAAGTAAGCTACTTTAACTGTTCAGGTTGTTCAAAAACTATTTATTTACTCTAGAAGAGAAAAAGTTCTGAGAAAGGAGATCCCAGATGTCTGAATATTCTGATGATGCTTACCTTAAAGGGACCCCCACTAATTTTGTATTTAAAAGCCATGGTCATTTCTAACTAAATGGACCAATCTAACCAAAGGCAATTTAGAATGTCAATGGCCAATGTGGGGAACTTTTGAAATCCTCAAACTTACTTTTCTTAAAAATGAATTGGACTACTATAGCTCAAAAATTTCTAAAACTGAATGGAACACCTATTCCAATTGGTATTTTGAGGCATCCAGACATGATCAGGAGACTAAAATTGCCTGTCTGCAAAATGTTAAAATTAACTGAGGCAAACGGACAATTAAAGAAAGATAAAATGGCTTCCAAAGCTTCATGCTCCTTCTCCTTGGACTTTTTGTTTCAAGTTCTCCCTCTTTCTCTTTTCCTTCTATACTGCCTATACCTCCTGCATACCCTCAGTTCCCCCATATTAGTTCTCTTACCAAATTTCACTTTTTCCATGAAATTCTCCCCACTCCCTTATCCTATGCTCTTATCAGAACCTGCTTCTTTAAAATCAAGTGTTCTGAGGAGTGAAAGTGAAGTGAAAGTGTCATTCTTTCAGCTGTGTCCAACTCTTTGCGACCCCTGGACTGTAGCCTCTGTCCATGGGATTATCCTGGCAAGAATACTTGAGTGGGTTACCATTTGCATCTCCAGTTCCAGACCCAGGAATCAAACCTGAGTCTCCCTCATTGCAGGCAGATTTTTTACCACCTGAGCTACCAGGGAGGCTTATATTCTAAGGGTGCAGAAGCTAAATCCTTCATTTCTTATATGCCCTGGGCTAAAGCTGAGTTGCAAGCTATAGTCAAAGATATTCCCAAAGTAACCAAAGATTCTCACAGATTTGCTGAGAAATTTAACATAGTCATTCAAACTTATCAACATGGTTTCTCTGATTTATATCAACTACTTCAATGTATTTGTCAGTGAGGGCTAGGCCCAGCATTGGATGAAAACTTTTGAGGAAATCCTAGAAGATCTTAAGAATTAGGTCTTTCTCTTGGGGTGACTAGCCCACTAACATATTCTATGGTCAGGCTGAGGCAAGAACTAGGCAGCTTCATCAGGCAATTTCTAGGGCTTTTTGGAAGGCTGTTGATTGAAACAAAATTCAGGCTTGCATACAAAAATCTGATAAATCTGTTCATGAATATTACAATTAACTTCAGATTATTTTTAAAGAAAATCCTGGTTTTCCTTCAGATGCTGGTTCCACCTGGGTTGCTTCTAAGTCTATGTTTATTAATGGGCTGAGGATCTAGTGGTTAAGACGCTGTGCTTCCACTGAAGAGGGTACAGTTTCAATCCCTGGTCAGGAAACGAAGATCCCACGCATGCCGAGCAGCATGGCCAAAAAAGTAAAAATTAATGGCCTGAACTGGGACCTTTCCCTTTGTAAAAAAGACCACGATGGAATGAGAAACTATGTCCACTCTAGATTAAGGTTATCTGGCAATTCAGCTCTCTTGTAATCTAGACATGTCACCTAAAACCACTAAAATTCTCAATCATTGATTCTAACAAATGAAGACCCTAAACAAAAATCAAGATTCTTCTAGTTTCAGCTATGATTACAAAGAGTCAGAAAAACAGAGATGAGATAGTTACAAATGTACACATGTCAGGCACTTTCAGCCTCCTAACCAGCTTCTCCATCCTTCCCACCAGCCCTCCGCCAATCCTCAATGCCAGGGCTCCAAGGAACTGCAGGGGATCTGCTTGGAGATACATTGCTCCAGATTGTGGATGAGTCTCATGGACAGCAGAGCCACTCTCTTTGTTCAACCTCACTACTGCCAAACAGCCCCTGCCTCAGAGTACTGAAATAGTTCAGATTAGCGGGAAGCTCTAATAAACCTCCAGACGTTTCTGTCTCTGAACCTATCCCCTCTTGTTTAGGCCCTTTGAGAGACACACACCCTTTTCTCTTTACTTCCTCCCCCACCATTCATGCATTAGGCTGAGACTTCTTAAAGAAGTATCACACCAGAATTTCTTTCTCTTAAAATGGGGAAATCATTCTAGAAACTGATAGTGATAGCCAACCAGGTGAATTAAGCAACCCTTTGACATCTCTTATTTGCTTCATCTCTGAGGGTAATAGACTGATTTAGGAAACATGGATCATTTGTCCCTGTTGAATCAGCTAACAACAGGTTTGCCTCCTTAAGGGCAAATCTCCAACTGATGTTGGCAAAATTCAGTATGCGCCTCCCATCAGAGACTAAAGGAGAGCCTCAAAACTTCTTCCCAGAATTAATCAATCTCCTTTAAATAAAGAAACCATTCAAGGCATAAAGCCCATAATAGAAGATTCTCAAGCTCAAGTCCTCATTATCCTTTGCTCTGGACCCTGTAATACCTAAGGACCAAGGGTGGAGGCTTTTTCAGGACTTCTGAGCAAAAACAACATTGCTAACCCTGGACACCCCGTTATTTCTAACCCTCATATATTTCTAACATTCATTCCGACTGGAAGAAAATTCTTTACTGTAATTGATTTATGTAGTACATTCTTTGCTATTTCAATGGAGAAGCTAACCGATATCTTCTAGTTTTCACTTGGGGAGAAAACAATTCCTCTGGACAGTAATCCTCAGGGTTTTACTAAAAGTCCTTATTCCTCACAAGTCCTGAAGGCTTATCTGGATGATATGAAGGTCCCCAGGGGCTCTGCTTTGTTGCAGTATGTGGATGATCTGCTTCTTTGCTCTCCTTCTCAAGTTTCCTCACAGAAAGATGCATCCATTTCCTAACATTTTTAGTCTTAAAGGAACATAAGTCCACTGAAGAAAAATTATGCTTTTCCCAAACCCATGTTCAATACTTAGGGCATCTGATCTAAGAGCAAGGGCTACCCCAGATCCAGACAGGCTTCCTGGTTTCCTAATTGTCACAAACTCCAAAACAAAGCACCAATTTCAAGGTTTTCTTGGATAATTGGTTAGTGCCAAAACTGGATTCCAAATTTCTCTCTTACAGTCAAACCTCTGTGTTTGACTGTTTAAACAACAATGCTGATTTTAATTTTAAAGCCTTTAAGGTTTTATAGGGGAGTCTGATGAGCCCACCTGCCCTTGGACATCCCAAATGTCAGATTCCCCCTTTCCCTTTTGTACATGAAAAGGAAGAGGATGCCCTTGGGGTACTCACCCCAATACACAGGTACTGCCATTGATCATTATAGCCAACCATGGGACACTGTAGCATGGGGACACTCCCCTAGGAGCCATTATGGCTGCTGCCCTTTTGGTTAAGGCCACTGAGAACATAGTTGTGGGATCCCCTTTAACCACTTTTGTGTCTCACACCATAGAGGCCCTCCTGAATTCTTATCACATTCAACATTTCTCAGTCAGTCACCGCACCTCCTATGAAGTCCTTTTGTTAACTGCTCCTCCCATAACATTTTGCATTATAATAACCTTAACCTTGAAACTTTTCTCCCCTCTGTTATCCAGAAAAATTCCTCATGACTGCCTAACATTGATGGATATTTTAAACTGCCTAATGGACCATCCAAGTTCTGGCAAGTGTATGAGTCTCATGGATATAAATATGTTTCATGATCTGTATGCTTTAGCACTGGACTGAAGCCTTCGCTTGCAGGCAAGCTACTGCCTTTGGTCTGTAAAGTCCTTTTTTAAAAAATTATCCCTACCTGGGGAACTCCTCTCAGACTTTGTAGTGAACAAGGACCCCATTTTACTGCCCAAGCACTTAACAAGTCTGCACTGTCTGGCCCGTTTGACAGCATTTTCACTGTGCTTACCATGCTCAGCCCTCTGGTTTAGTCAAACACACTACCAGCATTGTTAAAACTCAATTTTGGCAAAATCTGTACAGACCCTCAAAATATCTTGGTCAAAAGCACTGCCATTAGCCCTTCTAAACCTTATATCCTCCCCTTTGAAATGCATAAACTCTCACCCTTTGAAATAATCACGGACACCCAATGCACTCTGTTCCTTGACTCTTTTGACCCACAACCCAACAATTATCTCTGATAATAGAAGAGATACTATAGTATTTCAAAGAACTAATCACTTTGGTTAAAAATGTGATTTCAATGTATTTTCAACCCGTGCACTTTCCCTCCTGGACAGTCACCACTGAGTCAATCACTTATCTTGGGGATCGGGGTGTCATCTTCCTTAGCTGGTAAAATGCAAGCTCCACGTTTTGTGTTCTTTAAACTGTCTTCCCCTCTAACAATTTCTGAGACTGTGTTGTTATAAAACACAGTCTATGATAGAGCAGGCTTCCACATGCATGAAGTTAGCCTCCCTGAGACCCAAGCCAGCCCTCCCAAGTGACTCATGGCATCTTCCTCTTGTAGAAGCCACCCTTGCAGAGTGTTTGCATCCCTTGCTGTGATTACAGCTGATTAGTTACTTCCAATGTGTTTGAACTTCACCAGACTTATATCTCACAGCAAAGGCGAGGTCAAGTTCACACACTCCTCTGTAAAGGCATCATCCAGACTTAAGAAGATGTCCCTTGAATATACACCTTCCTTACAATCCTCTCAGAAGCCAAGTATTTAACAGAAGTGAAGCTTGAGATTTTTCTCTTGATTCCTTATTATGGGCATTTGCTGTTCACACACAAGTGTGCAAGGGGACACACACATACACAAGATATTAAAGTGGAGTAGTGCCTAAGGCTTGACAGTTCCTAATGGCTGAAAAGAATAGCACTGGCCATTTGCATGGGTCAGTGGTTTAACACTGTGAACAGGATTTTCTGGACAGATCTGTGGGATAAAATACCTACCCGATGCCAGAATAAATGACAAAAAAAGGCAACCGTGGAAAATGGACCATTTTCCATACTGACTCCCTAGGAACAGAGATTGCCAAGTCTCCTGAATTTGCCTTAGAATAGCTGAAGAACCTTCGATGGGTGCTCAGGCTTAACGAGCTAAAAGAAAATCAAAGTTTTGATCCTGGGCTCTCATGCTATTTTGTTACTATGTTTTTGCATTGGCTTGGGAAAAATAAGGAGATCTGTCTGGGCCTCAGTTTCCCTATCTGTGAAATCATAGTTTCCATTAAATGACATCTCAGATCCTTCCTAGTTTCAAAATCATGGGGAACCTCTCTAAAATGGGTTTTTAACCCCCTGGGACCATGGGTTGCTACAAGGATCTGATGAAAACATAGATCTTGTCTTTGTTCATGCTTCATAAACATACAGTTCATGGACAGACTATGAAGGGAGATTCAGAGAACCCCTGGACCTGCAGTGGGGAATAGGCTTAAAACTTTTGGCTTTAAGAAGAGATCTCGAAAGACTATCTCTACGAAAAAGAAGCAAAAAAATACAGCAGCTGGGCAAGTATGGAAATCTGAAATTTTAGTTTAGAAATAAATGTAGTTATCTCATTCTGAGCTTTCAGTGAGCCACACTTCTGTATTATACATAAAAATTTAAAAGATGCAAGATATTAAAGCAAGATTCATCACTGTGATCCGCTATGAAAGCTGGATCTGAGGCCAACAGAAAGTGCGGAGTCAGACTCTGACGGATCAGGTATTATGCAAATATCCACGGCTGCAGTGAATGAGTCGCGTGTTTTCCCCAGATGTTCCGCCCAGGTTCCAAAGCAGGAGGGAAGTTGGCTAAGGACCAAATCAAATTTTTATATTCCTGTAAGATAGTGCCAGGCACTCTGAGTTCATCAGTCCCATATTGGAGGCGTCAAAGCGCCACATCATGGTTGGATAGCCCTACATTCAATCCATTTTACTGCAGGCAGAACAAATAAACTGAGAATCAGAGCACTCAGTGACTCATGTCAGAGGTGCAAATTGAAAATCAACGCTTGTCCTGCATGTAATCTAGCTGCAGAAGAGTTTATAGGGTGGAATTCTCCACGCTGGGTGCTGCCGCTGCTTCTGCAAGGACAGCTCTGTGTGTGTGTGTGTGTGTGTGTGTGTGTGTGTGTGTGTGTAAGTGTGAAAGTGTGAATGTGCATGAGAGTGTGTGAACGTGTATGTGTGTGTGTGAATTTCTGTGAGTGTGAGTGTTGTGTGAGTGTATGAGAGTGTGTGTGTATACGTGTGTGTGTGAACTTGTGTAAGTGTGAGTGTGCATGAGAATGTGCATGTGTATGAGTGTGTGAGTATATGTGAGTGTGTGTATGTGTGTATGAATTTGTGTGAGAGAATGTGACTGTTGTGTGTATGACTGTGTGTGTATATGTGTGTGAGTATTAATTTGTGTGACAGTGTGAGTGGGCATGTGTATATGCGAAAGTATATGTGTAAGAATGTGTGTATGTGAGTGTGTGTGTGCATGTTCACAGTTTAAAACACCACCCATTCCAAGAAAACAGAAAAAGAGAAAGGGACCCAAAGCTTCTAATTCATTTGTAAATAAATGCAAGAATAATTGTCAAAATTGTAGTTGAACTAGTGATTTTGAGTTATTTCCAAGTATATTTCCAGAAATCCACAGCTTACCGGAAATTTCCTGCCATCTCTTCAACCATCTCTCAGTTTGGTGTGTTTGTCCTGTTCAAATATTATTTTTCAAAGGAAAATGTTTGGGCTTAGAGATCTTTGTTCCTCTCTATTTAGCAACACCATCATCAGCATTGAAGGTGAGGTTAACACACACAAGTCTGTCCTCCACTAGACTATAATACACGTAAGGATCAAGGTTCTGCAGTCTTTACTGGTGTCTCCTCAGGACACCGGTCCAAAATTAGTCACACAGGTGATCATAGCTGTTTGATCAATTGAATTAAATTACTGCTCTTTGGCCAAGAATGAACTGTGACAGCAAGAATCCTGGCCAAGGCGCAAAACACTGGGTTCAGCTCCTGCCACTCACTGGCTACTTTAACTTAGCCTCTTCCTTGACTTTCCCTGACCTCAATTTCCTTATCTATAAAATCAAGAGTTTGAATCAAGTGTGAAATGCAAGACTCATTTTGCTGTTTGCTTCTCTGTGAGCTTGTTACCAAGAATACAGCCTCAGAAGGAACCAGCCTGAGACCACCCTTCCTGAGTATTTCTTTTCATCAAAAGGGAAGTAAAGAAACGGGCAGTTCTTCAGGGTGTGTTTGGCCCTGGCTCTGTGTATCAGCTGAGGGCATCGCTGTTTCTCAATGGCTTCTGTTTCATGTGGAACCAAGACCACTTCAGGAGACCCACTGCCTTCTAAAGCCCCTGGAAAACTGCTCTCTGAAGGCACTGTGTCTGAAAGCTGCACTTAAAGGGTATTTTGCCTTGGGAAGAACAGGCGATTGTTTAACTCCACGGGGTAGTGAAATTACTTCTACACAGAGCATGTTCTAGCAAATTACAGTTCTTGGACAGTGGATTCCAGGGCACAGAGGCAGAGATTTATGGGCTTACTTTCTTGAGCCTACTTACTGACAAAGGAAAGGAAGGAAGGAAGAGGAGA
The DNA here is from genome assembly GCF_019320065.1 of Cervus canadensis. Lineage (NCBI taxonomy): Eukaryota > Metazoa > Chordata > Mammalia > Artiodactyla > Cervidae > Cervus > Cervus canadensis. The sequence continues at coordinate 84,278,540 of NC_057390.1, read as the reverse complement.
ATGAAGGGAAGAGGGTCAGGTGTTGAATTCAGGAGCTCTGGTCTTCCCCAGAGTCTGAGTGCCACTCAAAAGCCAAAGCAAGAAGTTTTGGGGAGAAACTAGCATCATCTGTCATCAAAAGATCTCTGGCTGTGCACCCTCGGAGCCACCTGCTGCTGACCCTGGGCTCCAGCTCTCCTGGCCGCATTCCCGGAGTGCACTTCTAAGTGTTCTAAATCTAAGTAGCAGGGGTTATGGGTGGGGGACGAGGAGGTCTGTCTGCATTCCCAGGATGAGAATTTATAGCAAAAATGGGTGGCAGTCATTTCCTGTTAGATCACTTACCACCACAAGACTGATAAGTGAGCATTGGTAAGAAAGGCAGGCCAGAGACAGAGCGTGTTCTAAGCAGGGCACCTGGGTCCCTCCCTGGATCCACCAGTGAGACCCTAGCAGCCCTGGTCAGGTCCTTCTCACCTCTGAGAGGAACTGAGACACCAGTACCGGCAGCAGGGAGTCCACAGCCAGCAGCTCACAGCTCTATGCTGCCTGGGTGCCTCCAAACAGCTCCTGGGGTGGGCGAGTTGAGGGCAAGACCTCACTGTGCACGTGAGGCAATGGCTCGGTGTGATCTGCTCAGACCCTCCTGGAAGCTGGTGGCATCAGCCCTGGAGCTCAGCTCTCTGGATTCAAGATCTAGAAAAATGACCAAAGCTAGCCAAGGGATAGGTAAATCCCAGAGAAGGGAATGCAGTGGAGCTGAGGTCCCATGACTTAGCAGAGGGACGGGGGCTCTTTCTAAACCCCCGTATTGACATTCTGAGCATTTGACCTCAAATGGTAAACTGAGGTGACATGCAAGGCAGACGTGGGGCTCAAAGACTCTTTGATGTGCCGACGAAATCTTACTTGGCAGGAGGGCGGGGGGAGAAGAGGAAGCGGTGCTCTGGTGGCTTGGGGTAATCATTTCCCAAGAGAAACAGAATGCTGTTTCCTTCAAACAGATCTGATGTCCTTGTGCCCTATAGCCTTCACTGGAGATCAGTTGCAAAGAAAACTTTCCCAAGGTGATCTGGGCTTTCGGCTCTCCTTTCAAATCATCCTGCAGGAGGCCTTTTGTATGTCTATCCAAGTCCTTCTCAGCCCAGGCGACTGTCCAGACATTTCAGAAGTATTTTTTGCTTTCAAAAGTGACCCTTTCGAGGAGTTCCTCAGCAGACATTTCGGCATCAAGCTGTGTACATGTTTATAAAATGTCACTTCATCCATCAGACTGCTTCTGAGGCTGAAAGAAGGCAGGGTTATCTCTCTCTTGGAGTTTTGCTCATTGGGTGGGGAAGGGGGCGGGTGCTCATCCCAAAGGTGGAACAGACACAAGGAAATGGGGAGCCAGTCTCACTGGTTCACAAGTCCATTATTTCATGAATGCAGAACCAGCCCCATGTCTGGGCCAAGTTCTGGTCTACAGAAGAATCAAGACGCTTGCAGGATGAAGGGAGAGGAAAACATAAGTAACAGTTACAAGAGATGAACCCTATGAGGAAGGTCAGCAGAATAGGTCAGGGACCCCAGAGGTGACTGGAAAGGGTCCAGGTGGAGCCTGCAGGGATAAATGTGGCTCTTTGAGGTTCTTCAACTCTAAAAGATGGCGACCCAGCCAGAGTGTGTCAAAAATGAAAAACTTGATTTCTAATATTTTCCAGAGTCCTTGGTGGGAATACTCCCAATTAATAAAGCAAATTTCGAGTCACCGGTGTGGCATCACTGAACTCAGAGTTGGGAATTCACACCTGGTATGTAGCACCCTGTTCTGTCCACTTGCAAGTGCAAGGGACACAAATACCTGCAAGAGGCTAGAGAATAGGAACATAATTAGGAGGTGAGGAATGTAAGTATTTATTCCTTGTTTTTATTATAGTTCATTTAATTATAAATGCTTATAATCTAATTTTTACAAGTGAGTGTGTTTAATAACCGGCTGCCAAAATTGCTGAAAATATAACAATCAGCTCTCCAGAACACCCCTAGTTTATCCCTTCATGCACCTGGGTTCAAGCTGCCATCCTGTCTCTGGGGGATGTTATACTGCCTTCCTAACCAGACCTCCTGCCTCCGTGTAGCCACAGTAATCTTTGTAAAATGCAGTGCGGTCATGTCACCCCCTGATTAAAACTGCTACTTCTTTACGGTTTTTGGTTCCCTCTGTGATGTGAACCTCCTGCTTCTTCCCTGGGGTCCCCACCATTGCTACCTCCCACCTGCCATGAACACAGTACACACCTCCCCAACTCCCCTGTTCCCCATCCCTGCTGCCGGGAACACTGCCTGTGCCCCTACAGTCTTTCGATCTCTACTTGGACATGACTTCCTTCGGGAGACTTTCCATGGCCCACCAGACCCAGAAGGGCCCCCCCTTCTTGTGCTCCCACAGGTCTTGGGCTTGAACTTCAGCAGCACATGTGCACTGGGTGGTAGGATGTGGTTTACAGCAGGGCTGAGGGCAGCAGGTCTGGAGCAGACTATTGGGCTGTGACTCCTGGCTCCGCTGCTCCCCAACTCTGTGTCTACTGAGCAGCCACTGCACCTCCAGAGCCTCTTTCTCTCCTATAAATTCGGGCAATTCCAGGCTCTACCTTGGAAGGTGATCATGAACCTCAAGTGATTTTGCATACATCCACTGTGTGTTTCAAACAGCCCCCAACCCACAGCAAGTGCCCCCAAGTGGTAACTCAGACTGGCCCAGGTACCTGTAGTCACCCCTTTGACAGGTCATCATGGGAACTGGGTGGTTTCTCTTTCTGCTGAGAGTATAGCACTGAGTTGGGACTTAGCAGGTACTCAGTGACTGCAGAAAGGAACAATCCAAAGAATGAACCAGAAAAGGAAGAAAGGGCTCCATGTTCCCTACAGAGAACACACCAGGTGCAGAGGCCCCGAGTGTGGTGTGTGCGCAGCTGGTGGGACAAGAGCATTGGGGCCGGTGGACAGTCGCAGGAGGACTTAGGTAGGGCCACGGGGCAGGGTCTGTTTTCTGAGGCATCACTTCTCTTCCACCGCCTCACATCTTGAGCTGCCACCAAACAACAGACACTTATTTTCTCTCAGGTGTGGAGGTCAGAAGTCCAAGAACACAGTCTGGACAGGTAGATTTCCAGAGGGTGCTCTCTTCCGAGCCCCTCACTGGGTCCTCATGTGACCCTGCCTGGGTGCATGCACACACAGAGAGCTCTGGTGTCTCTGCCTCTTCTAATAAGGACACTAACCCTATTTGTTCAGGGCCCCATCCCATGACCTCACTCAACCTTAACTACTTACTCACAGGCCCCTTTCCCAAATATAGCCATACTGGGGGGTTAGAGCTTTGATATATGAATTTGAGGGGGATGCAAGCATTCAGTCTATAGCTCCACCTTCCCTGCCACCCCAGTCACCCCATTCTTCCATCCCCACCCCCATCCCCACCCTCCCCACTCCTCATCCCCACTGTACACACAGTTGCCATCCTCTGTGTGGGGAGGTGAAAGGGCAGAAGTGCTTCATCAGCTCTCCCAGCGGGACTGCTGCTCCCCACGCCTCAGGTGATGGTGCCTACCTGCGTCCACTGCATCTGGAGCCTGAGAATTAGGGTTTTATTAACTGGGGACCTTATTAGCCATGAACTGCTGAGAGATGGGAAGTTGTGATTTGACCATTCAGATACCCAGCCTTTTGGCTAAAATCCCCTCTTGGGGGCCTGCCTCTGCCTCTACAAGTTCAGAATTTTCCAGCCAGTTCCATTCTGTCAAGCAATTATTTACAAGTTAGATTTCCAGGGAATACATGGTCAGAGAATGCTAGCGTTACACACATAAATAACAACAAATTACTTTTTTTCAACAAAAGACAAACCATTCTCCAAATAACCAGAGTCATCAGGAAACATAGGGACCTACCACCCTGTCCACCCACAGCTGGGAGCATTTATCATTGCTTTCTCTCCCTGATGGGAGCCAGGAATGTCTACAGAGCAAGTCACAGTGAGCCATGATCGATGACCTCCCCTCTTAGGCTATCATTTAACAGTAGTCTTTTCCAATTATTTTCTCAATTCAGAGAATGTGGTAAAACTAGGAAGCATTTATCTATGGTTTCAGGAGAGCTACGGGCTTCCCAGGTGGAGCTGGTGGCAAGAAACTGCCTGTCAATGCAGGAGACACAAAAGACTCGGATTTGATCCCTGGATAGGGAAGATCCCTTGAAGGAGGACATGGCAACCCACTCCAGTATTCTTGCCTGGAGAATCACATGGACCGTGAAGCCTGGCGGGCTACAGTCCGTAGGGTTGCAGAGAGTTGGACATGACTAAAGTGACTTAGCCTGCACGAGAGCTATGATGACTGCTTGCTCTGAAGTGTCCACTCTTTGCAGGAATTGGTGAGGTCTAAGGAGCTAGCTTTAGACTATCATCAAATATCCAGTTCCCCACCTTCCCTGTGGTGGAACTTCACAATTACTTATGTCCATCCAAAAGGACAAGGTTTGCCTGTCTGTCCATAGCTAGGCACGGCCCTCTGAGCTCCCATCAAGGATGTGCAAGATGAAATGTGTGTAGGTGGGGCCAGCAAGAGCTTCCAGAAAGGCTGCTTCATAAAAGCAAAAGGGAAGGGAGTGGCTGTCCTTCTTCCTCTTCTACGCTCTCTGGAACATGGATGTGATATCTCCAACACACACACAGATATTAGTAACTGGGCCATGAGGTCACCTTGAGACTGAAGCAAACCATGCACTGGGCTGGTGGAGCAAGAAGACAGAGGAGCCTGGTTCCTGATGAGTACAGAGTGGCCACCCCAGCCCTTAGCTGCCAGCACCAAATCCTTTAGGAAGAGAGAACCAGCCCTTATCTCATTCTAGCCCCTAAGAATCTGGGTGTTAAGTCATAGGCAGCCAAACCCACCCCTAACCAGAGCCATGCTCTGCACACCTCCTATGCAGCCAGAGACACTTGGACATCAGAAACCCACAGTTCATCTAAAAGTAGCACCTTGCTATTCTATTATCGATTCATTCAAGAGCTACTTGTTGAGGTTCTGTTTCCTATGCCCCCCCAAAAGTAAGTCTGTCCCCTAAGGCTCCCAGTGCAGTTTAGGATGTAAACTTAGGCTTGACTTTATTCCAGTATAAGGCAACAGGTCCCAAACAGAATGAGTGTTACCTGTTAGAAACTTGTCAATGTCAAAGTATCAGAACTGGACACTACTTGGTCTTTCCTTCCTTTTGAAGGGCTCAGGATATAAATTTGGAAAAGATGTGACAGAGAAAGGTCTGTGTGTGTGTGTGTGTGTGTGTGTGTGTGTGTGTGTTAGAGGAAGGAAGAGAGAGACAGAAACAGGAGAAAAGTGTGAGACTACAAAAAAATACAACTGAATTCACGTCTATGATCAAAAGCACCATGGTTCTTCCTAACATTAGCAGTCAAGTGCTAACTCATCTGCACTTAAGGGCTGTTAAAACTCTAACCACCATAGCAAAAAATTTAGTATAACAGCTCAACTCCATATAATTTTATTATTTTCAATAAAACGAAATGTTAAGTGTCTAACTAGAAGTGATTGAGTTTTTACGTTTACACTAAGACTTTACACATAATTAGACTCACCAATCTATAAACTTTCATTTTCAACACAGCTTCAAGTTTGGGTGTAAAAAGAGTAATCACCATAATCTTAAGACATATCTATCCAATTCTAGGAAACACCCAAAAAACTATGAATGCCCCAGTAAAAAAAAAAAAAAATGTCACTTTCATATTCCTTTGATGATGCCTATTACTGAACTCACATATTTCAGTAAGCATCATACAAAATAATATTGCAATAGGAAGTATAAGACCTTCTAACACATGAGCATAGGTCAGAGTCGGTAATCAACTAGACCACACACTTACCCTGAAATTCCACAGTATTTTTCAAGAACGTGTTAATGGCCTCTGCCTGCAAGAGTGTGAGGCACATGCTCTTTTTCCCAAAAACCGAAATGACAATAATTAAACCAGGCAGCTGCTGCCCCCAGTAATATGACAACCTCTCCCTGCTCCCTGGAACTTGCTGGAATCCCCCCGCTTGAGCTCATCTCATTCAAATTCGCTGTGCTCTTCCTGTGCCCCAGCAATCTGGGTGAGTTTCCATCTTTCAGCTGAATTATTCAGATGTTTTCCCACAACGGCACTAGCAGTGCTCGTATAACTAGTTTCTAAATCAACAGTGAATTACATTATTGACAATCTGAGAGGATTAATTAAGAAATCTGTCAGGAATGACGCTATGAGAGCTGGCTCCTTTTCAAGTCAGATCCTCGGTCTTTGAGATAGAATCATACCTGATGTGATTGCAGTAGTGGAAGGGTGGGCTATGACACCAGATCTGGGGGTGGAGACAGTTCCCCTGGGCTGAAAGGCAGAGTGAGTGTCAGCCGGAGGCAGAAAACTGTATGCCCGTACATGCGTGCATGCGCGCACACACAGACACACATACACCCCATTGCTGGCTGGCTTACATCAACTAACTTACATGGGGCTGCAAAAAAATATGCTATACAAAGTAAAACACTTTTCAACATGTATGTATCATGGTTCTGTGCACAGATTCTGGTATACAGAAACATCACTAATGAGTCAGATGGTAATTTGCCTTTTTGAATGCCTGATCCCAACATCTGGGGTCTCAAGGCCCCCAAAATAAGCCACCCAGGAAGCTTCCTTTGGCACCTTGCTATGAGAAAGCAACTTGTCTATTCCTATCCATTTTTTTTTCCTTTCCACATAGCCTTACAATCAAACCCCAGCATATAAAACAAATAAATTAATAAAAAATCAAAATATAATAGTATTTTACTGTCTGAATTAATGAATTAAATTTGAGAAAGTTTGAGAGACTGCTATTAATAGATAAAGCAGCAATATTCCTGCAAATTTGCAGTAGATACCATACAGGATGGAAAGCTTGAAGTCCTAGATTTGAGGTGTAGCTCAGTCCCTGAGGAACTGGGTGGCCTGGAGCCTGTCTCATCTCCCCCAAGGTTTCATGTTTTCACCTGGAATGATCCCTGCTCCACAGGCTGCCGTGGGGTGAGATCCAAGTGGGGAAGTACGTTGGAAGCTTTCTGAGCATGCCTGCTACCCAACACACAACTGCAACATCTCTCCTTGTATCACCTTCGAAACAGCCTTTCCAAAAGCACTGTCTCTGGTTTAAGGATAAGAACCCCGAGGCACCCAGAGCTAAGGAAATATTCCCAAAGTGCAGAGTTCTAAGAGGGTGAACTCACCCCCACACCCCAGTCACTGGGCTCCCCGCTGAGGCCAGTGCCCAGGGCAGGGCATGTGGGTGGGACCTGAGTTCCTGCGGGTAAGTGAGAGTCTCAGAGTGAGCGGGGGTTGGGGCGGGCTTGTGGGCCACAGGCTGGGGGTCTGGGGGGCTGGAAGGCTGGGGAAGGAGGTGTTCCGGGAGCCTCCTCTGGGGAGGAAAGCGCAGGAAGCCATGTGAGATGTGCAGATACAACGTGTGTCCAGGACCATTGGACCAGTGACCAGGGACTATGCCAGAGGCACCAGGCGGGCAGTGAAAGAGTGATGGTGACAATAATACTGACCGTGAGAACCACAGTCACAACAGCTGACACCTCCTGAGGGTGAGCTACGGCTGGTCCTGCTGGAGGTCCTGACTGTGTATTGATTAATCTCATGCTTGCATCACCATGTGACGGATGAAGAAATGGAGGCTCAGAGGGCTTTGTGACTTGGAATTGGCTGTAAAGTGGACTTGGAGAGTCTGAGGAATAAGTAAGGAATGTCTCCCCTTTCCAGAACCCTCCCTGAAGTTCTCTCTGCCCACGGAGTAGCTGCAGAAGTGCCTCAGAACCATCAGAGAGACAGTTGTCCCATTCGCAGTGACGTTCACATGACCTGGGCTTTCAAGGCAGGAGCCCACTTTCCTGGGACTTTGCAAAGACAGTTCCTATGTCTTGTCTCTTCTGCCTCCAGATTTGGCAGTTCCAGGAGCCTCAGGATTTGGAGTCAGTTTTGTGACCTAGTATTCTCCAATGTCCTCACGAGTCACGTGACAGAACTTAGGACAAAGAAGAATGAAGTTTGCTTGCAAACAAGCGCACATACACATTCACATACACACACAGAGACTAGAGTAATATGTGCTATGCCTGCATGGTTGGATTCCAGGAGTGATTATTATTTTTTTGTTAACTCTCCACATTTTCTAATTTACTACAATAACCACTTATTTTTGTAATCAGAAATAAAATAATCATTTAAAAAAATGATATGTAACTACAACAAGCTAATAGAAAGTCATGGTTTCTGACCTCCGGAGATGGCAAAGCTGTGAAGCACAACTTAAAAAGAACAGAAACTGTCTGGCTAGCTCTGTTGGTAGAGCATGAGACTCTTAAAAAACACAGAATCATCAAGCCGCAGCCTTGCCACATCTTAATTGTTATACTTGGGGTAAATCATGTATAACCTTCCCAAACCTCATCTGCCATTGACACAAAGGAGTTGCAATGTTTTCTCAATAATTTCACTGAATTTCTCAAAGGACAAACCAATTATGTAAAGTGCTTTGTACAAGGTAAGGGTACCCATATTGTCACTACTCCTGCTGATCCTGTAATACTAGTATCAGTATTTGTACTCATATTCCTATTATTGATGAATTATTGAGGACACTCAGGAACAAAATATATTCAAATTTTTTCTTTATATGAAAATCTGAACAAAGATGCTATTCATTCGTTGAGGGCTGTTATATTGGGAATGAAAATAAAGTAAGCCCCATCTGCATATCTGAATTTTACTGATACTCGTTGTTCAGTCGCTCAATCGTGTCTGACTCTTTGAAACCTCATAGACTGCCATACACCAGGCTTCCCTGTCTTTCACCATCTCCTGGAGTTTGCTCAAATTCATGTCCATTGATACTCATTAGCCTATTGATAGAGATTCAACTGCTTAAAACAAATCAATTAAATGAAAAGCTTACCCAGGGATCCGGAGAGAAAGGAAATAGTTTCCTCATACCATTCCTCCCAGTTTTAGTATGAAAAAATCTGCATCCTTTAGCCTAGATGGGAGGTCTTTATGCAGGAACAAAATCTGATGACAAGGAGTCTTTTCCCCAGGGCAGTTGTCCTTGGTCCTGATGCTCTCTTTGTTCTTTCCAAGTGAAAAATACCCACCCTTAGCAAGGGTAATCCTTCTCAGAAAAACTACAAATGTCCATTTCAAAAAGTGATGATCTTATATGTTATACATTATTTACACATAAACCTAAAGTATAAAATATTTTTTAACCCTACACTCAAATTAGAACAAAACATTATTCAGACTCTTTTTAATTTAGGACCAAAAAATGCCTTTCTAGTGATGGAATCTTCACATTTCAGATATTTCTTAAAGATAAGAGACTTGTCATTAAGTAGTATTGATGATACTAGTAGTGTTTGCGTGGTTGTCAATTTCATTAATCTTTCAAATTACGTATTCATAACGGGTTAATGAAAGCACAACACTTCATTACATTATTCAATGTAATTTTATGGATATTCTCTTTAGTTGATCATGTTAGAGTCTCTTGTCTTAACAGCTGTTCAGAAACATTATACTTTCCAAGATCATTAGGGATATGTGATTATCAAACAGCAGGAATAACAATCCTCACTGGCCTTGAACTCTGTTCAGTGGACATTAGACAGCTTCCACTTGCAAAGGACTAAGCCCCTTGAATGTTTGATACAAAACCTGGAAATTCACAAAGCTGACGGAGAGCTTGAGAATTGCTTTAATTTTTAAAAAGTGATAAATCGGATCATGGTTTAACAAATAGTCACTCCCCCTACTTCTTGAAATAGAGCATACATTTTGACCCTACTGACTAGGGGACTGACCAGCTGCTTATTCTGCCCATGCGATGTGAGCAAACATGTTAGGAGCAAAGGTTTTAAACACGCATGCCGGGTTAGTTTGCTTGTTTGGGGTCTTTATGTGCTCCTGCCATGTAGTGTGAGGGGAACATGACCCAGATAGTCCCTCCCCTTTAATGTGGACTCCTCAGAGCATGCCTGAGCCCGACCAGAGCCTGGAACAAAGCCTGGCCAAGCTAGTAAGATCAACAGAACCTCAGTCAACCCACGGACCCACGTCTGCAGCCCATCAGTGTTTGCCACCAGCCACTGCGATTTTAAAGCTGTTTGTTACAGCATTATTAGGACAACAAAGGAATAACACAATGGCAAAACTGTTTAACGATTCTGTTTAACCGTTCATTGTTGCAACAGGATCACGTACAATTCTGAGGTTTGATCTCTAAACAGTACAAAATGTTTGGTTCATGAAATCTTGGCACTGATACCATATCATTTTGGCTACATCACTTAATCTCATGTGCGCGTCAGCCTCTCATTCATTCATTTATTCAGTCAGGCATTCACACACTCATATAACATATATTTTCAAAGTTCTTTCCACATTCCAGACACTAAGCCGACTCCTGAAAACAAAATGAGGAATGAAATACATAAGATGTATTTAACTCAAGGGAATTACATTCTGTAAAATGGGTAGAATCCCCACCACCACCTGTCTACCAACTTCATGAGGCTGGATGAATGAAATCAGATTATGGACATGAACGTGCACTGAAAGCCAAGAGCAAATATTAAAGAATGTTACTTTGAATTTCAGGATTTTCATTAATTCAAAATCTTGACCAAATTTTTAAAGGTCCATGAATCTTACCTACAGCTTACCTTACCTTACAAAGAGTCTTACCTACAGCTTTGAAGCCAGTATCTTATCGTATATGTGTGTGCTAAGTCATTTCAATCTTGTCCAACTCTTTGCAACACCATGGACTGTTGAAAAGCATACCTGGCTTCCCTGTCCTTCACTGTCTCCCAGAGTTTGCTCAAACTCATGTCCATTGAGTCGACAAGGCCATCCAACCATCTCATTCTCTCTCGCCCCCTTCTCCTCCTGCCAGCATCAGGGTCTTTTCAAATGAGTCAGTTCTTTACAACAGGTGGCCAAAGTATTGGAGTTTCAGCTTCAGCATCAGTCCTTCCAATTCAGGACTGATTTCCTTTAGGATGGACTGGTTTGATCTCCTTGCAATCCAAAGGACTCACAAGAGTTTTCTCCAGCACCACAGTTTGAAAGCATCAAATTTTCAGTTCTCAGCCTTCTTTATGGTCCGAGTCTCACATCCATACATGACTACTGGAGAAACCATAGCTGTGACTATACAGACCTTTGTCAGTGAAAGCAAATTAATTGAAACTGCTCTCTGCTCTTTTCTGCTAGTACCACCCCTGATTTTTATAACTCTTTGAGGTATCTTATCATATCCCCCCTTTCACAGGTGAAGAAATAGAAACTAAGAAATTCACTTACTCAAGGTTCTGTTTCCAGTAAAAAAAATCTAAACTAAAATTCAAATTCAGATCCATTTGCAAAACATTTCTCCTTTGCATCAAAGTTCACCATGTTTTAACTTAAAAAAAGCACTCATTTTGACAAAGGAAGATCAGTAATTACAAGGAGGAGTTTTCTGGAGATAAACTCAGCTGATCCCGCTGCCAAAATCCACAAATACCAAAGGAAAGTTGGGAAAAGGCAACTAGGAGCTTCATCTGCCTTTTTTTCGGCTCTCTCATGTTTCCTATGCTGATAAAGACCTTGCACGCACATCCTTTAAAAAGCAAATCAAAAGGCCCTTTGTTAGATCTGAAAACAACCCAAGATTTTGTCATCCCCTCTCAGAGCCCTGAAAACCCCATCCACAGCTGCCTGGGAGAGTATCTTTCAGTTATCTCGGTTTAGTAAGAAGTATAAATCTCAGTAAGCTACTGAAAGCATGATGTAAACAAGCAAGCCCAGTGAAGACTTTTTTTCTTTAATAAAAAGACAGCTTAGGTAAAGGACCAGATGTTATTAAAGCTGCCAGTGGAAGCGTGTTCCTTGAAGCTCCGAGAGGTGGGCTGGAAGCCGTGCTATGAAGACCATGGCCAAACTCAGCCTGGACGTTAAACATGAAAGAGCATCACAATCCTGACAACTGTCTGGATGCGTCCCTTGACAGCAGTCACCTGTGAGCAGTGGATGATTGGACCCAAGCATCCTCTTCCCAAAGGAGCCCACAGTGAGAGCCACCAGCTCACTCAAGGTGCCCACACTCTGCGGTGGCAAAAGAAGTCATTTTCCACATCAACTCAAAAAGGCAAAAGAGTAAGAATGTGGTGCTTCCATGGCTCCGCAACCGGACACCCAGCAGGGTGTGAATGGTGGGGCTCAGCCCCACCAGCCTCCGTGTCCATCGAACTCTCTCACATGCAGGGACCAGCCAACACACAACACATGTGACCTCAGAGGGGAGACCCGCCTGTGTGCTGTTGCATCAGGAAAGCCGTCTGCCTCCAGATCTCATGCTCAGCGGAAATGCCTCGTGGAGCCAGGCCATCCCCTTCACGTCTTCAAACACAGCCCAGTTGTGTTTGCCAGTTTCCTCTTGTTCAGCCCATCGGGGAAGGCCTGCTGCTGTGGTGGTACCTGCTGCAGGCTGGCTGCTCTGTTGCGCCCAGCCCTGCCCACACCTCCCTCCTGGTGGAACCCGCTTGCTGGGGTGAACATCTGTCCTTCCTTCTTTGCACTTCAAAGGGCCGCTCTTGAAGCTTCATGGTGAAAAGACAGGACAAGTTTTCCTGGGAGAAAGGGGAGAACAAAATGTTGCTCAAACCCACATAGTGGAAAGAATATGGGCTCTGACATCAGACCAACCTGGGCACAACTTCCAGCCCAAGACCTCTGCCATCTGGTGGCCCCGGAGCCTTGGGTCCTCCTGTACAAAGCCAGAGAATTGAGGGAGAGAGTGTGGGCCGTGCCTGGATGTGTGGAAAGTACTCAGTACCTGGTAACAAGTATTAAGTATTTTAAGCGCTGTCAGGTCGCGGTGGGGGGGGGGGGCTTGTTTTAAGCAGCTTTAAAATGACAACCAGCACTCACCGTGTGCTTTTCATGGGCCTGGCATTGACCTTATTTCATTTAACCTGCTCAGCAATCCTCTGCTGTCAATGATGTCGTTATCCCCATTTTCCAGAAGATGATGCTACAGTCCTCCTCGGGGACATCTGCTAGGTGAACGCACCCCTGAGTCCAGGGAAGCCAAGCCCTTCCCGGCCGGTGGGGACAGAGGAGCTGGGAGGCAGGGCCTGGAGCGTCCACGCTTGTGAGAGCCCCTGGGTGACCGAGTGAGGTCCAGGGAGATGCGAGGGGAGAGGCACGCGGATGGGGGACTTGGGAGAGGCGGAGACAGCAGGGCTGCTCTCCCTTGGCTACCAGGGACCTGGCTCTGAGCCTCGTGGACTCTTAATTCCAAACTTGAAGCTGGTCCTCAATGCCAGGAGGGGAGAAACTACTTCACTCGACAATTTACAGGCTCAAAGCAGCACTTTAAATATGAAGATCTTTCGTGCATGAGCCCTGCTGCTTGCCCTGTTGTTTTTCTGCTGCTAAGTCATGTCCAACTCTTGCCCTGAGCACCTGCAAATCTTAAGGTCTATAGGTTCCAACTTCTCCAAGAGCTCAGGCCACGTGCTCAGCTGTGCCCAACACTTTGTGACTCTATGGACCGTAGCCCACCAGGCTCCTCTGTCCTTGGGATTTCCAAGGCAAGAGTACTGGAGTGGGCTGCCATTTCCTTCTCCAGGGGATCTTCACGACCCAGGGACCCAACCCGCGTCTCCTATGTCTCCTGCACTGCGGGCGAGGTCTTTACCCACTGAGCCATCGGGGAAGCCCTCCAAGAGCCTAGGCGCTTCATCTTCCTCCACTGCACATCTGTCCTAAAGCACTCACCTCGCTTTACTGATGGAAAGAATACCCTTCAGGAAGGCTGAGTTCCCAGAGGGATCCCAGTTTTCATTCTATTGTTGCAAATATCTCTTCACTCATCTTGGCTCGAAGATAGGATGGCCACTTCCTTTAGTACAATATTAGGAGCACAAAGCAGATGAAAGAGAAAATGAATCCAACACCACCCACAGAGAGAAACGAGCACCGTGATCGACAACAGTGGAATTTTTTTCATGAACTTATAAACAGGAAAGGAGTTTGGGTTTCAAAAATCCACTGATTTCCTTGCTTAGCCATATCTAGGTTGTGTATGGAAGAAAACAAAAATAATTCTGGGCGCAGAAGGAAGGTGGAATATTTCTGCACTCAACACTGGGCAAGGCTGGCTCGGCCCCAGACACAAAGAATACTCGTGTCCCTTTTTAAATAAAAATAAATAAAAGAAAGTGGTTCAACCCCCATTGGGGAGTGCCAACAACACGTTACAGGGCACGGGGGAGGGTGTGGGTGGGCGAGTGGGTGCGAAACGTTTCGCAATCACTAACAACAGCCCTGTTGTGAAGCCAACAGCTGGAGGAAAACACAGGTGTGTGTTAACACAGCCTGGCTCTTCTCACCACTATGCCCGCTGGCTGGGGGTGTGGGGGAGGATGCTGGCCGGACCTCAGGGTCACAGCTGACCACAGAGCTAGGAGGCAGGCATAGGGAACAGCTGCACCCAAGCAATCACCCCTGTAAGGGTCACAGCCCTGCAAACTGCCCCCCGCAAACTTCCCGGGTCTCCTACCCCAGCAGCTCCTGATCCACCCACAGGCCAGCTCCCGTACCAGAGCTGGGTCCAAAGCTCTGTTGTGAGATTGTGGCTTGTCGCTGAAAGGCTAACGATCAAGGATAGACACGGCTTCCTGGGGAGCTCTGGGAAGTCCCACGCCCAAGCCCTGGCCAGGCTCTGCGGCTCCGGTGGGTCAGCATCTCTGAGTCCCAGCCCTTAACATGGCTGAGAAGAGTCTAGATAGTGGGTTTAAACAACTCTGAGAAGCAGCCAGAGAAGAACCACGGTGTTCTAATATCTTTCAGCAGGGGCCCAGGCACCTGGGCCTAAAGAACCTGGAGCAATTCAAAGATCTGCAGCTCTTCCGTGACCCTACAAAGGACGAGAGTGAAGGGATGTGCCCCCTCCACCACAGCTTGGTTGCCCCCTCCGCCACAGCTTGTTTACCTCCTCCCACCAAAGAGAACTTTGGGTGGTCTTGCAGAGGTTTCATTGGTCAGGGGTGTAGAATATTTTTCCAAGCGAACTTTAGTTTAGTCAAGGGGATCAAAAGAGTTGGTAGAAGGTACTGGCATCTTCAAGATCATTTTTTATGTGGAAAACTGTAATTCCATGAAATGATACAATTTTTAAAAGATGAGAACCTGACAGCCTTGAATATGTTGCTGTTGTTCATTTCCCCTGGCCTCTGGTGAAGCCCCGGTTTCTTCTCTTTAATGCAAAGTTTCTAGAGCCAGATGCATCCACGGGTCCACAGGGCTTCTGAAATCATGTGTGTTTACTCTTCTCCTGGAAACAGGGCTGCCCCAGCTCTCAGCAGCAGCAAAAACAGGCTAAAAGCTACCGTGATGGGTCACCTCTCCAACACCCGGGGAATGAGGCCCCTGTTTATTGAAGGCGGACCACCCCTCACCCATCTTCCCTTTTAGGGATGGACCCATGAGGACTGAACTCATCCCCACATCCCCATTTCCAACTCTCTCTCTCTGCCTTCCCTCCCCATCATCTCTAGGGCTCCTTTTTCTGAAAATAGATGCCTGGACTGAACACAGGGCACAGAGGTGGGGGAGTGAGGAAAGTCCCAGTGTGCCCAGTGGTCAGAGGTGGCATCTCCTGGGCTGCCCTCCCTTCCGGGGGCCCCTTCTGGCCACCTCCACACCACCCCAGGCTTTCCCGGAGCCTCAGAGAGAAGGCGGCACCAGTCTCCCTCTTCATTAACTTCCATGCTGAAGAGGGGTTTCCTGAGCACCTACCACAGACCTGGGGTAACTTACTGGCTGCCCCTGCTCAACCCACACTGGCAACCAAGGACTCAGATGTAGAATGATGAGAAGACCCAAGAGCTGGGCTTTCCTGGTGGCTCGGTGGTAAAGAATCTGCCTACCAAAGCAGGAGAGACAGGTTTGATCCTTGGTCCCGGAAGATCTCACATGCTGCAGGATAGCTAAGCCCAGGCACCACCACTATGAAAAGCCCGCCTGCTCCAGAGCCCAGGCCCTGCGACAAGAGAAGCCTGAGCATCACAACTAAAGAGAGAGGGCTCGCTCCTCACAGCTAAAGAAAAAGCCCCTGTAGCAAGGAAGACCCAGCACAGCCAAAAAAATAAATAAAATTACCTTTAAAAAACCCAAGAGCTGCCATTCGGACACATGAACTTGCACCCACGTTCCAGCTCAAGGTCAGGGCTGAAAAGCATGCGAGTTTCCTGCTCTCACTTGGCTGCATCAGCTCCAGAGGGTGCGGGCCCTGGCTCTGGCCTCCCAGCACACGGGGCATCCCTGGGAGCACCCACGGGAAGACCCAGACGGTGCCCTGTGCCAACGTCAGGTGTGGGTTTATGTGGATCCTCACACTGCCACTTAACCAAATGCAAGCTGTGTGACCTTACTTCAGTGGCTTAACCTCTCTGACCTCACTTTCCTCATGTGTAAAAACAAGGCTCATTCTATATTCCTCCAAGGGTTGTTGTGAGGATTAAAGGGAATAATTAGGCAAGGCGCATAACCCAGGTATTCAGCACCCAAGACAGTGTGATGGCACCTTGTTCTAGCAGCCTGGCATCGGGATACAGAGTGGACAGGTGTTACCATTCAGGACCTGACCACAGGTCCCTGATCCAAAACCAGTGAGTGCGATCCACTGAAATGAACAGGGAGCAAGACAGACCTCACACTATGTAACAGTGCAAAGCTGGCTTGGTTGTGACAACACAGTTATCGTACGGTGCCAGCAACAGCTGGGGCTCTTGGCCAGCAGACAGGCAGGCCATCATGTGCCCTGGAATCAGGGGAGTCCATAAATGATGCATCGAGAGCAGAGAGAGCCGCAAGCCGGAGCCGCAGACCAAGAACATCTGTGCAGACAGAAGGACTTCGCAGAGGAGGCAGTCCAGCCATGCAGGTGCCCCCACCGCCCAGGCCTGGGACAGCGCACCCCACACAGGTCTGCCCCAAGGCCACGTCTGTGGTTTGCACAGCAGAAGACATCCATAGTGACCTTTAAATACATAATACTTTACGGAGTAAAAATATCATGTGACCCCATCAACCGTGCTCTTTATTCTACTATTAAGGGGATGTAAGGTGACTCCCAGGTGGCTCAGTGGTAAAGAATCCGCCTGTCAATGCAGAAGACACCAGTTTGATCCCTGGCTCAGGAAGACCCCCTGGAGGAGGGCATAGCAGCCCACTCCAGCATTCCTGCCTGGAGAATCCCGTGGACAGAGGAGCCTGGTGGGCTACAGTCCATGGGGTCACAAAGAGTCGGACATGATTTAGCAATTAAACCACCACCACCAGGGGATGTGAGAAAGGAAAGGGAAAATCCCATCTCCAGCCCCTAAACCTGAGCCCCTAAACCTGAGCCTCTCCTGGTGGTTAGGGCGGGCCCCTGGCGCCCAGCTCAGACCTGGCACTTGGGGTCCTGGCTAAGCTTCCTGGGTTGGAGTTCCTCCAGAGTCGGTGATCAGCAGAGCCTTGTGCTCTCTGTTCAGAGGACACCACGCAGGGAAGGGGGAGCCCCGGGCCCAGTGTTCTTTCCCTGTGGACCTTTCCTCTTAGTGCCTCCAGCCAACTCCAGAACCTTCATCATTCCAGCAGTTTTAGTCTCATCGGTGAGGAGGGAACGCACCCAGCATGTGGGAGACAAAACGATCTTGAAAATAAGTAACTCCTCTGGCCTGTGTGCTGTCGGCTCCCAGCAACACTCTGGTACCCAGTATCCCTCAGCCTCCCAGCATCCCTCTGGTACCCAGTATCCCTCAGCCTCCCAGCATCCCTCTGGTACCCAGTATCCCTCAGCCTCCCAGCATCCCTCTGGTACCCAGTATCCCTCAGCCTCCCAGCATCCCTCTGGTACCTAGTATCTCTCAGCCTCCCAGCATCCCTCTGCCTTCAGATCCTGTCTATGAGATGCTCTGCAGATGCTCTGTGATCCACAAGGTGAATCCTGATCCACTAAGAGATCTGTAATCCTCTAGGTGGTTCACCATCCTCTAGGTGATCCACAAGATACTAGTTGTTCAGTGACCCAGTGGATGATACATGAGCCACAGGTTGATCCTTCAAAGAGCTTTATAGTTATGCTCATGGGCTTGGGGGTGTAGACAGAGGAATGAAATCTTGCTCCTCCACCGCTATACCAGCCGTGTGACCTGGGGAAGTCGTTTAACCCTTCATGCCTCGCTTTTCTTGCCTGTAAAATGGGGGGAATAAACTCTGCTTGACAGGGTTTCAACAAGGAGTGAATGAACTAATATCAGTAAAGTGCTTAAGCAAGGCTGGCATGGAGGAGGCATCGTAAGATTTGTTATATTTTTGGTACCCGGTTTCAAAGTAAAAGGAAACTCCAAGTTTCAAAGACATACGTGCAAACTCTTAATTCAAGTTATTTTTATTATTGAGAATGGGAAGGGGTGTATAAAGTACTATAATAAACAATACATTTATCAGATAAGAACTGTCCCTGAGAAAGGATACTGTAATAAGGGAAGGTAAAAACTGGTTCCAAGAATATATCTGTTCCGGTGTGCAGTCCTTTCACACAACTATTTTGGGTGAGGTGATGTCACTTATTGAATAAGGAAGCAAATATTATAAGCCCTGGAAGTTATTTGGAAAATCCAGGGTAAACCAACAGAAGAAGAAATTTCCCATGGGCTAAACCAACAGGAAATTTCAATGAGTCTTGAATTTCCTCATAAAATGATTGAAAATGCCCTTTGTTCCTATTCCCCTTTGCTACCAATTTAAAAGAAAGAAAACTGGGCCATGTATTCAACACAAGAATGAAAGAGGTTACAAAACAAGCCCAGGGTAAAAAGAGAAGTTTTCCGACAGCCGGTATGGCCTCTCCAACCCTAAGTGGTTTATAAAAGGAGCACAGTTCAGTCTAGGGTGGGCAATTATTTCGCAGGCCCAACCCACGAAGACTTTGTTTCAAAAAAGAGCAGACTGTAGAAAAGCAGTTTACCCAGCGAAGACCGCAGAACCCAAATGTGTTCAGAGCTCATGCTTTTCGTTCCAGGCGGAGGGGGGTTGGAGATGGTTATCTTTGGAAGTGTGGTCAGTGGTCAGCGTCGCAGGGCTGCACACCCATGGGCGTACTCTTCAAGGTTCTGCTAACCCGTGAAAGAGCCCCACAAGGAGAAAAGCAGAAACAGCAGTTATCCTCACGGGCGTCACTCAGTCACCACCTCAACTGCCATGTCCGCTGGCAAGAAAGACAGAGGAGCCGGCGCTCTGTTCTATGAGCTGAACACCACCCTGCAAAGTAAAGCGCTAAGGTTAGCCATCCCTCCCCTAACAGTCAGACAACAGCCCGCAGCAACTCACATCAACCTCCCAGATAGGTCGCCCTGTCTCCAAAACGCAGTTGGTTTTTTTTTATTTGTTTATTTTTCATTGATTTCTGATTGCTTTACAATACTGGTGTGATTTCTGTCGTACATCAACAGGAACGAACCGTGGGTATACATGTGTCCCCTCCCTTTTGAATCTCCTTCTCACATCCCGCCCATTCCCACCCCTCCAGGTTATCACAGAACCCTCTCACTGAAAGAGCCAGGCTGTTTCACATGTGTTATGTTCATTTCCTCAAATTCCCCTATTCCTTTGTCCAGGCTCTTTGGCGGGCTGCTGGCCCTCTGCCCTGACTTCTCAGAGACAACATTCTACCTTCACCTATTACGTCAGTGATTTTTTCTTTTGACAAAATTTTCATCAAGTGTGGACCCAAGGTTCTTGCTCAGTGTTCTAAAATCAGAAGCTGTATTTTGCAAATTTCAGAAACATAATGAAGTAGTAGATTTACTTCCTGACAAAAGTGTGTTCTTGATCGGAGGGGACCTTCTCTGGGGGCCAAAGTCAGGTCACTGCCAAATCCTCCACGTGTCTTGGTGCATGGAGACAGTCTACACATGTGTGTCAAACTGCCTACTTAGAATATGTATTACATATACGATACACATGCACATAGATATGTAGATTGTCTTTGATTTATATTTATCTTTTCCAAATTACATTAGAGCCCATACTAAAGGAAAATGAGCATGATCACTCTTAGTCTTGTAGACCAATGAGAAGATATTAAGTGCTAGGAGCAGCTTTCTTTCTCCTTTAGCTGTTTTATTTGTGCTTACTATTGTCAGGGGCCATATATGAACTTTTCAATATGTCAGGCCCATTTTTAACATGGTGATGACCACAGTTGAAGCTGGCTGGTTCAGACCTTCCTGATAAATTAGAACAAATATATGGCTTCAGGGCAGGTGAGGGGGAGTCATTTAGAAAGAGAATGAAAAAAAAGGCCCTCACACAGTCCTAAAATATGGAGGGGTTGGGGGACTGATCAGTCCATCAAAACTTCTAAGATGGAAGTTTTCCTGAAGAATGTCCCTCCAGGACCAACAGTAACTTTCCATAGAATGGCCAGATCTATACATTGTCAGATAAATCCTTGGGTACCAGCTGCTGCCAGGTCAGAGAGGGAGATGGAGCAGGTGACGGAGGAGGCTAGAGTGACTCTGACACCAGAGAAGAGAGAGGAGATAGGACAAAAGAGCACATTCTTGTCATGATGTAAATAAGCCACAGTTGTGGATATAAGTAATTCACAATTGTGGATGAATGTGAATCAACACTAACCAGGAAGAACAGAAAGAAAGAGGAAATTGAGACTCCCAAATAAGCATTTGATAGCATTTGATAAGCATTTCATGAATGCTTCCAAACCTAGAAAGGGGAAAAAAAAAAAAAAACACAAGCCTTTGAAAAAAAAGAGAGACTCAGATTAAAAAAAAATTTTTTTTAAACATCAAAAAAAAACCCAACAGCCTCCATCTCTTAACACTGTTACTCAGGCCCCTTGCTGCTATCAGCCTTTTTATTTCAATGTCATCGTTCTTTTTTCTTTCTCTTTGATTCAGAGATTAGCCGAGCATATTAATACATATGTTTCCCACTTCCTGCCCACACACTTTTATCTGAACTTCTTCAAGGCCTCACAATGAGACAAGGGCAACTTCTTTAAAAACCAATGTGATTTTCCTAGCCAGCTGTCTGGTCGTCATTTCCTGTTATCATTTATGGAAGGCACAGATGTCTTCCTTCAGTCCACAGAGGTAGACTGAGCTTAGGGAGAGGTGTCAAGGACGCAGATTTGGATAAGGCAGCAAAGGACTTGACTTTCAAGGAGCTTGTGTTCTAGTTGAAAGAGACAAATGCTAAAGAAGCAAACAAACATGCAGTCATTGTAGAGCTTTTTAGTAAGTGCCCCCAACTGGATAACACAGGTCATGGAGTGGACTAGAATCATATCGGATGAGACAGTAAGAACCAAAAAGATGAGAAGGAATTGGCTGAGATGATTTAGGGGAAGGATATTCTAGAAGGAATTAAAAATACAAAATCTTTGGGTCAAGAACAAGCTTGACACATTCAGAGAAAGAAGGGTACAACAACAACAAAAATGAAACAGGGAGAAAAATGTAGGTAGAAGCCAGATCATGTAGGGCTTTCTAGGTCATAGCAAGAAAATTGAAATTTACACTTGGGGCAACGGAAGCTCATAGGAATATGTTAAACAAAATAGTGACACACAATGTCAGTGTACCCCACTCTGGGTAAGACTGATCTCTCATCCATCACGACATTCACCATCAACCAGTCACCTAAGCCTTTGGCATCTTTATGATGTGTGGTCATCCTATCCAAGAATATTGTCTTCTCTCCTTTATTTAATTCTACATTTCTTCTTTCAGGAATGTTTTATAGTTTTAATCATAAAAGTTTTGCACATTTGCATTGAATCTATTTATTATAACAGTGTCTTCCCTTTCATTATATCTTTTAATAGGATATTGCTTGAGGGGTGCATGTGTATGTGTCTATATAAAATGGCTGTTATTTTCTGTACATCAGTTTTGTATTCTATATTACTAAATTATATTTTGATTTTTAAAATTGAAATATTGTTGTTGTTGTTCAGTCACTAAGTCGTGTCCAACTCTTTGCAACCCCATGGAGTGCAGCACACCAGGCTTCCCTATCCTTCACCATTTCTCAGAGTTTGCTCAAACTCATGTCCATTGAGTCAGTGATGTCATCCAACTATCTCATCCTCTGTAATCCCCTTCTCTTGCCCTCAATCTTTCCCAGCATCAGGGTCTTTTCCAATGAGTGGCTCTTCACTTCAGGTGGCCAAATTATTGGAGCTTCAGCATCAGTCCTTCCAATGAATATTCAGGGTTGATTTCCTTTAGAATTGACTGATTCCCTTGATGCTCAGAGTGTCCTCCAGCACCACAATTCAAAAGCATCACTTCTTCGGTGTTCAGCCTTTTTTATGGTCCAATTGTCACAACCGTACGTGACTACTGGAAAAACCATAGCTTTGACTATACTGACCTTTGTTGCAAAGTGATGTCTCTGCTTTTTAATACTCTAAGTTTGTCATAGCTTTTCTTCCAAAGAGCAAGCATAGTTATTAATAATTTACAATATTGTGTTAGCTCAGGTGATTTTGTTACTTATAGCAAAGTGATTTGGTTATACATATATTTATATGTATATGTCTATATCCCTTTTTCAATTCTTTTTCATTACAGTTTATTATAAGATATTGAGGAAGAAAAGAGATACACAACCCAGTGCCAAACTCTGCCACAAATGGCACTATTGCTACACCAGTTACCTGGAGATGGAGGACAGTCTGTTAGGATGCCATTCAGAAATGCCATTTTTAATAGATTCCTGATTCTGTCCCCAGCAAAATAGCTCTGGGCTCATACTTGACTTGGCATATATTAAAAATCTGTTTGGAAGAAAACTGTTTTTAAAGTACCTTTGGTTTTAATAAGCATTTTAATTTTAAGAAAGGATGAGAGAACTTAATAAGAAGCTTGTTCCATTTGGATGTTGAAATCTGTACCATAATGTTACATTAAAATTATTCCTGGTGTGTTAATTAATAATTATCTTAGGAATATTGCAAATATGAAAGGCCATCATGACTCACTAGCTTCATTTGAGCTCACTCTATTTAAAAATTCTATTAATTCTTGTTACCAATGACAAGATCCATTTAATTCCTTAAATGTGACATTTTATTGCACATAGGGCCTTTCATCTAAGTGAATTTATTGGCTGTGACAGACCCTAAAATTCGTTTTTATTTTTTGAAATGCATTTTGTCAAATACTTTGCTTATCCTTAATTTGGTCCACACCTAGACTACAGATAACGCTGATTGTCCTCTCCACATCTGCACTCGTGGATGCAAAGAACTGAGGCTGGTAAGAGCAGGAGCAGGGGCGGCAGGGAGTCAAGTCAGGGTGCTCCATGAGCTTGCAGTCGTGACCCAAGCTGGAAACGGACTTCTGTGCACAGAAGTGGCCTCTACTCTTTACACTTAGAAGACAGTAGTGGGATGGGCAAGATAAAATCACCTGACATGTTTAAAAGATAAATTTGGAGACTTCCCTGGTACTCCAGTGGTTAAGACTTCGCCTTCTGATACAGGGGGCAACATGTTCAGTCCCTGGTCGGAGAACCAAGATCCCACATGTCTCTCAGCCAAAAAAAAAAAACCAAAATGTAAAACAGAAGCAATGTTGTAACAAATTCAATAAAGACTTTAAAAATGACCCACATCAAAAAAGGAAAAAACTTTGAAAAAAATAAACTTGTCACTATTTGTAGCACTAGGAGACGTTAAAAAAATTTGGGTGGGGCTAAAGAAAATGTTCTCCCAGCCTGATCTTAAAGTATTAAAATATTTACAGTATTATTTTCAACAAGACATGCCACAAATGGTAAGTGGTAAGATCAGCATTCACATTTGTATTTAATCTGCTGGAAGATGAGGCGTTTTCTGCAGTCAAAGGAATAAAACTTCAGAGAAGTGAAATATCAAGAGCAAAGCCAACGCAGGCCTCAAGCAGTTGGCCCAACTCACAATGGTCTCATCCGTTAAATTTCCATCTTCTCATTTCATATCTCTTCTGTTTGCTAAAACAATGATACCAGTAGGAGCAGCTCCTAGTGATTGGAGAACACATTCTGCTTCTGGGGCTTTGCTTCATGCCCACTCCTCACCTCTTCTCGTCCTTACT
The DNA here is from genome assembly GCF_019320065.1 of Cervus canadensis. NCBI lineage: Eukaryota > Metazoa > Chordata > Mammalia > Artiodactyla > Cervidae > Cervus > Cervus canadensis. The sequence continues at coordinate 84,254,282 of NC_057390.1, read as the reverse complement.
GCAGCCCGCGGTATTATCGTGACTTTCATGTAACCCATGAGGGAAACTGAGGCTCAAAAAGATGAAGGCTGTTACCTCAGGTACCTGCGATTCCCACCCAGGTCTACCCTTCCCCCTCGTGCCCTGCTGCCTGCTGGACCAAGGTTGTTGATGTCACCAGGCCCCTTGACCCATTAAGGAAAAGCGTGGAGAGCATTGCATGGTCCCTAAGACCCAGAGCTGGAGCAAAGCCCAGGACCACAGTGTTGAAGGTGGTTCCAGGAAGGACACACACTTGCTGCCTCTTTTCTTGCGACAGCCTGGGTCCCACTGGCCCCCACACCCAGGGCCTGGTGTGGCCTGTACCTGCTTTAGCAAGTAGGGGACAGTGAAATTGACCCCAGGCCAAAGTTGTCAGAAAAAAAACGCAGGACCCCCAGTTCAGCTTGAATTTCAGATAAATAACAGTTTTCTTTGGATGAGTATGCCCTGTGGAAAACTTGAGACATACCTATACTAATAGCTTGGGTTTCCCAGGAGGGTCAGTGGTAAAGAACCTACCTGCCAATGCAGGAGATGCAGGTTCAATCCCTGGGTCAAGAAGATCCCCTGGAAAAGGACATGACAACCCACTCTAGTATTCTTGCCTGGGAAATCCCATGGGCTATAGTCTACAGGGTCACAAAGAACTGGACACAGCTGAAGCAACTGAGCACACATATACTAATAGTTATTATTGTTCCTACAAATTTCCTATTGTTTTGCTTGCTGAACATGGCAACCAGTTTCAAGACTAACCTTTGAGAAAACTGGAAGCTTCTGCCTCAGCCACCTGTTGCATTGAGCAGCCATGTAACAAGGCAGAACTGCTCTGTTGGACAGACCACATGGAGGACATGGTGAGTAGGGGCGTTGAGCCCAGCCAGGCAGCCCACCCTACCAAGGCCCCCAGTATGTGAGAGAAGCCATGTGGAATGGTCCAGACCAGACCAGCCCCCAGTGGACACTGCTGAGCCATCCCAGTCTACACAAAGGGAACAGAGAGTGATCAGCCTGAAATTGTGACCCACAAGGTCATACACAATAAAAAGATGGATGTCTTAACCACTGCATGGTGGGGTGGCTCGCCAGGCAGCAACAGATAACCAGACAGAAGTGAGGAAGAAAAAAGGGAGAAAATGGAAGTTGAAGCTAAGGCCCATAGTCCCAGAGGAGCAATGAAAATCTCAAACATCTTTAAGTTACTGGAATCTATGCAACTGTTATTTCCACATCAATTTTTAAATTAAAGTGTTTAACTTATTGTAGCTAGACCTTTGCTTGAGCTTATTGAGTGAGAGTTTTGGCATATCAATATCATTTTTAAATTATGCCCTGAAACATAAAACTAATTCTAAGGCATGTTTCTCAGCCTTCACCTCTATAGGTCTTCCTTCCTTCTTGCTTTTTAAAAAATAAATTAGAATGGCTTGTTTATGAGCCATCAGCAGCTGTTGATTCATTTGCTAATTAATGATTCAGACAAAATCAGTGTGTAATACCCAGTGATAACCAGTTTATAATTATGAGTTCTTTCCTTGTCATAAACCTTACAAATTACAGACAATTTTAGAATTTTTACTCATCACTGGTTACTGAATAGACTCTTTGAATGATTCTGGTCATTATTTTATCAATTACATGCAAGCAAGAAACCTGGATCTCTCTTTTGTTCCTTCTTCATTATCTCCCAGGACCAGTCACCACTTGTAGAACCTGCCCCATAAACAGCCTTCAAATTTATGCAGCACATCACGACAATCTTAGTTTAGGACCAGGACATCTTGAGAGTTCCTTGGACTGCAAGGAGATCAAACCAGTCAATCCTAAAGGAAATCAACCCTGACTATTCATTGGAAGGACTAATCCTGAAGCTGAAGCTCCAATACTCTGGCCACCTGATGGAAAAGACCCTGATGCTGGGAAAGATTTAAAGTAAAAGGAGGAGGAGGCAGCAAAGGATGAGATGGTTAGATAGCATCACTGACTCAATGGATGTAAGTTTGAGGAAACTCTGGGAGACCGTGAAGAACAGGGGAGCTTGGCACGCTTCAGCACATGGGGTCGCAAAGAGTCAGATATGACTTAGCGACTGAACAACATTAATCTTTCTACTGGTTGTCTTTTTACCATCCTCATACCCTAAGGTTATTTGAATAATGGCCCCCCAGATTCAAATCCCTGGACAGGGGAATATGTGCCTTATGTGATAAAAGGCAGCTGTAATAAAGTGATGAATTTGGGATGGGAAGGTTGCCCAGGATAACCTGGGTGAGCCACTGAAATCACAAGGGTTCACGTAAGAGGAGGCAACAGAATCACAGCCAGAGGGAAAGTGATGTGATGATAGAGTCAGAGACTAAAGAGACGCACCTTGAAGATGGAGAAAGAAGCCCTAAGATGAGGAATGCAGGCAGCCTCTGAGGCTGGAACCGCTGAGAAAGGGACTCTCCCCAGAAGCCCCTCCCAAAGGAACACAGCTGCGCTGACACTTTGATTCAGGGCATCTGACCTCAAGACTGTAGCAGAACAAGTGGTGGTTTAAGCTACTAGTTTATTGGTAATTTGTAACAACACCAATACAGGAATCCAAGACATGCCTTCAATTATTTCCTGCATCAACAAAGTCTCTTTAGGTCATAAATTTGCTCAAGTCACTCCCTAGCATAAAAACTTCTATAAAAACTTCCATTGGAGATTTAAAAATTTCCTAAAAGAAGCCTGCAGGCACTGTTCCAACCCACCTTTGGCCCTGGGGGCCTTGCCCTTCTCCCCTCCTCCCTGCTAAACTAGCAGACGGAGCCTGGAGTCTTCTTCCTGTCCCTCAAGCCTTCCTTCTGCATCCTTCCAGCCTTCAGGCCTGGGACAGAGATGAGAGTGAGTTTCCATGGCTGTCCTGTCCCTCCCTAGGCACACAGGGCTGTTGCATTTGGACACTCCCCTACAATTCACTCCCAACAGCAGGTTTACCCCTCCAGCCCGTCCCCTACCATCCTACCTGCTCTGGCTCGGCTCTCATCTGACAGTCGATGCATAAGACACTGACCCCCCCAGGGCTGTGGGGTGACATCATCCATGTGTCCCTGCAGAGCAGGGCCCACCCACCCACAATTTGGGTGTGAAGTGAGAGAGAGAGAGACGCACCACTTGTGTTAAGTGGCTGAGATTTGGGGGTTGTTTGTCACAACAACTGTCTGGACCATTCTCACTCCAGGTATCTTCACAGCGGCCTCCCCGGATCTCAGGTCCCTCCTGAGGGTCCTACATAAAGGAACCCCTCCACCCACGTGAGCCTCTTGTCTTTCTTCACAATAGTCGCTGTTATCCCCAATATTGTTTTGTCTTTTTCTTTACTTATTCACCCTTGTAACCTCAATGCATCTGGCAGAGAGTAAGCATTCAGTACATACTGGTTGGATGGGTGGATGAGCAGGTGGGTAGGTGAGTCGGTGAGCGGATGGACGGTAGAAGGAAGGGGAGAGCGAGGGTTGACAAATGCAGGACTTTACAAAAGCTGGGAAGAGGCTAGAATGGCTAGAGAGACATGTAGAGATAAGCACAAATAAGTTATGCATGCTTTATATGTTATTCTAAAAATTCTGATCTTTATTTCATGGAAATTAGGAAGCCACTGAGGTTTTTGGGATCACAATTTTATTCTGGCAGCACTGTTAACAGCATTTGGGATAAAAAGATTGGAGGTAAGTTGACCAATTAAGAAACCACCTATAATAATAGTAAAAATAATAAATATAATAAATAACAAACAAATCAATAAATAATAATTTAAAATAATAATAAAGATTAAATATCATATACTGACACATATATATATGGAATCTGAAGAGATAGCGCTGATGAATTTATTTTCAGAGCAGCAGTGGAGAAACAGACATAGGGAACAGACCTATGGACAAGGTGGGAGGGGAGGAGGGAGAAGGGGAGATGTGTGGAGAGAGAAACATAAAAACTTACGATACCGTGTGTAAAACAGATAGCCAATGGGAATTTGCTATATGACTCCGGGAACTCAAACAGGGGCTCTGCGGCAGGATGAAGGGTGGGGTGGGGGAAGGAGATGGGAGGGAGTAGGTCTCGGAGGGAGGGGACATGGGTGTACCTATGGCTAATTCTTGTTGATGTATGACAGAAAACCACAAAATTCTGTAAAGTAGTTATCCTTCAATTAAATTAAAACTAACAACAACAAAAAAAATATGAGATGGATAAAAATTAAGCCTATTATACAGAGGGAAATAAGTCAGAAAGAAAAGCATCAATACAGTATATTAATGCATATATATGGAATTTACAATGATGGTAACAACAACCGTAAATGCAAGACAGCAAAAGGGACACAGATGTAATGAACAGACTTTTGGACTCCGTGGGAGAAGGCGAGGTTGGGATGATTTGAGAGACTAGCATTGAAACATGTATATTACCATATGTGAAGTAGATCGCCAGACCAAGTTCGATGCATGAAACAGGGCATTCAAAGCCGGTGCACTGGGATGACCCTGAGGGATGGGATGGGGAAGGAGAGGGGAGGGGGTTTCAGGATGGGGGACACATGTATACCCAAGGATGATTCATGTCAGTGTGGCAAAACCACCACAATATTGCAAAGTAATTAATCTCCAATTAAAATAAATAAGTTAATTTTTAAGAAAGAATATGCATTATTAACATTTATTGTATCATAAGTCTATAACAAATACAACACTAATAATGTAATTGCATTGGAGTTCACTTAATCTTTACAACAACCATAGGGGTGAAGAGGTATTAATATGTCTGGCTTCCCTGATAGCTCAGTTGATAAAGAATCTACCGGCGATGCGGGAGACCCTGGTTCGATCCCTGGGTTGGGAAGATCCCCTGGAGAAGAGAAAGGCTATCCACTCCAGTATTCTAGCCTGGAGAATTCCATGGACTATATAGTCCATGGGGTCGTGAAGAGTCAGACACAACTAAGCAACTTTCACTTTCACTTTCATTTAAAAGACGTGAAAACTGAAGCACAGAGGGGCAAGTAACTTTCCAAGATCACACAGCCAGTGTGAGCAGCAGAGACACAGTTTGAAACCAGACAGTCTGATGCCAGGCCCCATGCGCCTAGCTCCCATTCTTACGTTGTGATCACTGTTGCCCTCAGAGACTGTGACAGCTGACAAGGAAAGAAGAGATCCCAAAGTGAGGGAACAGGCATAAGATACAGCTCCAAAACACTGAACCACAGTGAGAACTAAGGCGGGGCAGGACCTGCGCTTTTTAGGGTTTAACCTCTTCTCACACAAAATCTCTTGGATCAGCAAAGGAAGTCCAGAAAGAGAAAAACAAATGCCATATATTGACACATATATGTGGAATCTAAGAGAAAATGGTATAGAGGATCTTACATGCAGAGCAGAAATAGAGACACAGAGAAATGAATGGATGCCAAGGAGGCAAGGGGTGGGGTAGGAGGAATTGGAAGACTGGGATTGACATGTATACACCATTGATTTTTGCTGTTGTTTAGTCACTAAGTCATGTCCAATTCTTTTGGGAAATCATGGACTATAGCTAGCCATGCTTCTCTGTCCATGGGATTCTCCAGGCAAGAATATTGGAATGGGTTGCCATTTCCTGCACCAGGGGGTCTCCCCCTACCCAGGGATCAAACCCACTTCCCCTGCATTGGCAGGCGGATTCTTTACAGCTGAGCCACCAGGGAAGGCCCATATACTATTGATTTTATGCATAAAATAGACAACTGATAGGAACATACTGTGTAGCACAGGGAACTCTACTTAATGCTCTAAGGGTAAACTGAATGGGGAGAAAGTCCAAAAAGCAAGGGGGTGTATGTATCTGTGTGGCTGATTCACTTTGTTGTACAACAGAAGCTAACACAACATCGGAAAGCAACTCTACCAAAAAAAAAAAAAAATTAATTAAAAAATTAAAAATTCCCTGGATTCTTCTTGCTGTTCTTGTTTTTGGTAAAAAGCAAGGTTTGTAGTATTTCTTCTCCAGGTGACACACCCAGGACCTCAGGGTCCTCACACACACGCCTGGCCACTTCTGCCATGTCACCCAGCATCTCATGGGAAACAAGGGGAGACCAAGAGAGAACTGCCGAGAAACAGGCAGAGACTCACAAGCAGTAAAGATGATGAACGTGTGTCTTAAGAAGTCTGAACAAGGACTAGGCTTACTCTCAAGCAATGTTAGTTTCCCTGGATGTACTTCACCTTGGTCGCCCCAGTTCTGATCTTGGTGGTACGTACTCAACTGCTCGGTCGTGTCCAACTCTTTATGATCCCATGGACTGGAGCCCACCAGGCTCCTCTGTCCCTGGAATTCTCTAAGCAAGAATACCGGAGTGTGTTGCCATTTCCTCCTCCAGGGAATCTTCCCAACCCAGGGGATTGAACCCGTGTCCCCTGCATTGGCAAGTGGATTCCTTACCACTGAGGCACCTGGGTAGCCCTTGGTGGTGGGTATTGACAAATACTGACCAAAGCTCGGCATTCCAGATTCAGGGTGAGATCAACAGAAGGTCTCTAGTCCCAGGCTCATGGAACTCTGTCTGCTTTAGGTCGTCTATTGATTTGATCACAGGCCCTTCCTTATTCCAAACTGTGCGTCTAGGCATGTATGCCACCTTGATTCGATCCGGGGCCGGCACTGTGGTAATGGCAATTTTTTCCTGTGGTATGCATGAGCGTTCCTATGGGAACATAATTTAGCTGGACATATTAAATCATGTCATCAGCAGTCACAAGCCCACTGAATTATTGATGAGTGCCTGTGAAATCAAAGTGTATCTACAGAGTTACACTTGGAAGCAGAGATTCATTTACAGTCAACTTTATTCTGGAAGGTCTCCATCTGACAGAGCACTGCCCAAGAACGATCTTTTCAGAGCTTTGTGTCTTAGGCTCTTCAGGACCCGTATGATGTCTTTGAAAGGGCCGTGCAAACTCTCATGTAAATACAAATTCTATGGTGCTTTTCATTCCAGGTGCTTGTCTTGTATTTAGGAGCTGGAATACACAGAAGGACTTTCCAGTCTGTATATTACCTAAGCCTGCTGCCTCCACTTCCACCCAAAATGACAGCGCCACCCCCTCCCCCGGATTCCTCAGCATCTGCTGGGTGATGCTGAGCAGCACCAGACCAGGCACTGGCTCTTCGGCTTCTCTTCCTGGTTTGCGTTGTCCTTCCCACATGCATCCACATGCTTGATCCCTGGGTTCTTACCCCTCTTCTCATACAGTCTGGGGAGAATGATAATCGAGCCTGTGGATGAGGGTGGCAGATGGCATTGGTGGGGCCCATGGAGGTGCCTGACAACTTCTAGCACTCTCAAAAGGTGGGAACACATAATGTGTTTTGTTTTCTCCCGCAGGTCCTAGTTGCACAAGAAAGGCTAGCCGCATCATCCTAACTACAGATGAAACTAACACATGTCCGTAGATGGACTGGTTAACAGCTTCAGTAAAAGTGTGGTTTGGAGAGGCGGCTGCACGCTCTCGAGAACTGAGGTTTGGCTTCAGACTTTATGGCAATTCTCATCTTTACAGCAACCATAAACAAGTCTCATTATAAATCCTGTATATTTAGTCTTCCCAAGGGCCGTGGGCTGAGAGCTATGCAAATATTTTTTTGATGAGCGTAATGCAATCCTGTATTAGGAAGACAGGTCGTGTGGGCATGTGACTAGCCGAGACCGAGACCCTCCCTTCTCCCTGTGAAGTGGCTGTTACTTGGAGAACCTGTGGAGTTTGGGGAAATTGATGGGAAGGAGCAGGAAGAACGGGATCCCACATCATCAGTTACATCAAGTAAACCAAGGTCAAGGAGCGGGTGACAAACACTGCTGCCAGAATACATCACTGTGATCACTGAGCTGACAGTGTTTGTATTGATGAGATTGACATAGGAAGTTCTTGTAAAATTTGGGAGGATTTTCATAAAATGATCAAGATAGATGCAATTTCTACCAGGGCCCCATCTCCCTACACATGGCTGGAAAGCATCTGATTCAGATTATCCTGACATCTTGGAGTGGGCTTTGCTTGAAGCAGTTTTTATGGCCTGCAGACTCCAAGAAGCCTGCACGTCCAATTTGTTGATCAACCCACAGTTGGTCATATATGCTCCCAAGCTCTGTGCCCTCCTTTTCTGAAGCAGATAGGACCTAGGGAAGGACCAGTGTTTTTTCTTTTGGTGATTTCAACCCCAATTTTTCACTTAAACCTCTTATTGTAAATTATAAATGCAACACAAATATATAACCCAGACATGTAGGTGCAACTAGCGTGAGGCGGGGTGCCCTGTGCCTGAACTGTTGGAGCTGGTGGCCAATTACATTTATAACCCTCATCACTGGTGCTTTTCCAGCCCATTCAGGGAAGGACTAGTGTGACAAAAAGAAATACTTTCTGCTCAGCATCACCTTGGAGAAGCAGAACCCAATCTGAGTCTGAGCCGCTGATGGAACGATATTAGTAATAATGACAATAATAGCATATGTTGTTGTTGAGTAGTTACTGCATGCCAGGCATGCTTTCAAACACTGCATGCTTTCACTTAACCTTTCAACAGTCACACGATGCAGACACAGACGAGGAAACTGAGGCACATGGCTGGATAGGAGGCCATAGCAGAGTAAAATGTTGAAACAGGAAAAAATAGAGATGGAGACTAGATGTGTCTCTTTTAACCTCTAGTCCAAATTTCCAAATTGGCTTCCCTTGTGGCTCAGACAGTGAAGTGTCTGCCTGCAATGCAGGAGACCCCGGTTCGATCCCTGGGTTGGGAAGATCCCCTGGAGAAGGAAATGGCAACCCACTCCAGGACCCTTGCCCGGAAAATTCCATGGACGGAGGAGCCTGGTAGGTTACAGTCCATGGGGTCACAAAGAGTTGGACACAACTGAGCGAATTCACTTCTTCCAAATTTCTACTGACGATCCCTTGTTTTTCTGCTGACAAGCATGAAATGAAGGTCATTATACTTAAACTTACAGCATGAGTTTCTCAAGTGTTCACACACACAGGGTTCGGTGTCAATCCATGGATCTGATAAGACTTATAAACGCCACCCAACGACACAGAACACATGGTGATACAAAGCAAATAAGGCACATTTGCAACAGCCAAAAATTGCTTTGCATAGTAAAGTTGTGACTTTAATGAGCTGTAAGTGTTGTACTCGCGTGATTTACAGCGGACACTCCCTAAAAGCGACATTCCTACAACTGATACCCTGGCAAAAATTTTCAAGCCTCATCTTCATCAGAGAAACTATTTTCTTTTCTGCAAATGGCCTCTAAATGAAAAGAGGAATTTGTATCAGTTATTTGGCCCTGAAGACATAGTATTGATCTACAGAATGAATTTCAGAAGGGGGAGAGGCAGGAAGTGAAATGGAAAATAAAATATTTTTAAGTGACTTGAACGCGGTGAAGCCAGAAGGGTGTCCTGGCTACAGGGAAAGGAGAGCTGCATCCAGGGCTATGGAATCTCATGGTGTTTGCACTGCCCACTTACTCAGTCTTACTGAACCCCAAGTCCCCTTGTATCTTACTTATCTGCTGAGGCGAAGCCTGTAACAGCGGAAACGAACATGGAGGTGTTAGTTAGGAAAAGCATCGTTGGAACAGTTACAGACTGTGTGTTATCTACAGGTCATCGGACAAAGGCCAAGGAAACCGCAGCTGCCTCGCACAAAGAGTTAGAGGCGGTCCCAGCCAGGCTGTGATGAGAACAGAGAGACAAAGTGAGGTGCAAAAGAGAACGGAAATGTCACCCCAGGCACTCCCAGGCAGGAAGAGAGGACTCCTCCACGTCCAAATGCACCGCTGTGAGCTTTCCTAGCTGGTTGGTTCAACACAGTGGAAGCCTGAAGTCAAATTCCAACCATCTTAATACTAAAGAAGATCCCTCCATTTCAAGAGCCCAGACATGGTAGTCTGCAGGCTGCTTTCAGCCTTTTCAGTGACTTAACTTCACCTGTTCTGCCCCACACCATGCATATTACATAGCCGACCTGAAAAAATCATGTTGATTCTGAAGAATAAATCAATTCGTACAGACAAGATGCAGACCAATAAATGTTACAGAATGCCTGAAAGGGCCTCAACCTGGCCCCCCTCCCTCCCCCACCAGCCATGTGACCTTCAACCTCCCACTGAAGCCCCTGGGCCTTGTTTCCATGTTAAGAAATGGATTTTTTTTTAATGTCTGCTCCATCTGTGTCAGGGTTGGTCTGTCTGCTGCAATTGTAAGTATCAAATACATTCATGACGCAAGAGCATTCTGTGTACTGCACAGCCATCTGAAAAAGCCTGTCTCCCCTTCAGGGCCCCATTGTGGTTAGCTTGGCTTCCCTGCTGGCTTAGACGGTAAAGAGTCTGCCTGCAATGCAGTAGACCCGGGTTCCATCCCTGGGTTGGGAAGATCCCCTGGAGAAGGGAATGGCAACTCATTCCAGTATTCTGGCCTGGAAAATTCCATGGACACAGGAACCTGGCCGACTACAGTTCATGTGCTCACAAGGAATCAGACACGACTAAGCAACTAACACTTCACACCTCAGGGATATTTGACTATTTGGGCCAATAGAATGGGTAGAAGTGTATTTTGCATGTGAGAAGGATATTCATTTTTAAAGGCCAGAGAACGGACTGTTCGGGTTGACTTGTGTCCCACAAAACATCATCATTAATGGAAATGGGAGCTGAAGGACCAATGGGATGAAGGCGGCAGAGACGAAGACAGGATTGAAAAGAGAAATGTGAAGTTTGGAAACATTGAGACTGAGAAGTGAACTGATTGAGATCTACAAAGGCATTAAAGTGCAAATACAAAAGGAGACCGTTACGATCTACCACAGTTGATATCTGCTGGATGCTGGTGGGACACACGCACATATACACACAACCAGTGGAGGTTGATGCAAATCTATATGGGGGAATTTTTTAGAAATGAGTAGGATTCAAACAAAGCTACCTACGAACAAAGCTAGTGGAGGTGATGGAATTCCAGTTGAGCTATTTCAAATCCTGAAAGATGATGTTGTGAAAGTGCTGCACTCAATATGCCAGCAAATTTGGAAAACTCAGCAATGGCCACAGGACTGGAAAAGGTCAGTTTTCATTCCAATCCCAAAGAAAGGCAATCCCAAAGAATGCTCAAACTACCACACAATTGCACTCATCTCACACGCTAGTAAAGTAATGCTCAAAATTTTCCAAACCAGGCTTCAGCAATACGTGAACTATGAACTTCCAGATGTTCCAGCTGGTTTTAGAAAAGGCAGAGGAACCAGAGATCAAATTGCCAACATCCACTGGATCATCAAAAAAGCAAGAGAGTTCCAGAAAAACATCTATTTCTGCTTTATTGACTATGCCAAAGCCTTTGACTGTGTGGATCACAATAAACTGTGGAAAATTCTGAAAGAGATCGGAATACCAGACCACCTGACTTGCTTCTTGAGAAACCTGTATGCAGGTCAGGAAGCAACAGTTAGAACTGGACATGGAACAACAGACTGGTTCCAAATAGGAAAAGGAGTACATCAAGGCTGTATATTGTCACCCTGCTTATTTAACTTATATGCAGAGTACATCATGAGAAACGCTGGGCTGGAAGAAGCACAAGTTGGAATCAAGATTGCCGGGAGAAATATCAATAACCTCAGATATGCAGATGACACCACCTTTATGGCAGAAAGTGAAGAGAAACTAAAAAGCCTCTTGATGAAAGTGAAAGAGGAGAGTGAAAAAGTTGGCTTAAAGTTCAACATTCAGAAAACGAAGATCGTGGCATCTGGTCCCATCACTTTATGGGAAATAGATGGGGAAACAGTGGAAACAGTGTCAGACTTTATTTTTGTGGGCTCCAAAATCACTGCAGATGGTGATTGCAGCCAAGAAATTAAAAGACGCTTACTCCTTGGGAGGAAAGTTATGACCAACTTAAATAGCATATTAAAAAGCAGAGACATTACTTTGCCAACAAAGTCCGTCTAGTCAAAGCTATGGTTTTTCTAGTGGTCATGTATGCATGTGAGAGTTGGACTGTGAAGAAAGCTGAGCGCCAAAGAATTGATGCTTTTGAACTGTGGTGTTGGAGAAGGCTCTTGAGAGTCCCTTGGACTGCAAGGAGATCCAACCAGTCCATCCTAAAGGAGATCAGTCCTGGGTGTCCATTGGAAGGACTGATGCTGAAGCTGAAACTCCAATACTTTGGCCACCTCATACGAAGTGTTGACTCATTGGGAAAAAAAACCCTGATGCTGGGAGGGATTGGGGGCAGGAGGAGAAGGGGACAACAGAGGATGAGATGGCTGGATGGCATCACCAACTCAATGGACATGGGTTTGAGTAAACTCCAGGAGTTGGTGATGGACAGGGAGGCCTGGCGTGCTGCAATTCATGGGGTCGCAAAGAGTCAGACACTACTGAGTGATTGAACTGAACTGAACTGAAGATTCAATCCTTAAAAAGATGGGCACTGAGAGGAAAGGGGACACTCCTGGAGAGGAGAAGGTTAATTGACCATTGCTCAAACCAGAAACAAGGAGGCATTGATCAGTTTCACAGGAAGAGCTGTTACAGTTTGTACAGAAATCATTGCTCTGCTCAGTTCAGACCACCTGACCTGACCTCAGACCACCTGACCTCAGCATCTCAAGGAAAGGATGTCATTGCCTGGCTCTCTCCTTCCTCTTCCTTTACCTGCAATGCCAGGTAAAGTGACATTGAGCAGACAGAAGCCAAGCTTCCCACTAAGAAGGTGCACTTTTGGAAGCAGGCCTGCCTTGGGCATTCCAAAGATCTACTGGTGAAGATCATCTTGCTGTTTATTGTTTATTTTTGTGGTTCAGTCTCTAAGCCATGTCTGACTATTTGCAACCCCATGGACTGCAGCACAGCAGGCTTCCCTGTCCTTCACTAGTTCCCAGAGTTTGTTCAAATTCATGTCCATTAAGTCAGTGATGCCATCCAACCATCTCATCCTCTGCTGCCCCTTTTTCCTTTTGCCTTCACTCTTTCCCAGCATCAGGATCTTTTCCAGTGAGTCCACTCTTCACATCAGATGGCCAGCGTATTCCAGCTTCAGCTTCAGCATCTATCCTTCCAACAAATATTCAGGGTTGATTTCCTTTAGGATTGACTGGTTTGATCTTGCAGTCCAAAGGACTCTCTAGTGTCTTCTCCAGGACTGTCTATGTCTTGTTTGCTGGACCTGAGAAACTTCTACTGCTGTCATGGGAAGTTGAAAATAAACACTCCTTCTTTCAGCCTTCACTCACCAGATTTAGACTTTGGGGCCCAGGACTTAGGAAACATGCTCCCAAAAACACAGTAGATAGGAATCTTTTTTCCCTAAAAAATGTTTAAGCAATTTGGGAGCAATCAAACAACATGTCCTTCCTAGTAACAGAATAAGAAAATTCTGCACTCTGTTTACTGGGAATGGGAGATCCACATTATCGGGACCTGCCCAACGGGAGTCTCACGTTGACAGGGTGTCTTGGGTCACACAGTGCTCCGCTTCTTGGAGCCTCCAGGGACATGGCCACTTACTGCACAAGATGTTCATGTACCACAATTAGAATTAAGTGAGCATATGGCAGGAAAAATCTGCTCACAGGGAAAAAAAAAATGAAAACTAATATCGCAGGGAAATTGTGCAATTTAGGCAGAGTTGTCTGCGAGGCTATGGACACAGCAATGCCCAACCAGAGGATGAAGAGCAAGAGGCCACCCTGGGGAGGATGGCAAGTGCTGGGAGTTCAGACCACCCCTGGCTCCTGCCTGCAACCAAACATCCAGCTTCCAGTCCCTAGTGATGTCGGTGTCTCCTGCAAGCTCGCTTGGAAGAATCAGCCCTTTTAACTAGGAGTGAAAGATACTTCACAGAAACAGAATTAGCATTTTTTTACCTTGACTTATATTTTAATACTCTGGCTTCAAAAAGAATTTCATTGAATGCTTCCCCAATACAACTCATGGGTCATGAAACCAGGGAACACTCAGGTACCTCCCATAAGGAGGCAGGACAGTCATGCTAACAGCCTCATTCATCAAAGAAAGGCTTCTCAGCTTTGCAAAACATGCCCTTTCTTCCTCTGGTCACCTTGTAACTATCAAACCAGCCAGAAAATTGTCTCTAATCTCTGTTACTTGCCAGCTTTGGCTCTAGATGAGCTGTCCAAGGGAGCCCCAGACTGTGACATCCGGCTCTAGTGAAGGGAAGCTCGTTGTTAAATATGACCCTCCTTTGGTCCAGTGTTCTCACAAATAAAATCCAATTTTGCAGTGCCGGTTTCTAATTCAAGTTCCTGACAACAATCTCACTTAGCTTCACTTCACTAACCACGAAGAATATGGAACTCAACACAAACCAGTAACAGGACCTGGAAAACACTTGTGGTGACTCTAATCTGCCACACCTCCAGTCCGCATGGACCCCTGCAGCCCCTCTCTGAATCCTGGCTGGGCTGGAGTAGACAATAACATGTGACACAGTCAGACGGGGTCAGGCCATCCCAGTGACCTCATGTTAACCTGACTCCCTTGCATGCGGAGGTCCTGGGGGTTAAGACATCAGCACAGGGATGGGATGGGGGATAATTCCACCTATAACAGCATCTTATATTTCTTGGTGTTTCCAGCTCTCAGGGTGTAGGTCTGTTTGGAAGTGAGAGAGGAGCCATCAAGGCCAGAGAGGGAGAGATGGGAGAGAAAGAAACAAGGAAGAAAAGGATGCTCCTGTGTATAGAAAAAGAAGGAGAAAGTTTACGAAGAAGATGTAGGCAGGAGACCAAAGGCTATAGGGTAACTCTGGTGAAAAAGTGAGAAAAACTACCCTATTAGAGCTCCCCACTGCTCCAAAAAGGTGACTCCCAGGATAGCCATCAACTGGAGGAATAACAAAGAATTAAGATCGTGAACAGTGTAGAGAAGACCGGTAGTCGATGTGGGTGAGGGGATGGAGAAGAAAGTTGTTGGCAGGATATGAAAAGTGGTTGAAAGGCTGGAGCATCAGAAAGAGAAGGAGGAAGCAGAGGAGAGATGCTGAGACTGTTACTGAGAGATGCAGCTTCCGGGAACTCTTACTACACGTCTCACTTAAAATGCTGGCAGAGAAACAGATGGACTTTAATTCTACTGAGAGAAAGTGAAAGTGAAGTCGCTCAGTCGTGTCCGACTCTTTGCGACCCCATGGACCAGGTTCCTCCGTCCATGGGATTTTCCAGGCAAGAACACTGGAGTGGGTTGCCATTTCTTCCTCCAGGAGATCTTCCCGACCCAGGGATTGAACCCCGGCCTCCCGCATTGTAGACAAATGTTTTACTGTCTGAGCCACCAGGGAAGTCATTGGCAGGTTGGTTAATTCTACCACTCTGATGATTACTGGCCTAGGGAGCAGCTAGAAGAAGAAATAGACAACAGGAAATAGAGATGAACTAAGTGGAAAAGCATCTAATTCAAAATTACAGAATTTTCTATGAGCACAAAATAGAAATCTCTCTGTATAAACAGGCATAATTTTAGGCATATGGATACAGGTAATCACATCACAAATGCTTTGGGATAGAGGTTGGTTGTATTTAGTTGAAATTAATATCAAGAAATAATCCTAAGTCATTTTGCCTAATGCATCATAAAGAATTCAAATATTCTAAAATGTGATGAACAAGATGAGAAAAGCTAACTTTACCTCTGCATTTAATGTTATCAAAGAAAAGAAAAAAATCGGTTCCCATCTAACAACTGCTACATAAATAGAAAAATATTTTATAAACATGACACCAAATAAACTTCTCCATGTCTAAATTTTCTTTCTAAAACTATGTAGGGCTGTAAAAAAAAATTGTTACAAAAATATTCCTACACAAAGACACAATGTGTTATTACCTTGTTAGGGTCCTTAGATCACCATGAATGTTTCACTGTACGGATGCAACTGTTTCTAAGTCAAGTCTGGAACATGTGTCATGGTTTCTTTGTAAACAATATATTTTTAATGAAACCCTACAGTCCACTTAGGGAAACTAATTCTATACCCAGCAGTAGCGCATATAGAGAGCATCTGAAAGTTTTTAACACTAAAATGAGAATAGATTCCTCCAGGTATCCCAGTGCTGGAGTAAAAGCACTTAACAGAATTCAGCATGTGGATAGAATATTCTTCCAGCTAGAAAAGAGCCAGGAGAAGATAGTCAGCCGATGTGCTTAGAAATTCCCGGCTTCTCATTATTAAAGTGCTGTCTGTTCACCTGCTGCATCCAGATCAGAGCGTCAGGCCTGAGCCTTGCGCTGTGAACCAGGATGTCTGGTGCAGGGCAGCTGGACGGCTCTGAGCATCTTCTCTTGTCAGGAATGAATGAATCATCTCCAAAGATGTCAGCGTCTGCCCAAACCCTTCTCCATTAGAATAAATGGCAGATGGTGGTGTTTTTATATTTAATCAGCTCCACCAAATGCAGTTTCATCTCTTATAAAACGAGACCATCTGCAACGTGTAGGTGTGCAGACCTCCCTCAATGCCCGCTACTGAAGCTTTTCTCGGGGAGGTAAAGCCATCCATGCTAACGTTTGTTGACATGAAGCACAATAAGCCTGGAAATCCTTTAACATAAAGCCCTGTGTTTTTCATAAATACTTGCATTTAATAATCCTAAATATTTACGGTTGGAGTGCCCTTCATAGGAGGTTTGCAAGGAAGGTATATGTTTCCTGCCCAGCAGAGCTTGCAACCATGTCTGGGAAGCCTCTGGTTCTAAACTGTCTGAAAATGCTCTCATGACAAAAGCGGTCCTTTTCTTTGCCTGTAAATTGCCTCGACACACACTTTTATCTTGACTTTGACATGAATTCTTTCAGAGTAGGTCAGTTGTGGCTGCCAGAGTAGTCACCTTGAGACACACATACACACACACACTCTCACACACACATGACCACAGCAACATCAACAAAATATGTGTAACACAGTCGCTGGCACATCACCACCTGGGTGGGGTCTGACCAGGTATGAAAAATGGAATACTTATTTGGAAACACTGGCAGATGGAACCCCCACTCTTTTGGCCACAGAAAGCAGTGAACAATCTTACCACCAACGGTAGTCTTTACATTTTATTCCCTCTAGAATTGGAAGTGAGGGTCAGCAAAACAGGGGTCCAGAGAGCTAACTCTCTTCACATGGTGAGAGTGTAATGGCTGGGGACCCATGTCCCCAGGATGGAGGAGTCTGCAGGTGCAGGAGGCTCTGGGATTCAGGGTCTCAGGGAACAAAGGACAAAAGCCGTCAGTTTCTCCCCAGACACAGGGTTACTGTGGAATCAGGAGGTAAGACGTCATCCAACTTGAGGGTGTCTTTGGATTATTAGTTTAAACTTTGACCAGCCCCAGCCTCTCAAAGCCCAAACCCCTTAGCCTAGCACCCAGGGCTCTTCCATCCTGGCCCTGGCTGCTCCCCACCCTCCTCTGCTCCACAGGTCCCCATTCTTCAAAGAGCACCTCAATGATGTTGGTTGAGCAGCTTTCCAGCACCCCATAGTCACCCACTTCGCAGGTTCCCTCTGCCCTTTATGTTTGCAAACGCAAGTCCCGATTACATATTTGCCGTTCTGTCTCCTCGCATCACTTCACATTCAGCTGTATTTCTCGTATTTATCCCTTTCAAGACTCCTCACATGAGCCCAGTGTAGAGTGAGGAGGTTAGGATAGATCTCTTGACTGAACGAATGTGCTGCAGGCTTTTGCTGTATAGAAATACCAGATCTGAGGAAGAGTGGAAAGGCACTGGACTTACTATTTTTCCTCCAAATCAACAGAAAGGGAAAATAGGTAAATAAGAAGGATGAAAGGAGCAGGAGGAGGAATGAGATGGTATGTGAAGGAGCATTCATTGGCAAAAAGTCAAACAAAATTAAGAATATATTGTATTCCAGGATCTTCAGGAAAATGCACCACTCATCACTAAGCAGCTGCCCATGAGTTATAACCCACTAAGACATCCAGCAGGATCTCAAATGTCACGTGCTCCAAGAAAGCCTGTTAACTGACCCTCCCACCCACTCCTTCCCTACAAGCCCATCACCAGCGTCAGGTCTCCTCTCCTTTCTTCTCCCTCAGGAAACAGCCTTATCACCCCCCAGCCACTTGGGCAGGAACTAAGGAGCAGCGAATCCTATAAATGGAGACCCCAGGACCTCTCATCCTTCCAGTCACCGTTTGCCCCGCTAATTGTGACAGCCCCTCTAGGCACTCAACAAATCCCATCAGCTGACTGGTGGGTTCCTCCAGTATAACCAGTGTTTCAGCTCTCTGTAGATAAATGGTCTAAATGAAAGTATATGGAGACCTTTGGAAAGTTCCTACCTCTGATTCTCTTGGCAGATACATTTTTATCCTTTTTATCCTATGTGCATTAAAAATGGTAAGTTCATAAAGAGAAAAACAAATATGTATTGACATATATATGTGAGATATAGAAAAATGGTACTGATGAACCTATTTGCAAAGCAGAAATAGAGACACAGACATAGAGAACAAGCATATGAACACCAAGGGGGAAAATGGGAGCGGGATGAATTGGGAGATTAGAACTGACATATAAACACTATTGCTATTATGTACAAAACAGATAATTAATAAGAACCTATTGTAAACGACAGAGAACTCTACTCAATGCTCTACAGTGACCTAAATGGGAAGGAAATCCAAATAAGAGGCAATAAGTGAATATACATTGCTGATTCACTTTTCTGTGCAGTAGAAACTAAAGCAACATTGTGTAGCAATTATATTCCCATAAGAAAAAAAAATTTTTAAGGTATCTAATTCAAGGCCATAGGGTTGCTAACTTGAAATTTGCCTAGTGTATCTTTTAAACCCCATAGACTGCAGCACTCTAGTCTTCCTTGTCCTTCACTATCAGTTTGCTCAAACTCATGTCCATTGAGTCAGTGATGCCATCAAACTGTCTCATCCTCTGTCATGCCCTTCTCCTCCTGCCTTCAATCTTTCCCAGCATCTGGGTCGTTTTCAGTGAGTCAGCTCTTCACATCAGGTGGCCAAAATATTGGAGCTTCAGCTTCAGCATCAGTCCCTCCAATGAGTATTCAGATTTGATTTCTTTTAGGATTAACTTGTTTGATCTCCTTGCAGTCCAAGGGACTCTCAAGAGTTGTCTCCAGCATCACAGTTTGAAAGCATCAATTCTTCAGCACTCAGCCTTCTTTATGGTCCAACTCTCACATCCATACATCACTATTGGAAAAATCATAGCTTTGACTATATGGACCTTTGTTGGCAAAGTGATGTCTCTGCTTTTTAATATGCTATCTAGGTTTGTCATAGCCTTTCTTCCAAGGAACAAGTGCCTTTTAGTTTCGTGACTGCTTCACTTTGCCAGGCCTCACAGCAACAGAAAGACAACATCCCTCTCGGAGTCTCTTTAAAATGCCCCCAACTGACAATCCAGCCATTCTCTCAGACTTGCTTCTGGTTTGTACTAATTAACACATTGCTATGCCTTTAATAAAGGACTTAAGTTGTGAGATCCTGCATTTATTGAAATAGGGCTTCATATGTGCCACGGTCCCTCTTTTTCTGAAATCTCCCCAACTGCTTTGCAAAAATCACAGCCGAGCCCAGGCACTCCACTCACCAGGAAGGTGAAGACAAAGTGAGTGATCTTCTGTGATTTTGATTCACAGGCGCCTTGGGCTCAACCCCTGGGTTTAAAGTGAAAGTGAAAGTTGTTCAGTTGTGTCCAACTCTTTGTGACCCCATGGACTATGCAGTCCATGTTATTCTCCAGGCCAGAATACTGGAGTGGGTAGCCTTTCTCTTCTCCAGGGGATCTTCCCAACCCAGGGATCGAACCCAGGTCTCCCACATTGCAGGTGGATTCTTTACCAGCTGAGCCACCAGGGAAGCCCAAGAATACTGGAGTGGGTAGCCTAACCCTTTTCCAGTGGATCTTCCCAACCCAGGAATCGAACCAGTGTCTCCTGCATTGCAGGTGGATTCTTTACCAACTGAGCTAACAGGGAATCTGCCTGGATTAAGCACCAATTAACTCCTGTGACATGGATTCAGCCCCTTCCTGCCCTGAACCTCTGTTCCTTTCACTCTTAAAGTGGAGAGAACAGCAGTGTGTATTTTAGACCACGGCTGGGAGGATTCTATGAAATCTTGTATTCACAGCACCTAACGCAGATCTTGGGACATCACAGCACCTCAGGGTTGATTTCCTCCTCCGTACTGTCTCAGCTGATTAGGAAAACAAGGTTTCACATAATCCAGGGGCCTACCAGCTGCCCGAGCAACTTACACAGAATTATCATATCTTCCCATACATAAATATACATAAGATGAGTGGTGTAACATTATTAGCATAATGAATATTCTAATTATGGCTCTAACATTAAAGCTGGCGCCAAACATTAATCCCTGGGGAATAACAATTGCCAAGGAGGTAGTTACCAAACCTTTTGGGGTGCACTATGAGGATTGAACTTGTGAAATCAAGGAGCCATCACACTTTCCAAAACACAGGAGGAAATCTGCTACAACAGAATACCAGGAACATACACATGGCCCCTTTCCTAACACACCATGGCCATACCATTTCTCTTCTCATAGAATATTACTGCGGGGACAGAAGAAGTGAGTGCGGGGAATTTAACCCGGACCACGGATGGAGGATTTACGTGGGCTGGAGGCTGGCTTATGCATTTCCCCACGTTTCTCAAATAGCTCAATGAGGGCGTTTAGGGGCACACTCCCGTTCTGTGCTTGGGGGTCTGAGGTGCAGCGAAGTTAAGTCATGGTGAGAGCATGCTCAGCCACTAAGTCATGTCTGACTCTTGTGACTCCATGGACTGTAGCCCACCAAGTTCCTCTGTCCATGGGATTCTGCAGGTAAGAATACTGGAGTGGGTTGCCATTTCCTTCTCTAGGGAATCCTCCCAACCCAGGGATCGAACCTGGGTCTCCTAAACTGGCAGGGGGATTCTTTACCACTAAGCCATCAGTTCAGTTCAGTTCAGTTCAGTCGCTCAGTCATGTCTGACTCTTTGTGACCCCATGGACTGCAGCACGCCAGGCTTCCCTGTCCAAAGCCAACTTCCAGAGTTTACTCAAACTCATGTCCATTGGGTCAGTGATGCCATCCAACCATCTCATCCTCTGTCACCCACTTCTCCTCCTGCCCTCAATCTCTGCCAGCATCAGGATCTTTTTCAATGAGCCAGTTCTTCGCATCAGGTGGCCAAAGTACTGGAGTTTCAGCTTCAGCATCAGTCCTTCCAATGAGTATTCAGGACTGATCTCCTTTAGGACTGATTTCTACACAGAAGAGGCATCAGGTAAGCCTCTAAACTATAACCAAAACAAGAGCTGCCACTTCTGAGTGTTTCCTCTGGGCTACATTTCCAGAGCCATTTGCACAAGTTATCATCACTGTTACTATGCCGGCATGCACAACAGTACTGGTACTCAGCAAACGTCCTACAAGAGGACAGCGGTGGAGCCGGAACCTCCCCCCAGGTCGTCGCTCTCTCAGGGCAGACAGAAATGCCCAGAAGCACTGCCCCATCATCCAGGCTCCCACAGGTCCCTGTCAGGAAGCTGTGATTCAAAACCCATTTGAGCAAACTCCAAGAGATAGATAGTGGAGGACAGAGGAACCTGGTGTGCTGCAGTCCATGGGGTCGCAAAGAGTCAGACATGACTTAGCAACTGAACAACAATGACCATCAGCTACTTACACACTGTGTTTCTGGAGTTCAGCAGTTAATCTGACACAATCTCTTATGGTTTCTTTAAAAAGAAATTAAATACAGGAATAGCTGGCTGCAAAAGTGGACCCACAAGTGCCCATTAAAGGATGTCTGTTAAGCCAGAGCGAAGTCTTCTCTGAAGGGCAAGAGGTCTGTCCTCAGCACACCCTGCCTCCAGAACTTGGTCAGTAACTCAGATGGGCATAAATATGGCCACAGTTTGCGCTTATGGGCGTAAGGATGGGCAGGAAGCTGGGCTGGATGGAAACCAGCCTTGACCTTGACTCCAGCTCTGCTGAGGATGTCCCCACCTGCACTGCCCTCTTTAAGTCCATGAGACAAAAACCGGAAGGTACAGTGTAAGAGCCAGACCAGAGTCCTGCAGGCAGATGAGAGAGATCAGGGCGAGAGCAGTCACTCTGCCTCTGGAGGAAAGCCCCAGAGGTCAGTTCCCTGCAAATGTAGGCTGCCAGGAGCAGAGTTTTCCTGCCCGTCCGTCCAGGAGACAGCAGACCTCAGACAATCTCTGATCTGGATGTGGCCCTGAAGCTGGGAGCAGTAGCCGGAAGAAATCAGACGATCCAAAGATCAGGGTCTCCCTAGTGACCTTCTGCCTGAAAGTCCGCCCCTTTGTTCTCCGAGGATCCAGGGCCAGGAGCAGGCAAGACCAAGGACACAGGACAGAGGCAGCGGCCAGCCCCTGGGGCCGCAGGTATCCCCTAGGGTAAGGGAGACGGTGACTGTGGTGGGTAGATTGGTGAGGGCTCGGTGGAACCATGCTGGCGTAAGTGTGGGAAATGAATGGGAGGTAAGCAAAATTGAAGGCAGAGAGATGGTTAGGTAATTTGAACAAGAAATCCAAACAATAAACAAGTCAAGAGGTCTGAAATACGTGAAATGGATTAGACATGGTGGCTGATTGGTTTGAGCACCAACCAATAGGGGAGGACAAACTTAAGGACAATTCCCAGGTATTGACTTGGGAGACTGATAATAAAAATTTGCTTTTGCTCAACCTGAAAAGCTGAGAGATAATTGTAGGAGTCTCCTTGGAAGACACTATTTTACGTTTCTGATGATAACTTGATGTCGGGGGTATCCGAGGGCTTCCCTGGTGGCTCAGCAGTAAAGCATTAACTGGCAATGCAGGAGCCACAGAAGATGTGGCTTCGATCCCTAAGTTGGGAAGATCCCCTGGAGAAGGGAATGGCAACACATGCCAATATTCTTGCCTGGAGAATCCCATGGACAGTGGAGCCAGTCACAAAGCATCAGGCGTGATTGAAGCGACTCAGCACTCACATGCACAGGGGAGAGTCACACTTTGAGACAGCTCTCTTTTAATTTCTGTATATCACAGAGTATTTTCATTCAAAATACTTTCAGAAGAAAAAAAAGTGAAGGCAGGAGATGGAGAAGAGGGGTGTCTATGTGATCATAACCCCAAATAGGGCACTTGTGCAAGTTCACCAGGAGTAAGACCAGCTGCCTGCCGAGGGCAGGATCCTGACCACCTCAGCAGAGAACAGCCAGCCTGCGGGACCAGGCAGGGCCACGCTGCCCACAGAGCCCAGCTTATGACCTGAGCCCCAGATATCAAGAGTCAGATCTTCTAGATGTCCACTGACAGATGTATGGATAAAGAAACTGTGGTACATATATACAGCAGAATATTACTCAGCCACAAAAAGGAACAAATCTGGCTCAGAACTGAAATGGATGAACCCAGAGCTTGCTATACAGAGTGAAGAAAGTCAGAAAGAGAAAAACAAATATCCTATATTAACGGGTATGTGTGGAATCTAGAAAAATGGTACAGATGAACCTATTTGCAGGGCAGCAATGAAGACGCAGACATAGAGAAGAGACATGTGGACACAGTTTGGGAAGGAGAGGGTGCAACAAATTTAGAGAATAGCATGGAAACATATATGTTAACACACATAAAATAGATAGCCAGTGGGAACATGCCGTATGACACAGGGAGCTCAAACCTAGAGGGGTGGGATGGGGTGGGAGTGGGGAGGGCGGCTCCAGAGGGAGGGCACATATGTATGCTTATGTCTGATTCATGTTGGTGTATGGCAGAAACCAACACACTACTGTAAAGCAACTATCCTCCAATTTAAAAAAATTCAGTTCAGTTCAGTCACTCAGTCGTGTCCAATTCTTTGTGACCCCGTGGACTGTAGCACACCAGGCCTCCCTGTCCATCACCAACTCCTGGAGTCTACTCAAACACATGTCCATTGAGTCGGTGATGCCATCCAACCATCTCATCCTCTGTCATCCCCTTCTCCTCCTGCCTTCAATCCTTCCCAGCATCAAGGTTTTTCAAATGAGTCAGTTCTTCACATCAGGTGGCCAAAGTATTGGAGTTTTAGCTTCAGCATCAGTCCTTCCAACGAATATTCAGGACTGATTTCCTTTAAGATGGACTGGTTGGATCTCCTTGCGGTCCAAGGGACTCTCAAGAGTCTTCTCCAACACCACAGTTCAAAAGCATCAGTTCTTCGGCGCTCAGCTTTCTTTATAGTCCAACTCTCACATCCATACAGGACTGCTGGAAAAACCATAGCTTTGACTAGATGGGCCTTTGTTGGCAAAGTAATGTCTCTGCTTTTTAATATGCTGTCTAGGTTGGTCATCGTTTTTCTTTCAAGGAGTAAGTGTCTTTTAAAAGAACTTAGGTTAATTTTTAAAAAGTCAGATCCTAATGGTGAGGCTCAGGGGCTACAGGTGACACACGGTGCCCCAGGGACCAGAGAACCCATCAGGGAGGGGCCTATGGGCCATTCAAACAGCACACATTTCTGGAGTCTCCATTAAGCTTCCTCTTCCCAACCTCAGAGCCTGGATTCTAACACTGAAAGGGCCAGCCCATCCAAACCACGGAAGTGGGGACATGGACCAAGCTTTCTCTCCCCTTCAGGACTTGAACATCCTCACTTGTCCCTACCAAAGACCAGAGCCCACTCCTGGCCTCAGGTATCCAGGGACAAGAAACGTCCAGTAGCTTCAGCCTTAAGTGGACACTGCACATCGTCAACAAAAAGAAAAAAGGCTGCGTTCTATTGTAAGCAGACCAGACTGTGCACTTGGGGAGTCACATGGGTCAGTGCTTCTCAGAGCCCATGCTTGGGGCTCCTTTGGGGCCACATGTGAGAGGGTTTCATACTCAGAGAAACCAGAGGCACTGTCCCCTCTAGACTGTGTCCTTGGCTCTCCTCAAATGCATCATCAATCCTCCATGGATTCCCTCAGTCTCTCATTTATTTAGGTATCATAATTGATCTAATGCACTTTGCTGACAGGTAGCATTTCTGACTCACCCCAGCTCCAGGAGCAAGCAAGGTGAACAGGCTCAGACGTGGCACTTTGCTTGGTGCAGAGGCGATTAGAGAAGATCAGAATTAAGCCTGGACATTTGCTGGAGTCTGACCTGAAAAGAGTCTGACCTTAAGCCAGATCCGCAGGGAAATAAGTGTGGAGGTGGGTGTTGTTGGCCTGAAGTGAAGGCTCAGATGAAACTGGATCCAGAACACAGAGCATAGGGTCCCTCAGTGACATCTGGCCAGCACCAGGCTCTCCAGGCTGAACTCCTAGCTCATTTCCATTAGTGGAGCTAATAAAGCCCTTCCCCGTCCTTTCTCTTATTCCAAGCCTACTTTGATTAGGTGTCCTGTCACTGCCCAGGAAGAATCCTGACTAACAGATCACCTTCAAGGCTCAGTTCCCTGCCCCTGTCTCCTGAAGGGGCTTCCCAGGTGGCGCTAGAGGCCCCCAGGCCAATGCAGGAGACACAAGAGACTCAGATTCGATCCCTGAGTGGGGAAGATTCCCTGGACTAGGAAATGGCAACACACTCCAGTATTCTTACCTGGAAAATCCCATGGACAGAGGAGGCTGGCAGGCAACAGTCTGTAGGGTAGCAAAGAATTGCACACAACTGAGAGACTGAGCACCAATCTCCACAAATCCCATCGTCTGGACAGGGTGATGAGAACTCACCAGCATCACTTGTGTGGGGAAGCTCAGATGCTGCTTTGCATTTTTCTCTAATGCCTCCTGGAATACATCCCAAGCACCCCAACCAGACAAGTATCCGATTCCATATTCCTCTGTGGCTCCCACAGCCTGACTTAGTGCCGAGTAATAAATGCTCAGTAAATAGATCCTTCTGTGTTTACAGTCCAGCCTCACCTTAGATGCTCTGCCTTCTTTACCCACAGCATTTTTCCGCCAAACAACCCCTATTTATCCCTGCCTTTGAAAGGCAATATTCCTCAAAACCACCCCTCTTTCTTGCACTGCATATTTTCTTGAGCACTTTCTATGTGCTGGGCATCAGTGCTGTGTTCAGGTGGCCCTGACCGCAGTGTGACAGGGCTCTTGCCTGGTTGGAGAGGGGGAGAGTCCAGGTAACAGACACATGCTCTGCAGTGTTAGAAAGATCAAAGCAAACAATGAAAGTAAGCACCCCAAAGGGAAAGCCCCAACTCTGCAATTTTGGACCACCTGCCCCTTGGCTTCCCATGCAGAGCTCAAGGGTGAAGATGTGTATACAGACAGGGATGTGTCAGAATTGTTTGTGTCAGGGAACTAATACTGAAATCCATCTCTCATGGCCTCCAAGGAAGCACTGCAACGTGAAATGTCTAAACATACAAAAGGGAAGCATGCCCATCACATTATAAATAAAAAAATTAGTTTGACAAATGTCCATAGAACTGCCAGCTTGTTATTAGAGGCCACAATTCATAGTTTCAATTCACACTTTCATTAGAAAGCTTATAAATGCAGGAAAAAATGGCAGCATTATAACTTCTGAAGAATACAGCTGTGACCCCAGAAGTTTATCATCTCACCTTCCCAGTTAACCAAGTTAAAGCAATCAGTCTTGAGAGGCTCTCTGCCCTTCTGGAAATCATAGAGTGAAGTCACTCAACACATACTTCAGGAACACCTGTACATGCCAATTTATCTGCTTGGTGATAACGATACAGGGGTGTTTGTTGCCAGAACTCTGATCTGGTGGCAGATCAAATCAGAAAGCATTTATTGCTCACTTGCTAAGAACTGTGACGGAATTTATCATTTATGTAGAATGCCTCTGTGCCAACGGTAGAGTCCTAATACACTTACATCCTGCATCGTTTTGTTGTGTGTTTACACTGTTTGCCTACTGAACATACATAGGACTAGGCTGCTTCTTAGGGGGTCGCCCCATCCACCATCAGGCCAGATGGCAGAGGCTGGACTGACAAGCAGCCTGACTCCCAGGGTGGACAGAGTGCTCAGGCCTGGCCATCGGACCATTCTGTCACTCTGGCACAGCGAGTGGATTGAGGGGCAACATGACCCAGTGCATGTCAATTAGAACAGGAACGTCAGCTCTAGCATGCTGGAGGAGACTAGGACACTGAAATTTCTTTCCTCTGGTTTACCAGATCTGAGGATGGAAGGCTGAAGTCACCTGGATCCACCGTGTGGAGAACATGCAACAAAGCATGAAGCCACAGGCTGGGAGAGGCAAGGTCCCACAGGTTTCATTATTCATTTCTCCAGTTCTAATCATGTGAGCCAAATGGTCCAACCCTAAACTTTTCAACTGCATGAATCACTACATTTCCTTCTTTGGCTTAAGCTACAGAAGAGAATTTCTGCCTTGCAAGCAAAGCATCTGCAGACTTCTCTGGAGGCACAGTGGATAAGAATCTGCCTGCCAATGCAGGGGACACAGGTTCGATCCCTGGTCTGAGAAGATCCCACATGCCACTGAGCAGCTAAACCCAGGAGCCACAACGACTGAAGCCTGCGCACCCTAGAGACTGTGCTCCTCAGCAAGAGAAATCACTGCAATGAGAAGTCCAAGCCCTGCAAGGAAGAGTAGCCCTGCTCACTGCAACTAGAGAAAGCCCAAGCATAGCAACAAAGACCCAGCACAGCCAAAAATTAATAAATTAATATATATTTTTTAAAAACATCTACATTAACAATGTGTTTAACTTGCTTGATTCTGGGATCACTGGTTAGGGCAAAGCCCTGTATTTTCTTCTGTATCCTCCACTGGACCCAGCACGGTGCTCCCTGGAGGACCTGCTAGGTCCACGCTCACGGAGAGGATGGACAGCAGAGGTCATGACACCGAGGAGTCACTCACATGCTCTTCACCAGGCAGGATCCGCACCTCTGCTCAAGGTGTTCCAGCAGAGGTGTCAGGGCCAGGAGAGTCCTGGTTGGAGCTGGTCCTCAGCCTGGTGAGTTCTCCCCAGCATGGGTGGGCTCTGGGGAACAAAGTTCAGATAAGACTCATAAGAGAAGGATTAAAGCAGATGGCAGTTTACTAATAACTATAATAACTGCCAGTCACTGAGCAGTTACCATGAGACAGAAACTCAGCTACACATTGTCACATCTTATAGCTCATCCATATTATGAGCTCGTGCTAAGTCATTCCAGTCGTGTCTGACTCTGCAATCCTATGGACCTTAGCCCACCAGGTTCCTCTGTCCATGGGATGCTCCAGGCAAAAATACCAGAGTGGGTTGCCATGCCCTCCTCCAGGGGATCTTCCCCACCCAGGAACTGAACCTGTGTCTCTTATGTCTCTTGCATTGGAAAGCAGATTCTTTACCACAAACTCTACCTGGGAAGCCCATTATGAGCCCATGAAAGAAAAAACAAAACAAAACTCCCGCATCCATCTCCACTTTCAGGGAGGGTCATGAGAGGTAAGGAGGGCTCCCCAAGCAGATGCTGCCTTCTGCTTATACAGCCCGAGATTTAGAACCTGGCACTTGCAAGTGCTCTTCCAAGGCCCTACAGACTCTCCTCCCAAACCTGGGGACGAAGCAGCATCTCCAGCCCCTCTCTAGGAGCAGGCAGGTCTCCCTCTCTGCCCTGGAGAGAGAGGGTTGTGGGGGTGGACAGAGGCCTCGGGCTGCAGCCCTGTGGCCACACTGGCCTGCTCACTACTGCAAGCTGGCCCCGAGCGTGCATCCAGGCCTCGGGTCTGACTGCCGATCAGGAAGGATCTGAACAGCAGCTATCTGTGGTGCTGGTCTTGCTCTCTGCTTAGAGCTATCCCAGCGCACTTTTAAGGACCAGCTGACCACCAACAATGCTTGAGCCTGGGGACCAGGGGTGCAGGAATCTGGCTGCACTGGACCAGCGGTAAGATATGTATGTGTCTGTGTGTGTATGTGTGTGTGTGTGTGTGTTAGTTGCTCTGTCGTGACCAACTCTTCGCAACCCCATGGACTGTATCCTGCCAGGTTCCTCTGTCCATGAAATTCTCCAGGAAAGAATACTTGAGTGGGTTGCCATTTCCTTCTCCAGCTGGTAAGATAGTCTGATGCCAGTCCAGGCCTGGAGAGGCGAGCTGCAACTCTCCCAGGCCAGCCCCGGAAGCAGTGCGAGAGAGATGTCAACACCAGCTCAGAGTCTCCCAGCGGAAAGAGCCCTCCCTAAACTGCCAGCAATCTGAGACAAATGTCCCTCGGCCACACCAGGAGGAAGACTGCACTCTTTTTCTACTCACTCAGTGGAAAACAATTTTATAAATTGTTTGTCCAGTGAAGAGGCAATCAAGGGATACACAGCCGAACTCTCGAGGGGAGAAAAGGTGTCACAGAGGTGGATCAGGCAGCTGACTAATAATAGTAGGCTATTCTGGATCTTGTCTTGATTGTGATCATTAAGATAAAAAGTGTGGCCCAGGGAGTGAAAGCCAAGATGGAGATGTCCCCAGTGGTCCAGTGGTTAAGACACAGGACTCGCACCAGAGGGGACACAGGTTCGATCCTGGTTAGGGAACTAAGATCCTGCATGCTGTGTAGTATGGCCAAAGAAACGAAAAATAAAATAAATGGCCAGGCAGTTGTTAAAACACCGTTAAAAACAAACCAAAAAAAAGCCAAGATAAACCTCATCCCATCCTCGCTGTTGGTGAGCTGTCTGTGCCTAAGAGGCAAGACCGACCCACCCTGTTTTGCTGCCTACGCTCGCCCCTAAAACCAGCTTTTACCTGGCTCAGGTAGACACATCACTGCACCTGTGTTTTCCACACCCAACTCTCCACTGCCGAGCCTGATGATGGTTAAACAGTAATGCTATGAAAGTTTTTAACAATTTAAAAGACTCTAAATATGACATAATGGAGAATTTGCGGTAATTGTGATTTTACATTCACAGTGATACTGCAGTTTTGAAATACAAGAAGTGAATATTTATTTTTAAGCAGAAAATCTGTTCTTAAAAAAAAAAAAAATACAGCATAAAATAACTGCAAGCACTTCCCAGGGATTTCAAACTCAGTAACATATGACCTCTCTTTCTCTTTTCTTTCCCTTGCTAAAGAAATATAGTAATTATGTTGCTGCTAAATACAAACTATTCAGTATGTTGTCTGGCCTCTGAAATTCAATCAGGAGTCACTAAAAGTCACCTGCTCCCCTCTGGAAGGTCTATCACGTTTCTACCATCTTATGATGGTGTAAATGGAAAAGAAAAAATGTGATAAGGTCACAGTTATGCAGAGTTTCTTCTCCAGGTTCTGGTACTTAAGCAAATTATGGAAACGATTTTTCATCCCAGGGTCAAGATTAATGCAATAAACCCCAATCAAATATGATGTGAAGAAATCAGATATGCTGATGTTAGACAAATAAACTAAGCAAACTTTCCCTTACCAAGGAACAAAGGGGTGAAATGGCGTTGAAGGAAGATTATATAACTTCTCTGTGAAACATGAATAAGATACACCCAAGCCATTCTTCCCAAAAGGCCACGAATTCACTTTCACATGTGATGATATTCACGTTGAAACATTAAAAATACTGTTGACACTTAACATCCTCTATAGTTTACGTAATTATATTAAACTGTTGTACTTTCTAATCATGCTATTTTTAATTTTGATGCAATAATCATGTCAATCTACCCAAGGATCCTAACTTCATTAACTATATATAGAGAATATTCCTGAAAATTGTATCCTTAGAAGATGACATATTTAGCACCACCTGATGGTACAAAAGAGAGATAAGAAAAGGCCTTAATATTTGAATCATGCAAAGGGAAATTGTGATTTTTTTAATATAAATGTATATATTTTACAACAGACAGCATTTTGAGGATCTCAGCATGTGGCATCAATTTTCTTTGATATAGAAACATTTTAAGAGATTTTCATGCAAAAATCTACCTAAATTGTATTTATATAGAACATAAACTTTGACTCCATGAGTAAAACAATCCATAAATCACATCACTATTTCTTCATATCAAAACATGTTATTTGATAATCTGTTAAATTTATAAGCTCTATAAAATTATGTATTTAACAAAATCTTGAATTGCTAGGAAGTATCTGCCAAGAGAGAATTTGAAAATATGACACATGTTGCAGTAGGAAATGCTTTCCAAAACTTGAATTTCTCTGTATCTAAAACACAAATATTTTTAAAACACAATGGAGACCTCCAGTTTTAATACAGAAGAGTAAAGGAGATATTTCAACCTCCTTGCAAAATGAACTTGCAAGTTAAAAAAAAAAAAAACCCAGAGGCATAAGCAACCCCAAACCATGTTGTATAAGGAATGGAGGTGAAAGTCAGGGGTGGTCAAACAGGAGAGGGGACCTCGTGGCTGCAACTGTGGACAAGGCTGAGAAGGTGAAGGGCCTAAAGAAAGTGGCAGGTCTAAGGGTCAAACCGAGCTTTTTTCTTGGGGGCGGGCAGGGGTGGGAAGTGGGACGTTCCCATGAACGGAGTTTGGTATGAAACTCAAAAGGAAAGCAGGATGTGGTGGGCCAGCTGGGAAACCAGTCAGGCCCACCATAGCTGCAGGAAGCAGTCTGTCCGTGAGGCAGGAAGCAGAAGAGAAACTCAGGGTTCAGAGTTGCCTCTGAATATGTCAGGTGATTTTGAAAGTGAAGTCTTAAAAGAAGGCTCTTAAACCCAAAGCCCTGTGTCTCTGAAGAATTCTTGCTAAGTGTCCATGGTCCTGCTCCCCATTGTGACATTTTGAAATTAGCTGGACCAGAAAGAATTCACCTGTTTCAAATATAAGTAATGACCAAAAAGGATCCAGCATCCAGATCAATGTTTTAAAATACTGCATAAAAAGAAAGCAAATATCCAATAAAATAAAGAAAAGAAAATACTGACCAGGGAACTGTTACTAAGAAGAAGCTTACATTGTTATCTATAGCATATCAACTTGTATGTTAAAAAACTGAAAAACAATCACCATGACAAAGCATGATCTCAAAGCAGATACAAGAGTTCAGGAAATCCATGGTTTTCTAATAGCAGGAGATAAAACACGTCAACAGAGCTCAGAAAAGATGTGGGAGAGAGAAATGAATTCATCACAGACATGAAGGCGATGTTGACAGCAGCTCTGAAAAGTAAAGAAACAACTGAAAATCTAGCAAAAGACACAACAATCAAGAGGCTGAGAAGTACAATCAAAATAAAATTAAAATAACCAAAGAATTAGGACGGGTTAGGAAGAAAATGAAAGATAAATAAGACAAATCAAGAAATCCAACATATGGACAACTTGTGTCCCCAGGACTGAACAAGGTTAATACATATTTTTAAATGACATGTTAAAAAAAAAAAAAACTTCTAGATATAAAAGGTTCTACCATGCAGACTAAAAAGACATCCAAGGAAAAATTGACAGAGTCAGGAGATACACTGAAGAAATAGAGGAGTAAGTATACTCTATAAAGTAATATAAAGGACACAAGCATAAAAATGTACACCTTGGAAATTATTGAAAGAAATGTGTTTATGCATACCAAGATAATTAGGCCACCAAAAACACCATCAAGTAATTTCCAAAAGTACAAATAATGAAACTAAAAGCCCTGACTACAACGAACAAGCTAGAAATTAACAATGAAACTAAAATACACACACAAACAAATCCTTACCATTTGGAAATTTAAACACTTTCCATTCATAGTCAAAGAAAAATCAAAGCTGGAATTTTGTTATAACTAGAAAACAGCCATAATTTTAAAAGCTATACAGCAGAACCTATGGTTTACATTTTCAGCAGGGCTCAAAAAAATGCATAGAATTTTTCATGTATGTTAATACACAGAAAAAAACAGAAATAGATAAATCATCCAATGAAAGGTGAAAGAACATGGATAAAGTCAAGAATAAAAAAGAGAAGGAATTAGTAAGCATAAAATGTGAAATAGTTTAATTGGAAAACTGAAACATAATAGTAATGATAAATACAGAAGCTCAAATAAGTAAATAAGTAAGTTAACAGTTAATCTGCTTAATTTTAACAAGAAAACACAAACAGTATGTAAATGTTTTATATATATATAAATAAATAAATATATCTACATATAAATATATACATTTATATAAACGCATGATTTTAGGAATCATGCAAGATCACTTCTCTATGTGGCTCTAATGATGAATTTGAGTTGAAATATTTTCAGGAATATATAAATCACTAAAATTCACGTCAAAGAAATTAAGAATTCAGAGTAGATTACTCAAGAGGAAATGGAAAAACATGTTACAGTGCTAACATCACCCAAAAGCAGTGAGCTTAGATGATTTGATAACAGATACCTACCAAACGCTTTGCTATTGCTGTTTAGTCACTCAGTCATGTCCAACTCTTTTGACTGCATGGACTGTAGCCCACCAGGGTCCTCTCTCCATGGGATTTCCCAGACAAGAATACTGGAATGGGTTGCATTTCCTCCTCCAGGAGATCTTCCTGACTTAGGGATCGAACCCGTGTCTCCTGCTTGGTAGGCAGATTCTTTACCACTGAGCCAATCAGGAAGCCCCATCAAACCCATAAGAAACAGATTAACTCTAGTTCTTTCAAACTATTCTAGATCATGGAAAAAACAATGGAGGCTGGTAATGCTTTTTTCTTTCTCCTTCAGGCTAGTAGAACATTGGTTGAGAACAATAGGAACAAAGAGGACATGAAAAAGAGTTCTAAAAAGCAATTCAAAATATTAAAAGAAAAATATACAACAACCAAGTAACATCAATCTCAAAAGGCAAGAAGAGTTAAAATTCATCACTGATTTTTACAAACTATCATACGAATATATGAAAAGAAAGAAAATCAAATGATCATCTCCATGTTTTATAAAGAAGCATTTTATATATGTTAACATCTATTTTTAATAAATATTCTTAAATATAATGAAGGGCTTCCCAGTAGTTCAGTGGTAAGGAATCCAATGCCAAGCAGGAGACTTGGGTTCGATCCCTGGGTTGGAAAGATCCTCTGGAGTAGGAAATGGCAACTTGCTCCAGTATTCTTGCCTGGAAAATTCCATGGACAGAGAAGGCTGGTGGGCTACAGTCCGTGGGGTCACAAAAGAGTCAGACACTACTTAGCAACTAAAAACAAATATAGGAAAAGGTGGATGATTTCTCAGTATGATATAAAGATATAACATCCATTGAAAGAATGTCAATTAAGTATGTGTGTTTGTGTATTTAGTTTGTGTGTGTGTGTCAATCCAAGTTAGTAATATGTTTAATGGAGGAAATTAGTAGCTTCCAATTCAGTCAGGAAAAAGAAAAGAATGCCCATGACTACAACTATCATCCTTTTTCTGGCAGTAGTAGTCCATCCAATTTGATGAAAGAAATACAAATGCAGTAAAAAATGAAAAAGAAGAATTCAAATTTCATGACCTTTAAGCTAGTAAATAAAAAGGAATCATTGAAAAGCTATCACAAACAATAATTTTGTAAGATACAGATTTTATGTAGAGACATCATTGCTTTTATAAATGATGACTAGCTTGATGAGATTCTATATAGTACTTTGGGCCAAATTCATATTGATCTTCAGCTTACAGTCTTAAGTAAAAATAGCAAAGTCTACAGTCTTGAATAAAAATAGCAAAGTCCTGAACTACTTACCCATAGTAAGTTACCATTTGTGTCTCACTCCCTCCCAAAAATAAACTACATAAACACATAGGCTAATATACACACAGACTATCTCTAGAAAGTTACACAAGACCTACTGCAATCGTGTCTGAGGCAGGGAATTTGATGACTGAGAATCGGGAATGAAAGAGAAACTCACTTTTCACCATATTCTATTCGTTGTTTTGTATGTTGTATCACGGGCATGTAACTATCCACAATATAAATAAAATCTATTTTAATCAATATGAAAAGAATGTCTTCTTACTGGCAGTGCATCTCATTTCATGGTTAGTTCTTAAGAATTCTTATCTTTGCAGCCTTAAAAAAGCTCGTAAAAATTCTGTCTCAAAACTCACTTCTCATAACTGTTGAGAAAAAACAATAACTGTTCTTCTCTTTTTAACAACATTTAGAGTTGTTTTAAATGGAAACACAGAGTGCCGTCTATTTCTGTGTTCTTTTTGACCACAAAGCACTTTAGCATCATTATCGTGTGATGGTCTCATCCATTTTGAAGCATTTGCCTTGTTTGGGAAAGGAGATTGGTAGTCTGCACATCACCCAGCAGCCAGGCAGCCAGGACTCAAAGCCCAGCCCTGGCATTTACCAGCAGGAGACCCTGAGCACGTCTATAACCTTCTCCTGCCTCAGATTCCCCACCTGTAAAATGAAGAACTCTGTTGTGAGAATTACATGAGTTCATTCTTGGACTTCCCTGGTTGCTCAGACAGTAAAGAATCTGCCTGCTATGTAGGACACCCAGGTCCGACCCCCGGGTTGGGAAGATCTCCTGGAGAAGGGAATGGCTACCCACTGCAGTATTCTTGCCTGGAGAGTCCCTTGGGCAGAGGAGCCTGGCGGGCTGCAGTCCATGGGGTCACAAAGAGTCGGACACGACTGAGCAGCTAACACTTTCATTCTTGTAGAACACTAATAGTGACTAGCCCACTAGTGATTACTAGTGGGCTAGAAGTGACCAGTGATTATTCTTCAGATCTGGGGACTCAGTTCAGTTGCTTTGCGAAGCAAGTGCCTTCTTAGGCTGTGGGCAGAGGATGCGTTAACTCAGGTATGTCCGTGATGCTGGACTCTCTGGACTCTGAGTCCCTATTTGTGATTTCTTCATGTGGGAAGGTGAAAAACCAGAAACCTATGCTCTCCTTCTGAGCTTGGCACACAGGGAACCCACAGCTTACAAACTTCTCTTATTTTTAAAATTCTCACTCTCAAAAATAAAAACCACTGCTTTCTTCCACTGGGCCCAGGAGGGAGTAGATCACTTAGCAAAAGCATTCATCACCTTGGAAGAACCACCTTGATTTATACAGAGATAATGTGGCTACTACAAGCAGAGTAAACTGTCTTAGCAATTAAAAATCTCATCCTTATCTCCAAGATAGCCATGAATTACCAGCTACAGTGATATTTTATTCTACTATTACTCATTGCTTACTGTTCAAAGAAGATGCGGGCTTCCCAGGTGGCACAGTGGTAAAGAATTCACTTGCCTATGCCGGAGACTTGGGTTCAAACCCTGGGTCAGGAAGATCCCCTGGAGAAGGAAATGGCTACCCACTCCAGTATGCTTGACTGGAGCATTCCACGGACAGAGAAGCCTAGCGGGTTACAGTCCACAGGATCACAAAGAGTTGGACACGGCTGAGCAATTATGCATTCATGCACAAAAGAAGACGTAGGAATACACATTTCAGAGCTGGACTGATTCTTCCATAAACATAAATGGAGCACCTATTCTGTGCCAGGAGGCGATGCTTATTGTTGAGCATACAGAAAATACGCCAGGGGGTATGCTTTTGAGCAACTCACAGTCCAAGGCCTTCTCTAATGTGCCAATAGCCAATGTTTTAAGATGAAGGGGGGTTATTTGTATCCTATTTGTATTTTGCAAAATATGTCTTACCCAGATATTTTCTGTACAAACCCTGGCATCTATCAGCATAGCTGAAACACCCTTCCTTACTTCTTTGTTTAAAGAGCCCATCTCTCAAAAGCCGGTCAAGTATCCTGTCCTGCATGACCTCTTCATCCAGCCCCTCCTCTCTTTTCTGTGGCCCTGGGCCTGTTCATCACCACAGCTCCTCTCCTCTGAGAGGCCCAAGTCCTCATCACTGTGTTCTCAGTGAGTGCAGGGCACTCTGTAAATGGTTGCTGAAGCAAGTTCCAGAAAATTTCTGGCTTCCCTTTTATCCAATTCGACTTCAATTCCCCTCTGGAATTTGACCCACATGGTCTCTGTCTCAGCTGGAATCCACTGAGGCTACTCCCTGGTATCATGGTTGGTTCTCCTGCCAGCAGTGACAATGTAGAAAACACCGATTACCAGTTGATCACCTCTATCGGATGCCTGAAAGTGAAAGCGAAAGGGTTAGTCACTCTGTTGTGTCTGACTGTGATCCTATGGACTGTAGTTCTCCAGGCTCCTCTGTTCACGGGCTTCTCCAAGCAAGAATACTGGAGTGGGTTGCCACTCCCTTCTCCAGGGCATCTTCCCAAATCAGGGATCAAACCTGGGTCTCCTGTAGGGGAGGCAGTTTCTTTACCTTTAACCGTCTGAGCCATGAGGAACACCTAGGATGCTCCAAAATGTTATTAAAAACAGAGCATTTGTATTCAGCAAGAAGATTTTCTTTTAGAGCAAAATGGAGAACAATTTCCAAGAACATCCAAATCTACAGCTCGGGTATGCAGATGAAGTGTTTTTTTTTTTCATAAACTTTACAGTCAGTGAACTCTTAGGAATTCCCTTCTGTCCTTGAAAGAATGAGCTTCAAAGTCAACCTGAAACCCCACTGTGAAAACATATGCAAATGTGTACGAAGGAACTCGGCCCCACTGGGAAAGCCACCGCCACACCAAAACGAAGCTCTGTTATTTGTGGACTTTGAGACATGACAGTTTCGAAAGAAACAGGCAGGTGTTTTGAAAGCGCCAGTCGGGCAACGCCAGCCTCCTCTCTGTGGTTCCCTAAGTCCTTTGTGTCTTTCCTTCTATCTGGTTTTGGCCACTTTTCTACTGTCTCAATCATTTCAGTACCAGCAGGAGGCTAGGAGAAGCTAAGAGAGATGATATCATAATCTTCCTTTATTTTTTTTTTTTTTTTTTCTGGTGATGTTTATGATAAAAGGTTGGAGGGGAAAGAGTGTGAAATTTCAGAGCTCACACGCAGGCTCTGATTCTCCCCTGGGTTTTGATGATTCACGCACTGACTCTGCCCTGTTTCCACAGATATTTGACTCAAGCTCAGAATCTCTTATTTCCCAAACAAAGTGCTAGGCGTTTTGAGAAATGCAAGAGGACCAACGTCTGAGCCCTGCTCTCTGGAGTTCATCTCTCAAAGGAAACAAGTGAAATCATTATGAACCATTAAGATGGGAAAGAGTATCCAACCTCCAATCAGTAGAACAAATGTATCATAGAAATGCCAAGAGCCGGTTGCATGTTCTTGAGCCAGACCTTCTTTCTCATCCCCAGATACATGGGGCTAGTGAGAATCAGCCTGGGGCCTTATCTTTACTCCTTCCTGATGCAGTGAGCATGGAAGCAGCAACTCGGCAGGCAGCGAAGATGGTGATGATAACCATGGTGGCCCAAGGTCTGTCCCTAGCGAGGATGCTTGGAGAGCCCCGGGCATCATCAGGTCAGCTCTGGAAGGAGTGAATCCCTTGGCTCCCAGCTCTGAATCCCTTCCCTTGGGGCTCATCAAGTCACCCCCCTCTGACTCCCAACAATCACTCTCTGGCCTCTGCAGCACACACACCCTCCCCCCAAAAAAAAAAACTCCATGGAGGGCCCTTGGTCAAAGAGTGGAAACTTGGTTCACGCTTGAAATTACATTCTACAAAATTTGTAGATTACAGCATGGTTTAGGTTTTCCTCATTCCCTTTTGCATATGAATTGATCGGCTGCCCTGAAACTACCGCTTAAGACAAAGGGGTTTGATTTATAGCCAGTCTCTCCCTCATGAATCATACTTGCAGTGTGGCACTCAGGGTCCCCAGGCGAAGTGGCACTTGCCTTTTATAAATGACTGGGGGGGGGGGGACCTCCAATAGGGAGGTCCACCCCCGTCACTCTGCCTTTGCTCAAGATTACCCACAGGGACTTTAGACCCAGTTTTTGCCAGTCCGCCAGGTGTGTTCGGTGTTGCTTTCGTTTTAAATTAAGGAATGTCAGAATTAAAATCGATGGCTCTGTGCCCTGCACTATGCCGGCTGTAGAGATCCAGCCCTGCCACGTGCCCCCCACCTGCAAGGACAGTTCCTTACCTGGGATTGCTCACCTGGGATGTGAGCGGAGACAGCAGTCTGGCCTTTGCAGGAGCGACAGCTCTGGGAGCAGGTGGCTTCCTCATTCGGTGGAGGAAGCTGGCTGACACCAACCCAAGTTTCCCACAGAATGTCCTGTTGGGGCTGGGGCGACAGCCGTCCAGTCAGTCACTTCCTGCGCCTCCCCCTTCCATCCACCACCTGCAAGGTCTCCGGGAAGCCAGGCGGAAAGCGTGTCAAGGAAGTAAGGATACGAGATCACAGCTGCAACGCCCAGGAGCCGGCTCAGAGGCAAGGCAGCCCCTGCCAGGCCCTCCTGGCAGAGGCTGCTGTGTCAGGAGAGACAAGACAATGTGTTCTCATCGCCCAGCGCAGTGACAGTGTGTCCGTGTGCCCAGATCTGAGAACGTATTTATCTCTGAGGAGAGCCTAACGGACATGCGCTGCTGCTGCAAAGCACACAGCATGCTGGAGGCCTGCGTTCCCAGTACCCACCTCTGCTTGCACTGCCCTGTTCCTGACACCTTGGAGGGAGTGGGTTATGGAGACCCATTCCCCAACCCTGCTATCCCTGACCATGTCACCTTAGGCAAGAGCTCTAATCTCCACTTGCTGTTGTTCAGTGGCTCAGTCACGTCCCACTCTCTGTGATCCCAAGGACTGCAGCACAGCAGGATTCCCTGTCCTTCACTGTCTGCCAGAATTTGCTCAGATTCCTGTCCATTGACTTCTCTGGTGGCTCAGACAGTAAAGACTCTGCCTGCAATGCGGAGACCTGAGTTCGATCCCCAGGTCAGGAAGAGCCCCTGGAGAAGGGAACGGCTACCCAATCCAGTTTTCTGGTCTGCAGAATTTCATGGACAGAGGAGCCTGGCAGGCTACAGTCCATGGGGTGGCAAAGAGTCGGACATGACTAAGCAACTTTCACTTTCACACTTTCACTTTCATGGCCATTGAGTCAGTGATGCTATCTAACCATTTCATCCTTAATGGCCACCTTCTCCTCCTGCCTTCAATCTTTCCCAGCATCAGGGTCTTTTCCAGCGAGTCAGTTCTTCACATCAGGTGGCCTAAGTATTGGAGTTTCAATTTCAGCATCAGTCCTTCCATTGAATATTCAGGACTGATTTCCTTTAGCATTGACTGGTTTTATCTCCTTGCAGTCCAAGGGACTCTCAAGAGTCTTCTCCAGCACCACAGTTTGAAAACATCAATTCTTTGGTGCTCAGCCTTCATTATGGTTCAATTCTCACATCCATACGTGACTACTGGAAAAACCATAGCTTTGACTATATGGGCCTTTGCCAGCAAAGTGATATCTCTGCTTTTTAATATGCTGTCCAGGTTTGCCATAGCTTGCCTTCCAAGGAGCAAGCGTCTTTTAATTTCATAGCTGCACTCACTGACCACAGTGATTTTGGAGTCCAAGAAAAGAAAATCTGTCCCTGTTTCCGCTTTTTCCCCCTTTCTATTTGCCATGAAATGTTGGGACCAGATGCCATGATCTGAGGCCTCATTTTATGAGGCATACAGGTATGTTTTAATTTCCTTCTGACTCTAAAGATGAATTATTCTAAGATTTATGCAAAGAAGATGGATGTTCTTTAGCAGTACTGCCCAGAGAATGTTCAAGAGAACCAGCTACAGGTGGCATGACCACAAACATTTGGAAAGTGCGAGGTTTCCTTATGATAGGACTTCTCAGAAAGTTTTTCAGGTCTCCTCCTATGATTATTATTTATTTTATAGAATTTTTTTGCTACTTACAAGAAAATGACATGGTCCTTGTAAACAGACAATATGGAGATTTATAAAATCTCACCTTCTCTACCTTCACTGCAGGTAAGGACATTAGAGTTTGGTAGGTCTATGCATCTTCTCAAATCTGTATGTAGGTCATCACTCTCTAGGAGGGGATGGAGCAAGCAATGCATTCCCAAATTGTCAGCCCCCAGCAACCCAAGGTACTATAGAGCACTGCCCAGGTTGGGGTTTTACAGAAATGCTGTCCTCTTTTAGGTACTAAGGTAGATCAGCTTTGGATGGAATAGAATTCTTTTCCCTAATTTACAAGCTGGTCATATATGATGCCATTGGGCTCCCAGACCTCCTCAGGATTCTTTTATTCTTAATAAGAAATATCTACTTACAGAAATATGCGTCAAGAACTATATTGTGGTCGTTCAGTCGCTAAATCATGTCTGACTCTGTGATCCCATGGACTATAGCACACCAGGCTACTCAGCCTTCCACTATCTCCTAGAGTTTGCTCAGATTCATGTCCATCGAGTTGGTGGTGCTATTTAACCATCTCATCCTCGGCTGCCCCCTTCTCTTTTCGCCTTTAGTCTCTCCCAGCATCAAGTTCTTTTCAAATGAGTCAGCTCTTCATATCAGGTGGCCAAAGTATTGAAGCATCAGCTTCAGCATCATTCCTTCCAATGAATATTCAGGGTTGATTTCCTTTAGGATTGACTGGTTAAGAGCTATAAACATGTTAAAATCCATATGTTTTTGCTGAGTTGCAGAGAGCGTTTAGAGATCAAAAATATGAATAATTTGACTCACTGTCTTTACAATTAAGAGTGGAATACACAAAATGATTCCAGTAAAAGGCACCAATGATAGCCAAGCCCAGTGTGTGCCAAGTCAGGTCTTATCTATGAAAAGGCAAAAAAGGGGGAGAAGACAAATGCAAAGGCAATGGGAGGCAAGCAGGAGGGAAAGAATCAGGATAAAGAGGGAGAAAAACACAAAATCAGAGGCCAGACAAAAACAAGAACACATCCTACAAGGATGAGGAAGGAAGGCCTCTTTGAGAAAGTGACCTTTGCCCTGAGGCTAGGTCTTAAGAAGGAATGCTCTCAGCTAAGGGCTCAGTAAACCAGAGGTCTTTGCGGCAGGAATGAGCCCAGCCTGGAGCAGGAAAACCAGCGTGGCTGGAACATAAAGATAAAAAGTCAGAGAGTCAGACAGCAGGCAAATCACGTAGAACTTTTGAGATATAGGGTGGTGGGGATGGAGGGGGATGACTTTAGATTTTATTGTAAGTGCCAGAAAAATCTATCAGATTTTAAGCAGAGGGGTGGTATGTTCTACTGTGTGGTTTTTTAAAAGGTCATCAGATTACCTTAGGGGAAAGGAATTTGGATGGGAAAGACTGGGAGTAGAAAGATCAACTCAAGATTAAGACACAAGAACTGTAAACCAGAAAAGAACTGATGTTGCTTTGGTCCAGGCTAACAATGCTGAAAATTATGGGAAGTGGTTAGATTGAAAAAACACCTTGGAAGTAAAGCTAACAATGTTAGAAGTAAAGGAAACAGACAATCCAAAAAGAATCCTGAGTTTTTTGATCATACAGTTGGGTGGGTTCATGATCTGAACAACAGTCATCAACTCCTGGTCTTGTTTTAGCTGACTGTGTAGTGCTTCTCCATCTTTGGCTGCAAAGGATATAATCAATCTGATTTCAGTATTGACCATCTGGTGATGTCCATGTGTAGAGTCTTCTCTTGTGTTGTTGGAAGAGGGAGTTTGTTATGACCAGTGCGTTCTCTCAGCAAAACTCTATTAGCCTTTGCCCTGCTTCATTCTGTACTCCAAGGCCAAATTTGCCTGTTACTCCAGGCAACTCTTGACTTCCTACTTTTGCATTCCAGTCCCCTATAATGAAAAGGACATCTTTTTGGGGTGTTAGTTCTAGAAGGTCTTGTAGGTCTTCATAGAACCTTTCAGCTTCAGTTTCTTCAGCATTACTGGTTGGGGCATAGACTTGGATTACTGTGATATTG
Organism: Cervus canadensis; assembly: GCF_019320065.1. NCBI lineage: Eukaryota > Metazoa > Chordata > Mammalia > Artiodactyla > Cervidae > Cervus > Cervus canadensis. Next base: position 84,211,423 of record NC_057390.1, on the reverse strand, counting down.
AATGGCTTGCCTTGGAAATGAACAGAGATCATTCTGTCATTTTTGAAATTGCATCCAAATACTGCATTTCAGACTCTTTTGTTGACTATGATGGCTGCTCCATTTCTTCTAAGGAATTCTTGCCCACAGTAGTAGATATAATAGTCATCTGAGTTAAATTCACCCATTCCAGTCCATTTTAGTTCACTGATTCCTAAAATGTCGATGTTCACTCTTGCCATCTCCTGTTTGACCACTTCCAGTTTGCCTTGATTCACGGACCTAACATTCCAGGTTCCAATGCAGTATTGCTCTTTACAGCATCAGATTTTACTTCCACCACCAGTCACATCCACAACTGGGTGTTTTTGCTTTGGCTCAGTCTCTTCATTCTTTCTGGAGTTATTTCTCCTCTAATCTCCACTAGCATATTGGGCACCTACCGATCTGGGGAGTTCCTCTTTCAGTGTCCTATCTTTTTGCCTTTTCATATTATTCATGGGATTCTCAAGGCAAGAATGCTGAAGTGGTTTGTCATTCCCTTCTCCAGAGGACCACGTTTTGTCAGAACTCTCCACTGTGACCTTTCTGTCTTGGGTGGCCCTACATGGCATGGCTCATAGTTTCATTGAACTAAAAAGTTTCTTGATGAAAGTGAAAGAAGAGAGTGAAAAAGTTGTCTTAAAACTCAACATTAATAAAACTAAGATCTTGGCATCTGGTCCCATCACTTCATGGCAAATAGATGGGGAAACAGGGGAAACAGTGACAGACTTTAATTTTTTGGGCTCCAGAATCACTGCAGATTGTGACTGCAGACATGAAATTAAAAGATGCTTGCTCATTGGAAGAAAAGCTATGACCAATCTAGAGAGCATATTAAAAAGCAGAGACATTACTTTGCCAACAAAGGTCCATCTAGTCAAGGCTATGGTTTTTCCAGTAGTCATGTATGGATGTGAGAGTTGGACAATAAAGAAAGCTGAGTGCTGAAGAATTGATGTTTTTGAACTGTGGTGCTGGAGTAGACTCTTGAGAGTCCCTTGAACTGCAGGGAGATCCAACCAGTCCATCTTAAAGGAAATCAGTCCTGAATATTCATTGGAAGGACTGAGGCTGAAGCTGAAACTCTAATACTTTGGCCACCTGATGTGAAGAACTGACTCACTGGAAAAGACCCTGATGCTGGGAAAGATTGAAGGTGGGAGGAGAAGGGGACAACAGAGAATGAGATGATTGGATGGCATCACTGACTGGATGGACATGAGTTTGAGCAATCTCCAGGAGTTGGTGATGGACAGGGAAGCCCAGTATGCTGCCATCCATGGGGTTGCAAAGAGTCAGATACAACTGAGGGGCTGAACTGAACTAAATAGGGTGGGTGGTGGTGCTATTAATTAAAACAAGTAAAATAAGAGGTTGGAGGCTTCCCAGGTGGGCCAGTGGTGAGATGTAGGAGATGCAAGTTCAATCCTTATGTTGGGAAAGATTACCTGGAGGAAGAAATGACAACCCACTCCAGTATTCTTGCCTAGGAAATCTCATGGACAGAGGAGCCTGGCGGGCTACAGTCCATGGGGTCACAAAGAGTCAAACACGACTGAGCACATAAACAAAAGATAAGAGGACAGGGTTGAAGAGAGGAAGTGGCAATCAAGAGTTGAGTTTTGGCCTTATTGAGATGATGATAAGACATCCAAAAGCTATATAGTATAGATCATCAGATCCATGAACCTGAAACTCCTTGGCATCTGATCTAAAAAGGGGTACACCTTTGTACTTCATCACCATATGTCATTTCATTTAATCTGCTAATGGTGAGGTACACACAGTAAATATTATGCCCATTTTTCAGGAAGAACGCTGAGCCTCAGAGACTGAGTTAGTGCCCTTAAAGGTTCAGCAACAGATAAACCACTGAGAATAAAAGCACCTCCTCCAAACTCAGCGCCCATTCCACCAAGCTATGCAGAAACTAAGGAACCCACAGTTCCATCAATGACCACAGAACTTGGAACAAAATGTAAGTTATGGAAGGTGGTAATTGAAGATGTCTTTGCTTCTGGTGACAGGGGATCTTACGGGGACAAAAAAGTGAGACTACAACAAAAGTTTCTGAGGTCTGTGAAGAAAGGTCCTGAGTCCACAGAAGCCAGCCCTTCAGATAGGTGAGCGTCCCGAAATAGACCCTGGGGTTGGGGGCTCCCACTGCAGTTTTCACTTCCACGAGCCTTCGAGTTGCACTTCCCCACAGACCTGGTGGTTACTGAAAGTGCCCCAAGGTGGGAGGGCTGTTGGTCAAGTCTCTCCATCAGCTCTGCCCACCTGCAAACATACGTTAGCACAGGAACTTCAAATGCAGACCTCACCAGAGGAAACTGGCTTAAAGCAAGAGATTCGTATTAACTCCATCACCTGCTTCACACAGAGTCAGGGTCCAGGTCTGGATCAAAGCACCCTGTGTTTCCTGTGGGTCTTCCCAGCAACCTAACCAAAAGGACTAAGTGGACTGGGTACTTCACTCAAACTTCTTAAGTTTTCTTAAAAAAAAAAAAAAAAAATCTAGACTTTTAGAGGAATCTAGAACTCAAAGCTGAATAACTTTGTTATGATTTAAACGAGCCAAATGCCATTAGTTAACCATCTTCCTTGGGTTTCTGTCTAGATTAAAGGGAATGTAAGGTGTTTTTAGCATTTGTATCTGTCCTAAATCTATGCAAACAGATACGGTGGGGAGCAGCAGATACAAGCACTTAATTGTGAGAAACGCCCTCGACAAAGAGAGACCATAATAGCAGCTACACAGGACAAGAGAGGGTAAGAGAAGAAGGTAAGATGGCAGAAGGAAAGGAATTACTTTCTCCTTGGCCAATCGTTTAAAATTCCATCCTGACTAGTAGTGAAGGAAAGTCATTGCAAGGCTATAAATAGAAACTGAGCAGTCAGAAAATGCATAATTTTATCCTTTTACATTTTCAAATTCCAACCAGGGTCCATATCCCACACCTTCCTCGCAATGTCCATAGAAAAAAAGTGATGTGAAAAATACATTCTTTTAAATATTTCTGAGACAGCATCAGTTGTAAGATTGCTTAAATTTTAAAAAAGCAATTACTGCATGATAGAGAATCATAAACCCTAACCAGAAAAGGAGAAGACAGCTGAGTATATTAATCACTTTGAAAATCTTGGGTCAAGCATCGCAAGCACAGAATTATTCATATATTCCCTCCTTCCTTCCTTTATTCTGCTCTCAGTAGCTGATGCCCTAGCGGGAGAGAGGCCTGTGGTATAAATGGCTATGTGACAATGTGGACAGTGATAACAACCACACCACCCGCGGGTAAGCGGCCTCCACCCCCAGCTCCTTCAAAAGGCGCAGAAACTGTTGAAGCAGCTCTGAGAAGCTATAAATAGCATTTAACTTCTATTTTTTTCTACCTCAATTTTTTTTTCAATCATCTCTCCTGAAGCCCAGGTAGAATACAACATTGAATCTGGCTGGAGGAATGTGAGAAGGTTCAGGAACATTGCCTGGAACTTGACAACTGGGCTAGACTTACACCGGGCGGAAAAGGCAGGTTCTGTTTGTGCGTGAACGTGGCAACAAACAAAAGAGGCGTTGCCGTCATTCACCAGGCTCCTGGCAAGTCCTCACTCGCCAAAGGGGAATCGCTTGTAACTTTCCCTTGTACAGATGGGGAAATTGAGGCTGTGGGAGGCTAAACAGCAGCCCAGAGACACACAGCTAGTGAGCCGTGGGTGTGGACAGCGGACCCAGGCCCAAGCAGATGTTTAATAAATGCAAAGAGGGTAGGGTGTGTGCAGCCCCTCTTCAAGCAAATTCCCAGAGCCCAGGAGAATACTCCTGCAGACGTTGGACAAGCAGCACATGGCCTGTGCCGACCTGGGCTTCCAGACCCGAGTGTATTCACTGCTAGTGGAAAAGTGGATCAACAGGACTCACTTGGATTGAACCTAATGCTTTCAGGCCCAAGCAGAGTTCAAGCTCCAGCTCGAGGTCTGGGGAGACAGGACCTGTCCAGGAGGCCCTGAGATCCCAGCACACCAGTAGCACAAGGCCTTGCTAGCCAACCAGGCTCTGAAACAAAGTGGGGGCCCCAGGCCAAGCCCCCCTTTCCTGGCTCCCCTCAGGGTCTCGGCCCCAAGGCTCCTGCTCCACAGTCCACTGGTCTTTGCTGGATCCAGGGGGTCCCCCAGTCAGCCCCCATCTTTGTCCACTTTAATCCTGCCCTGGGCAGGGCCCAGGCCTTGGGGGAACCTCCAAGCCTTCTTATCCATCACCTCTCAGTAAGCCCACTAAAAGGCCAGGGAAGTCACCCTGGGGTGATGATTCTGGGAGAGAAGGCACGAGCGAATTCCGCAGCTATTTGGCATAAACAGAGAAGAGGGAGAAGGAAGAAGCCCCTGGTCTCTAGCCTGGGTCCTGGGGACACAGAGGTGCCCTTGAGAAGGGTGGACAGAAGCCCAAGCTGGAGGAGACACTTATGCTAAGAAATAGACATTAGCATCATGGCTCCAGAAGCAGGTTAGATCCCAAGCAGCTGACGCTCGCATTTGGGGTGGGGATGAGGGGGTCTTTACAAACTTTGGTTTGTTTACTGCTCAAATTGTTTTATCCGCCACTTCACCATAACACAATGCTTCCGTCACAGTGAGGCTGTTAGCTGATTTTTGCTCAGCTTTTTTTTTTAATTAATTTTTATTGGAGTATAGTTGATTAAAGATGTTGCGTTAGTTTTAGGTGCAGAGCAAAGTGAATCAGTTATACATATAACTACTGTTTTTTAGATTCTATTCTCATATTCATCTACTCAATGGACACGAGTCTGAGCAAACTCTAGGAGAATAGTGAAGGACAGGGAAGCCTAGCGTGCTGCAGTCCATGGGGTCTCAGAGTCAGACATGACTTGGTGATTGAACAAGCACAAAATTCTCATATAGGTCATTACAGAGTGTGAGTGGAGTCCCCAGGTCACACAGTAGGCTGTTTCTCACTTTGGGAACCAGTTCGTTCCCAAACGACCATCTGTCCTTGTAATTCACTCACATTCCCTGGTTTCACTGCTTCAGAACGCTTCTGGAGTAAAGAAATCGCAGTAGGTTGTAAGGTACATACCGGGAAGAAAACAAAGGTGGATTTTCGTTTCCTTTTTCTTTTCTTTTTTTAGTATTTACAAGAAAAAGCACTATCTTGATCTGAAGGGGAAAAAATAAAAGAAGAAAGAAACATTCTAGATAAATTGAGTTCAGCTCTGAAAGCCTCCATAGCTTCTTTATCTCCTCATGCGGGCTTTGCGGTCAGTCCTCAGACGGGGCATTTTACAACCTGAAAATCAACATGACAGTTATCAGCGCTTGCATCCTCCAAGGCAGAGATGGGGGAGTTCAGGCAGGTGGCGGCCGCACAATAGGGGATGGTAGGGGCAGTCTTGGACCCCGTCTTCCTTGTAGGTGACAGTGGCAAAGGTCTCCGTCTCACAGGGGGGTCCTCCCGGGGCTGCAAGGCGGAGATGACCATGACCCTGGCTCTGCTCGGCCTCCCTGCCTGGCAGGTGCCACTCCAGCAGCTGCTGTCCCCAAGCAGAGACCTCAGCCGTCAGCATGCCTAGCCCGCAGTTCCTAGGTTCCTGTAGCCTCCTGAGAAGGAAGGGAATCTGTCTCCTAGAAAGTTCGGCTTTGAGGCTGAAAACCAATATTGAGCAAATTTTTTTCAGTGAGGAAAAGCACATTCCTACCACCATAGGCACAACTGCAGAAGTTTCTGTGCTTCTCCCACTAAGCAGCCAGCCCAGACCTGGAGACCCAGACAGACACCGCTCGCCTGGGAACCAGAGTGTGTTGGACCTTGGGCCCTTTGACTGCTCCGGGAAATCCTTATCATTTAAAAAGTGGCTGCTTTATTGTCAGGTGACTCATCCTGGCCTCAGCTTCTCTTTCCTTCTAGATTAGGAGCCCATGAAAAAAAGACTGTCATACCTTCCTTTGAATCTCTAACATAGGTATCCTGTATTCCACACTCAGTAAATGTCCGCTGGTTGTGAACATTTTACTTGAGTTTACCAAAGAGCCTCAGAATACAGGAAACTAACAAACTGGAAACTCCTCTGCGAGAAATTCACATTTGCAAAACAAAGAGGGTCTGCCTTTAAATATATTAGAAGTTCTAAACATGGAGACACAAAATGAATACTCTGTTTGAAAAATCATTGTCCAGGCAAACCTCAAAGATATCACAGGCTCAGTTCCAGCCATTGTGATACAGCAGACGCTGCAATGAAGTGAGTCACATGAATTTTTCAGATTCCCAGTGCATATAAAAGTTATGCTTCTTCTCGGAGCCTTACCTAGTGAGAGAAAGATGCTCTGAAACATTACCATACTTGATGGTTAAAGGAAAACTGTACATGTGGTGGACACAGTTATTGAAAAATAAAACACTCTACTTAAAAATAATCATGTTGACACTCTAGTCTGTTAAATATGCAATAGTACTATGTCTAAAAAATAATGTAAATATCTTAATTAAAAAACACTTTCTTGCTAAAAAAATGTTAGCCATCATCTCAGATTTCAGCCAGTCCTAGTAGAAACATCAGAGATCACGGATCCTAGATATTTCTAACAAATACAACCATCATTTTAAAGCACTGGAAACATTGTGCGAATTAACAAAATGTGACCAGAGACACAAAGAGAGCAAATGCTGTTGGGAAAATGGTGACAGTAGGAACTCAAGGCAGGGTTGCCACAAACTTTCCATTTGTTAGAAAAACAAAAACAAACAGAAACGCAGTATCTCGAGGTGCAGTAGAAGCAGAGGTGTCTGCAGGTGTTGCCAGCATCCTCTGTCCTTTTGCTCTGGCTGCTCAGCTAAGGCAAAACAACACAGGCAACTTCTCGTTCCCGGAGGACACGCCCCAGACTGGGGCCCCAGGAGCCATTTCAGGGTCATTTGCAGAAGCTCCTGAGGGCCACCGTCTTCCAGAACTGAAAACAGGAAGGCTCCCTCCCCACACAGCCAGGAGCTGGGACTGCAGGCTTCCCCAGGTTTCTAGCAGGTGGGTTGTGTTGAGGGGAATTTGTGAGGGCCACAGAGTCAGAGTCCACCACCCCCCCATGACCCCCAATCTGCAGAGTGTCTCAGCACAGAGAACCTCATCCCAGGGCTTAGCAGGAGCCTCTGCTCAAGTCAGCGCTGGAATCCAATAAGCAAATCCCTGGGAGCGGTCACTAACTTAATTCCTGAGACATGAATGGCAAACGACCAGAAAGCAAAGACGATGAGAAAAGGAGAGAAAGAGTGTGTCTCAGTGGAGACACAAAGAAGGCAACATTATCACGTCCCCATTCAGGTACTGGCCACAGGGGACTGCCCGCCATTGGCCACGCTGAAACAGGCCGACCCCCCGGGCCCAGCTGCCCAGGCCTGCCCAGCTGGCCCAGAACTTCTGCGCCACTTTTGCCTTTCATCTTTTGGGGAGTCAGGTCCAGGGATCAACAAGGTGCTAGTATGATGTGTGGGATCAAACCATGGTGCTAGTGTGACATGTACACTCTTCCACCCAGGCCTGCCAAGCTGGCCCAGAATTCCTGCGCCATTTTTGCCTTTCATCTTTTGGGGAGTCAGGCCCAGGGATCAACACAAGGTGTTAGGGTGATGTGTACACTCTTTGGGGTTCCAAAGACTGAGGTTCTCACCTCTGTCTGTCTCACTTAGCCTGAGACTCAGGGCAACTCACACCATGGCTCTGAGCCTCACTCTGAACTTCGGTCTCCTCTTCTGCCCCCTGAGCTAGTTGCCTCTGGAGCTCTTTAGGTTTCCCTTCAGTAATAAAACTCTCTTTTTGTGAGAGAAACCCGCATCACTCAAATGAGAACAGCTTTCCCCAATGACCCGTTGTGATGGTTCATGTTAACGGTCAGCTTACCTGGATCACAGGTGCCCAGATATTCTGCTGAAGACTCTCTGGGTGTGTCTCTGAGGGTGCTTCCAGGTGAAATCAGCATGTGAATAGGTGGACTCTCCATAAAGCAGGTTGCCCTCCCCAATGTCGGGAGGGGGCTTGGCATTCAATCCTCTAAGAGCCCGGAGGAAGGGAGATCTGGGCCCTTTCTCCCTGAGGGCAGAGCCGGGACCTTGATCCCTTTCTGTCCTTGGTGCTGACAGCTCTGACCTTCAGACTCAGACTGAATCATGCCTCCAACTTCCCTGGGTGTCCAGCCTTCATACAGCAGGCCCTGGGACTCTTTAATTGCACAAGGCAATTCCTTATAATCAATCAATCAATCATCGATCAATCAATATTCTTTAAACTAATTTGGAGCAGAAGAAAAATAAGGCAAAGGCTGCAATCCCTCACCCCAGGACTCAGGAGACTTGTTCTGTGGGCGGCCTGAACTCAATAGCTTAACACACCCTTTCCAGGGGGAATGGCTTCTCCAGGAAGAGAGTCCATCCCACACTTTTGGGAAGCTTTGCTCTTTGTCACAGCATCAAAGCCCACTTTCTGTTATGGTTAATTTCTGTTATGGTTCATTCCTGTTATGGTTTATTTAGGGTAAAAAAAAAAAATCATTAAACACATGTCCTGAAATGCTGCAATAGAGCAGGAAATTGAAATGCCTTTTGTTCCAGCACCGAAGAGTGACCAGCAAAGGGAGCCCTGGACTCCAGAAGCCAGCTGTCCTGGGCTGCCTTGGGGTCAGCATTGTACGCCCGTGTTCAGCGGTGATCTACAGTATACAAGCAACTACGGGACTTTCATTGTCTGCCTGTCTAAATCTGCCCTGCTGGAACTTAAAAAAGAAGTTACAGCATCTCTATAAAACTATTTGGTTATAACTGGGTTGTTAAATTTGTTTGCTGAAGTCAGCTCGAAGGCATTAAGAACCTCAATGGCTCAGGGTGTCGGAGATAAACCCTGCAGTCATGTGTGGCACTGGGGAAGAGGCATTTTGCAAACTTTGCCAACTCCCCAAAAAGGAGATTATATGTTTGGGAAGGTCAGGCTCCTTCCTATGAGTGATGCTTATTTAGATTTTTTTTTTTTTTTAACACCAAAGGGCATTAAGTGTCTTCATAAACATTAACAAAAGTTTGTTGCAAAGCATAAGCCCCAAAGTGGGGGGTCAGCTGGCAGATTGGAAACCCAGGTGTGGACTGTGCCTTCTCCAGGGAGAGCAGCCTTGTCTCTCCCACAGGACACAAACTGTCTGCTTTCATGATTCCCCAAGAATTAGAAGCATTTGGAGTCAGCCCATCCGTATTTTTAATTTTCTCTTGCACAGTAGCTTCATATTCGATGGCAACTAAGATAAGTCAAATACTAAATCAGTGATTTCTTGTCCTTTCCTGTGACTTATATTTGTGACATCATATCCATTTCAAGGAAGCCAAACCCTTACAGCTGTTTGTTTCAAAAAGTAAGAAGAAATATGAGCCTATAAAATGCATTTCTAAAATTGATTTTATTTCCACTAGGGGCAATTTTGCCCTCTGGCCCCTGGAAACACTTGATAATATCACCCTGTGTTGTCACTCCTGCAGGGAGGGGTACACACCAGCGCCTGGCAGAAGCCAGGGATGCTCCCAGACATCCTTCAAGACACAGGACAGTCCACAACCAGGATTCATCCCACCCAGAAAGTCAACAGTCCCAAGGGCGATGCAGCTGATATCTCAACAAGAACTCCTCTTCTTACAGAAAATAGGAGACAGCGTTCCCTGTGCTTTTAAGGACTGGCTGCCCCATGCCGTGGACATGCAGTGCAAGATGTGTGAATCTCTGGACTCTGGTTTTACAGCACCTCAGTAACAGATCTTTTAAATAGAAGACATGCATTAACAAATGACTATGCTCACCATTTGCCCTCCTCAGAAACCTGTTCTGCCTTTACAATGCTCAACATTTAAGAGCAGGCTGCCTAGAGAGAAACACACTTACTTTGACAGTTTCCCTTCTAACGAAGGGTGGGGTCCCCACTTTCAGCACACGCTGTTTCCTGAGCATCCCCCACTCTCCAGGTAGGAGCCAGAGGCCCCCTTTGCATCCCTTCCTCTCTGCAGGGCTCAATATGGCTTTGGGAAGAAGGAAGTCACTAGGTCTTTGGAGCAGGCACATAGCTTGTTTGCTGGTGGTAGTGCTTTAGTCACTAAGTTGTGTCCAGTCTTGCGACCCCATGGACAGTAGCCAGCCAGGCTTCTCTGTCCGTGGGATGCTCCAGGCAAGAATATTGGAGGGGGTGGTCATGCCCACCTCCAGGGGATCTTCCCCACCCAGGGATCCAACCAAACGTGTATTTTGCTCCTCCTGCATTGGCAGGCAGATTCTTTACCCTTAAGCCACTGGAGAAGCCTAAACCTTAGAGGATCCCTTAATAAAAGAGTAATTGGCAGCTAATAATAACATTAGACTTGAAAACACAGAAAGATCCACGGTGAAATCCAATTGTTTCCATGAAGGAAAAGTGCAAAACCTTAGGAAATATATATTTAGTAAAGAAATAGGATGAAAAGGAAGCCTAGCTCTGCAAATAGAGCATAAGGAAAGTTAATCAAAGGCAAGATGCTCCGGGAAATATAAATTTTACGGTTTCCATCAGGAAGGTGATATGCATGTGGTATCCAGAGAACTAGCCCAAATATGACAAGGGTTCATGGTCAAAGGGTGAGCTGGTAAATAGGAAGTTTTGTTCTAATTTTCCATCTCTAAATTTAGCTTCATGGCAGCACACAACTCAGTGTTTTAAATGTGTGTCAGAGGAGCTTTATTAAATTCTAAGCTGACTTGATTCACTTTGTTCTACGCTTTAAAATGTGAGGGAGACGCTGCATAGCTCATGAGTTACCTGTTGAGTTGGTAATTGATCTCACTTTATTTGTTTCTGGGAGCACAACTGGATCACTTTTAAATGTTTTGAAAACAGTGTAGAAAGCCTTGCCGGGCAGTGCGTGGGGCTCCAGGTAACAGACGCTGGGCCCCAAAAGGCGGTGGCTGACAGGTCTGCGTCAGCACTAGGGTGAGATGCGCTGCAGGGCTAGAATCAGAAGATGCTCTGAAAGTAAAGCCAGCTAGCCCTTAGTCGTGCTCACTGCCCCACAGCTCTCTCCCCTGCCCCCTTGCTCGGCACACAGGAGGGGGCTGGCCACAGTCCTTTCAAACAGACTCAGCCGGACCCAGGAGGAGGCTTGGGCTGCCCCTGAGCCTCAGAGTGATGGGCTGCTCTTCCTTGAGTGCTGTTTTTTCATCAGTAAGATGGAATTCTAGAGCTGGCCTCGCAAGCCTCCTGGGAAGATGTAAGGAGACCCAAGTACATCTCCTGGCGTGGTGACTGGCATAGTCCACCAGCCACTGCCCGCGGTCACTTCCCTCATTCCTGATGACGTTGGCCGAACCACCACCTCCCTGGAGGAAAGCTGTCCTCTCACCCCTCCTGTCCATGTCCCCAACAGTGACTCACGAACGCGTGGCTTCTGGAACCTTTGGGGTCTGGTTTGGCTTTTAATGCCCCAGGACCAGACTCACAGCTAGATTGCCACCCTAGACCATAAAGAAGAGAAGTCACCCAAATCAGCACCTCCCATGTCAGGAAGCAGCTCTGCTCCCCAGAAAATAAAAGGCTCATCACAAAATAATACCCAAAGCAATGCTCCCCGAGTGCCATTTGGGTGTACAGTCTCCCACCGGGCTCTGCACCCAAATTAAAATGTGTGAAAAAGGCAGCGTTTCTGCTACTAATGCGGTATCTCAGGCAATCTGAGAGAAGGTCGAGGTAAGTGCGTCATATCTGAACTTCATCCAAACGCCTGAGGGTGGATCCAGGGAGGAGGGGAGAGAAGAAGCCCCAGCACCCACAAACCCACCTAGGACCCCTCCTATTATACAGCCTGCATCTCCAGGTGCACAGGTGAAGACCGAAAGCTGGAGCAGGAAGAAATGCAGAGAAGACCAGGAGCTGAGGTCTGCCGTGCACGAGGGGGAAAGAGGTGGGAGGAAAACTCATCAAAACACACTCTCAGACCCTAAGTTTCTTGCATGACTATACTTTCTAGCAGGAGATGCCTAACATTACTGGCAGACTAATTAGGTGTGAGGACACACCGAGACACCCTGATTTTTCCACTTCCTATGACTTGACGTTTAATTTTTCCATTCCCTTTTTAGAACTCTGAATGATGCTCTGAATGAAACGTCCAAGGGTGGGCCCTTCCGGGCCCTTCCCAGGTCTCATACAGACTGTGTCCTGGGGACCTGAGTGACTCACAGCCCATTCATTCAGGAGCAAGCCGTTCACTTGCTATCCTCACTGGGTTGCAAGGATTCTCAGCCGTATAGCCTGGACCTGGAATCCAAACTTGCAAGATGACCCAAACTTGCAAAACTCGATCAGCACCAAGATGGCAACGATGTAAACTGTTGATGCCGAGGGAGAAAACGAGCTGAGGATGGGCATGTACATGGCTCCTTTTCCAACTTCTCTAATGTTTTTGAGGTGGTCCCCAAAAAAACCTGTTCTAAAACTGCATTTGCTGTTGTTTAGCTGCTAAGTCGCATCCGACTCTTTTTCCCAGGCCAGCTCACAAATGCCCATGTGCTCTGATGACTGTGGCTTCACACTCCTGTGGACCCTGGAGGGGCTTTTCACTCCTGCTTCTAGAAGGGGAAAGTCATTCTCCAGTCCAGAGTATCTCAGCTCCCATCTTCTGCAGATAGGAGAGGCAGACGGAGCTTGAGGGAAGCCCTGGGGGTGGTTTCCTGGAGCCCTGGCTGGAAAAGGGGAGTGTCCCTAACCAGCAGGTTGCCAAACTGGAAGGCAGAGTGACCCAGACGTCCCGTGCACCAGCAAGAACCGATTTTAGCCAAGAATGTGCTCTGAGACCAGAGCATCCAGCTGGGGGGAGGAGGAGGGGAAATAATCTTGGCTGCCCTTCTAGCAAAACCCCCAGCATGTTCATCTGTTCCTGTGGCCCCAAGGATCGTGGAGCACTCCCACCCTGAATCTGGACCCTTTCTCCTGCTGTGGGGCTGGAGGTGGACAGCCCCTTTCCTGACCTGGGCTTCCAGCACAGTTGACCCCTCATTGCCCGGGCAAAACTCCAGGCCCACACTGCAACCAGGACCCTTAGCACACCTTGGGCCTGCTGTCCACAGAAGGGACTCAGGGACTCTGGTCTTCACCCCACCCACCCGTGGAATTTAGTCATCCTGCAGAAAACAGCTGGCCTGCCAGGTATGCTTAGCAGGAGACTTCATCTTTCTCATCCACATTGTCACCATTAGTGCCAGGACCCCTGCAGCCAGTGGTCCAGGCAGGCAGCACCCCTAGAGCTGCAGGGCTGGAGGAGAGAGAGGTGACCTCAGCCCCACCACAGGGCCCGGCTTCCCCTTAACGACTGCAGACTCACGTTAACCACAGGCTTCTCCTTCATCCATGACTCTCACAAGCCTGTTTCAGTATGTTTTTCAGACACCATTTAGTGAGATTTTAAACTCATGAAAGCAAATCACCTCTCACCTGTGACTCCACCCAGGTTCCCGGTGCTGTGCCGACTGACAACTGTAAATCATTGTTTCGCCCGCTGACTTTCGTCCTGCCAGATCTCTGTGTCTTTCATCACTTGCCCTGGAGGTCAGCAGCACCACTGCCTGCAGGTTCCTCCATACTCAGCATCTTCTGAAAAGGGCCATCTCTCTTTCTGAGTCAGCTAATAACAAAGTTCCAGAATGTGGGATGGATAGCCAGGGTCTCTGTATCTACTGCTTGGAAACTCAATCTCACCCTCCCTTTCTAACATAGCTTCAATTCAGTTCAGTTCAGTTGCTCAGTCATGTCCAACTGTTTGCGACCCCATGGATTGCAGCATGCCAGGCCTCCCTGTCCATCACCAACTCCCGGGGTTTACTCAAACTCATTTCCATCGAGCCGGTGATGCCATCCAACCATCTCCTCCTCTGTCAGCCCCTTCTCCTCCTGCCTTCAATCTTTCCCAGCATCAGGGTCTTTTCAAATGAGTCAGTTCTTTGCATGAGGTGGCCAAAGTATTGGAGTTTCAGCTTCAGCATCAGTCCTTCCAATGAATATTCAGGACTGATTTCCTTTAGGATGGACTGGCTGAATCTCCTTGCAGTCCAAGGGACTCTCAAGAGTCTTCTCTTTTGGTTCAGAAGTCATCTACTTGGAGAAGATGGGGAGACATCAAATGATGGATGACAGTTGACTTGACCCTGGGCACCTGATGCTCTTCCCACCCTGGGTTGGTCACTTTGGAAGCATCTTCAGCTCATTTACTTACCTTAACCCCAAAACCCGGCACTGATGATGGGAATTGAGAGGGAAAGGGAAAATCTCAGGGAGTGATCAAGAGGGAAAGTGACTACAGCGCTAACAGTTAGGCAAGAAATGATATTGGGACTGTGCTCAGTGAAACAATTCAGAGGGTTCAGGGCGTTCTTTGTGCTGGAGAGTGTGTTCACACCACCAGCAAGCCCAGGTTCTCCCTACGCTAAAGTCACAGTTTGGACAACGATGCCTAAAGGCCAGCCTGAGAGAAGAAGAAAAAGGAGATCCCATCCCACAGTGAATTCCTGCAATGGAAACCTTTTAGGTGGCTTTCTTCTCAATCACACATTGTTCTGAGGCCACATCTCTTGTCCCTGTGTTTTGTTTTGTTTTTTCATTTCCTCTTATTTCACCGACTTTTTTTTTTTTTTGTATTTCCATCTTCTGCTTTCAATCCCAACCCTCCTCTCTGTGATGAGAAGTGGCAGCCGGAGAGACTAGCAAGTCCCTTGAGCACTTGGGGCTCCCAAAACTATCATCATTGATTTGGAGTGGACTTGAGCCCCAAACCTTTGTTTGAGCCAAAGTCCTTGCCATGAATGGCCCCAGTTTCTGAAGCTGTCCTGCCTGCAAGACTGGCTCTCCACCCGCTTCCAGACTCATGAACCACAGCTCGCTGTCTCAGAGGGGCTCTGGGCATCCCGGAGAACCTCCCAGGTCCTTCCCAGGCTCTTTCTGTCACACAACAGCCCTGACAAGCCAGCTGTTTCCCTCTCCCTGTCCCCAGGCCATGCCCATATCCAGTAGGGGTCAAGTCTCCAAGCTGCTTCTCGGGTGACATACTAGGACTTCCCGTGGCCACCTCCGTGTGGTCACAGCTCTCCAGCATCCTCTCCACCTGCATCCATACACCCAGTCTCTTCCTTCCGACGTCCACCATCTCCCCACAGTGTGACACCATGGTCTGACACCGACCAGATGAACAAATGTGCCCGCCAATCACCCCCGCACTGCCCACTACTTGTGCTGCACCCAAAATGTGCTGGAGAAATCAACAGCGCATGTTCACTGTAGGAGAAGGTGAACCCCGAGGTCTGTCCTGCTCCCACTGGGTCATCATGTGGTAAATGGGAATGAAGTGGCCTTTGTTTCCAGGTCATCACTTGAGGACGTCGCACCTCAAAGGTGTTGGAGCGACTTGTCAAGGACCACACAGCTAGTAGTCAACAGGCCCTGTGCTCAAACCCAGGATCTCAGCTTTCAGATCCTCTAGTTCTTTGACATTACCCTGCCCCCACTGGCTGCTAGGAAGTGAGGAGGTCAAGAACTAATATGGTCTTGACCTTCAAAACTGTAAGCTCACCTTTGGGCCAAAAAGACAGGTGGGATAAAAAGCAAGAACACAGACTGTGATCAGGGTCCAAGGAGTGGATCCCTCACAGGGTCCAAGGATGGGAGGATTCAAAGGCTGGAAAGCAAAATCTGACCTGGGTCTCCAAGGACACCCCCAATGCATTCTTCTCTTCCATCATATTCATCACACTTATAATTGATAATGCTTATTGTTGGTTATAGGCAAATTTTCATTATGAGCTATCATTATAATTTACTATCACAGACTATAATCCCCATGTGTCCTGTGTGCTACAAGCCACTCCCCAGTACACTTTAAGGTCCATTACCACATCCAGAACTTAGTAAGTGTTCAGTAAACATTTGCAAAATTAATGGATGGTTGCATCAAAGTCACATTCTTTCCTACTCCACACTTGAATGGATGGCAGTCATTGTCACTGTAGAGTGACGCCCCTATGGGGAGGGGTCAGCTAACAGGCTGCCCGGGGGTCAGGTTCAGGGAGACAGAGAGAACTCAGTACTGCAAGGCCCTCAATGGGCAATTTCCATCTGCAGAAATGATTCAAAGAGAAGAGATTAAGACCTAGGAAGAAAAGCTAAAGGAGCTATGATCATTGTAGCATTAAAAGGAAGAAAATCAACTGAGTAATTTAATAAAGAGCTTTAAGAATAACTCATTAGGCTTATTATTGCTCCTTCACTAAAGGAGGAAAATAAAGTGCTTTTAAATTTCCTTAAGGTAGACACACGCAAGAATTCGCTCTAATAAGTAAGAAAAAAAAAAGGAACCCATTTCCTGAGAAGGTGCTTTTTCAAAGCTTGCAGGCATCTCGTGGTCCGAGACAAGGGCCAGGCACTCTAAGAGCCCTTCAAATATGGTATCGCCTGGATGTCACCAGGGAATTTAGGACTTACCAATAAGATCCTGAAATGAAAATCTTCTAATAAAAATATTGTTGTTCCAAATTAGAAAGTATTTTGTTTAAAAGTTATCCTTAAAGAAATTCCCATTCAAATGGTGCCATAACCACTACCTACTTCTCAGGAACTTGGGAGACAAACCACCTCAGTGTAGACACACCTGGGGAACTAGCGAGACATCACACACAGACGCACACACCCTGGTATGAAATAAAGCTTGTGCTGTCATTCTTCTACAGACAAAGGAACTGCTTTAAAGTGGCATCTAATGGTCACAGCCTTGTGACACAGGTGAAAGAGCCCCAGCTTCGGGATTTGCGTGCCCTGGGACCCAAGGAGGACACAGGAGCCTCAGACCCAGCTCTCAGGTAACAAGACAACATGGAAAGACTGAGCCAGCCTTTCATTCATCCTGGATTTCCACGCTTATTCGGTATACTAGACAAAACCACCAAAGTTGCTATTCAGTAACCAAGTTGCGTGCAACTCTTTGGGACCCCTGGACTGCAGCAAGCCAGGCTTCCCTGTCCCTCTCCTCCTCCCAGAGTCTGGGAGAAGTTGAACTCCAGCGTAGTCTTTGTTAAAGTTGCACAGAAGGCTGCAGAGCCAGTCCACTTCCCAGGCAGACCCAGCACGGATAAGGTTCCTTTCAAAAGCATCACTTCCCTCTCTAGCTTTCCTCAGAACCAGCAATTCCCTGATAGTACTTCCTGAGCTTCAAGACAGGAATATTTTCTATGAGTTTCCCTGGCGGTTCAGATGGTAAAGAATCTGCCTGCAATCTGCCTGCAATGCAAACCAAGGGGGTTTGATCCCTGGGTAGGGAAGACTCCAAGGAGAAGGAAATGGCTACCCACTCCAGTATTCTTGCCTGGAGAATTCCATGGACAGAGGAGCCTGGCGGGCTATAGTCCATGGGGTTGCTAATGGTCAGACACAACTGAGCTATTAACCCTTTCATTCTCAGATTTTGCCACCTCCTGACTTCACCAAAGTGAAACGTGTGATTACCAAGGCGGAAAGGGAGGGAGGGATAAACTGAGAGATTGAGACTAAAGCACACATACTACTATGTATAAAATAGATGACTGATAAGAACCTTCTATAGAGCACAGGGAACTCTACTGAATTCTCTATAATGACCTACACGGAGAGAGAATCTAAAAAAGAGTGGGTATGTGTACATGCATCACTGATTCACTTTGCTGTGCATGCAGCAGAAACTAACACAATATTGTAAATCAACTATATGCCAACAAAAGTTAATTTAAAGAAAAAAAGTGAATTCTCCACCCCTCACTTCAATCATCAAAGGAAAGTTAAATCTGGTTTGTACAGTTTTACTCAACGACAATCCTAGCAACAATGCCAATTCAGGTGACTGGGGAAAAGGTAAAATTGAGTCAAAGTTCTATAGATGTAACACTGAAAACTGGGAAAGAAAGTTCTCTTACAACAAAAAGTTATTCTCACTCTGCTACTCAATCCTACCACCTACCTGTCTGTGGTGTGTCCACAACAAAGCCTATGAAACGTGAGACCTCATGTTTCTATCCTGACAACGATGCCCAAAGGGCAATGGCTTACCCTCAATAAGCCATTCATTCAGTGAATGGGAATATTGGGGGAACTTTTCCAACAGATTTTTGATGTGTGTGAACGGAATTGTCAGTTCACCTCAAACGGACTCCAAGAACTGAGCAGATCTTTCCCTGCTGGATGTCATCACGGCAGAAAGTCACCTAAAAAGAATCCTCAGCATGCAAATTCATTTTAAATTGAGCAGCATAGTTTTACATTTTGAAGATAATCAGATTAACCAAAAGGAACTGAGAGAGAAAACCAATATCAGGCTGGAGTGGAAAAAAAGCTCGAAAAATAAAACCATGAGAAGGCTGAGTCATTTTTGACCTAATTTCAAGGTCCTGTGGAAGTCCCCAGCGTGAGCATGGGGTGGGCTGGGGGCATCGCATGGTTCTCTTTTTCTCAGAGCCAACCACTCGCATCCAGCCCTGTGTTGATGGGCGTCCCTGGGCCGAGCTGATGGCCCTGTGACTCGGAATGGAAGACGTGGCCTTTCTTTGATTTCTATGGCATGCAGTATGGGAGCCGCATTAAATTGACCAGAAATCACATCGGATCAAGGGAGAGACACATGCACAGCTTTTGACCCAGGATGCAGAGACCCGTGGTGAGACTTCACCAAAAATGCTACAAAGATACATGAGTTTCATATTCAAGATCATCTTTCTGTTCTGAAAACCCAAACATCGACATCCTCAGCCCAGAAAGTAAAACTGACAATGAATAGGATGTGAAACTAGCCCAACAGACTGCTTGTATTTCGCCATGATGCTAAATGAAAGTGCAGAAAAGTCCAACAGCAAAATGAATGTTTCGGGTTTCTTAGACGAGATTTCTGAGGTTTCTCTAATTATCATACTCCAGGGTTAACAACAATAGAAAGCCCAGTTTAAATATGTGATTCAGTGATTTAAAAAAAAAAAAAACACAACAGCATTTGGGGTTCTTTGGAGAGTTCTGAAATTTCCATAGCAGCTGCAGACTTCGGTCCTGGTGACATTTGGGGAAACACTTGTCAAATCCATGTTTGGAGCCAAAACTGCCTGTGTGAAAACAATTTTTTTCCCTATTGTTGAGTGAAAATTCCATGAGCAAAAAATTCTTGCACTGTGTCCAGTGGAAATACATTATTTCCACTGAAAATATTACCCTCATGAGCTTGCTTGTAATGTTTACATTGGAAATAAGCAACAGAAACATGCACCCTCTTTTCTTTGCTTTTGCTCTTTATCAAGGGAGTGGGAGGGACCTGGCAGAAAATCAGCATGACAAATGCAGCCGCTTGCCTCTCAGTCACCCGAGCCCTTAGCCATCATCCTACCTGGGCGTGATGCACCTGTTCCCCCCTCCCACAGCGTGTCGCTCTTTGAAGAATGGCTTAGAGATTCTGACTTGTAGCTGCGGCAGAGACACTTGGCACCACTCTCTACAGACTCTGGCCCAACTGGCTGAAGTAAGTCTTTGCTCATTTATCAACCAATTCAGGTCTCAGCTGCAGTTTTCAGCTTTGATCAAAGCCGAAGCCCATATCGTCATAACATCATGTGTGAGCCTGGGTCTGGGAAGACCAACAAGAAGCTCCGAGGGGACACGGAGCAGGGCTGGGCCACCTGCTCCCCCCTTTAGTGGGGGGGGGGGGAGGACACAGCTGATCGGCCCAGGGAGAGCGGGGTGTGCGGGCGAGACTGGCAAGGAAGATTGCAGAGGGGGCTTTGGGGGGCCTGGAATTCCACTCTGCTTTGCTGCCACTAACTTGGCACTTCAGGGAGATTAAGAATGCGGCCCCCAAGGACTTAGAGTCTAGGGGCTTCCGAGATACACAGAGACACAGCTCATTCTGATATACATCAGGCCAAAAGCACGAATGAGGGAATAATCCAGAACCCCGGGAATATCAAGAGAGGAAACAAACAAAAAACATCAGAAGGAGAATCTGCAAAGAGAGCAGACAGCTGGGTGTAAAATAAGCCAGAAAACAGAAAGTTGAGGAAGAAAAAAAAAAAAAAACTTTCTCAGACCTTTCTCCCTCCATTCGAATCCATTTATTGAGCACCTACTAGTACAAGCATTTACTGAGCACCTACTACATGCAAGACACACAAATAAACAAGGTATAGTTTCTCCACTTTGGAACTTAAAGACAGGGACACAAATGATATTGCAGTAAGTTATTTGCTCGTGCAAAGGACCAGGGGAGTGTGGAGGCCAAAGAAGCCCTGTTTGACTGTGAGAATCTGGAGGGCTTCCCGGAGGTGTGGCCACCTGCAGTGAGCCTCCAGGAAAGAGTGGGATTTCAGCTGGCCTACATGCAAGGGTTGTTGTTGTTCAGTCGCTCAGTTGTGTCCGACTCTTTGCAACCCCATGGACTGCAGCACACCAGGCTTTCCTGTCCTTCACCATCTCCTAGAGTTCACTCAAACTCATGTCCATTGAGCCAATGATGCCATCCAACCATTTCATCCTCTGTGGCTCCCTTCTCCCCCTGCCTTCAATCTTTCCCAGCATCATTAGTTTGGGCTGAAGTTCTTAGGAGTCTTGGGAGGTCGCAAAGCCACAGAAGTTCAGTTCAGTCGCTTAGTCGTGTCCGACTCTTTGCGACCCGTGGACTGCAGCACACCAGGCCTCCCTGTCCATCACCAACTCCCGGAGCTTGTTCAAACTCATGTCCATTGAGTCGGTGATGCCATCCAAACACCTCATCCTCTGTCGTCCCCTTCTCCTCCCACCTTAGCCTGAGCTCATAAGCTGTGCTCTCTTAAAACCGGGATATGCCTATAAGGAGGGCACTGACATTCAGCAGTTACTGAGGCAGTTATCAGACCTGGAACCCGGGAGAGTCAGGGTGAAGGGAGAGCAGCCCTGCCCACCAGTTTGCTCAGCTCCCCGTCCAGACTCTCCACTTCCTCCTCAACCATCCTGCAGGGCTCCTCCCCACCCCTCCCCACCCCCACTTCCTCACATGCTATGCAACCTTGGGCAAGCTCCTCAACTGCTCTCTGCCTCAAACTCCTCCTCTGTAAATGGGAAGGGTTAGAAATAGCATCTCAGAGTATGGTGAAGTCCCCTTGCTGTCCACCTCAAACTACAACAACACTGTTCATTGACCCTACTCCAACACAAAAGAAAAAGTTAAAAAATTTTAAAAAAAAATAGTATCTCGGAGGGTTCTATAGCAGATAAAATGGATTAGTGCCTCCCAGGACACTTAGCACAGAGTGAAAATCACCCAGTCATGTCCAGCTCTTTGTGACCCCATGGACCCCATGGAATTCTCCAGGCCAGGATACTGGAGTGGGTAGCCTTTCCCTTCTCCAGGGCATCTTCCCAACCCAGGGATCGAACCCAGGTCTCCCGCATTGTGGCAGATTCTTTACCAGCTGAGCCACAGGGGAAGCCCAGCACAGAGTGAGTGCCCATGAAGTTCAATTCTTACTAGTTATGCTTTTCTTCTGACCACCTGCTAATTTGTAAGCTGACAATCCCCCCGTCTGTATCCGAGGTTCAGCTCTCTTTCCCAATGGTCAGCCCTGTGAATCCAGCCGTCTTGGGGACGTCACCTGTAATTCTCTCCATTCGGACAGACCCATCTAAAACTGAAGTCATCATTTGTCCTCAGCCTCTTCTCTCCTCTCTGATCCAGGTGAGGGGCCTCACTGTCCAGCAGTTACCCAGGACAGAATTCAGACAGTTGTCCTAGACCTGCCCTTCATTTTCTGACCCTAAACAGTCCTGGTGTACAATAAAAATATCATCACTGGATGAACCTCCTCCCACTCCTCTTCACTTCCCATTTCTCTTCTGTCCAGGCTGCCCCCTCACATGTGACTCCCCAACAACAGCCAACACACAGGTCCAGCCAGGCTCTCCTGGTTATGCCCTCCCAAGGCTCTCCATGGCTGATGTCTATACTCAAATCTCCTAGGATCTCTCCTGCCCTTTCGTCTCGTCTTCGCAAATGTCAGCTTCCCACACTGAGCACAGAGCAGGCTCTCCCCTCTTGTTGTTCAGTCACTAAGTTGTGTCCTGCTCTTTGCGAACCAATGAACTGCAGCACTCCAGGCTTCCCTGTCCTTCTCTCTCTCCCAGAGTTTGCTCAAAAGGCTATCCACAAATGAAGAATTAATGAGGGAGTGGATAAATCTTCCACAGGTTCCCCATGAGAACTTTCCTATGGCCCTTCGGAACTCTTTCTGATACTTAGATGTATCACCCAGGAAGACAGCCTTCTGCCCACCCTCACCCAAGTCCAGCAGGCTCCCTACGAGCCCATCAGCTGTCAGATCCTCCAGGTCTATCTCTCCTTTCAGAGACTATTCCCTAAGAATCCTTTTATTGCTGGTCACCCCGCTAAGCTCAGAGTTCCCTGAAGTCCACAATTATTCATGCTTATCTAGAAGTCTCTGCAGTAAAGCCCAGGCACCGCCTGGTCTACAGCAGGCATTGCATTAATGATTTATTAGCCCAGCAGTGAATGGATCAGATGCCAACTGTGTCACAAAAACAGTACCAGTGAAGGGAGAAATCAGTGTGGCATCTCTTTTTCTTTACTTTTGGCTTTCTTTCCATAGGCCACGCATGCCACATTCTGTCTCAGGGGAACAGAACGGACCTTCGTTTCCACCATGTCTCTATTTCTGCCAAACTTGGTTCCTGCTGCTGCACTGACAGACTTTTGGAAGGTTCACCTTTCCCCTGAATTTCTCATGATGATTAAGAACTATAATTGTCACTGAACAGTCCAGTTTAGCACAGACAAAGCCAACCAACATTCACCAGTGGACTTTAAACGCTGACAGTTTAAACAGCCAAGAAAAGTTCATTAAGCGCCGGGCAATAAAAAGCGCAGGGGAAAATAGAGACAGAATAACTCCCCTGGGCATCATGAGAGCAGGCCTTTGTGATGAAATATTCCTCAAGGAATCTGGGGACATTACATTATAAAAACTGCAACAGACGGCAGGCTAGAGTAACAAGCTCCATGAGAGCATCGTGGCCACATAGCCCCTTTCCTGGGGAGGGAAGGGTACCACGCAGCCCCCAGTCAGGCAGGCTATCCAAAGGGGCCCCAGACCCCTGTGAATGTGGCTGCAAAGATGGCTTTTATCCCCAGCACATAGGAGTTTGAGGGCATGAGAAATTCGGAACACATACTTCCCTACTCTGCACTTGAAAACTGGTCCAAAGGCATCAAGTACATTTTGACATTTTTTTGTTTTGTTTTTCTAAAATAGCCAGGCGTCAGCAAAATAATTGGTCACTATGAATCAAATAGTGGAAACGGTGGCAGATTTTCTTTTCTCGGGCCCCAAAATCATTGTGGATGGAGAGTGCAGCATGAAATTAAAAGACACTTGCTCCCTGGAATAAAAGCTCTGACAAACCTAGATAGCATATTGAAAAGCAGAGACATCACTTTGCCAACAAAGGTCGGTGTTGTCAAAGCTATCATTTTTCCAGTAGTCATGTATGGATGTGAGAGTTGGACCATAAAGAAGGCTGAGCACCAAAGAATTGATGCTTTCGAACTTTGGTGCTGGAGAAGACTCTTGAGAGTCCCTTGAACTGCAGGGAGATCCAACCAGTCCATCCTAAAGGAAATCAACCCTGAATATTCACTGGAAGGACTGATGCTGAGGCTGACGCTCCAGTACTTTGGCCACTTGATGTGAAGAGCCAGCTCATTGGAAAAGACCCTGATGCTGGGAAAGACTGAAGGCAGAAGGAGAAGGGGATGACAGAGGATGAGATAATTGAATGGCATCACTGACTCATGAGCTTAAGAAAACTCAGGAGATAGTGAAGGATAGGGAAGCCTGATGTGCTGCAGTCCATGAGTTGCAAAGAGTTGGACATGACTTAGCGACTGAACAATGAACAATAATACCAAAATGACTTTGAAATAAAAGGGATTGTTTCCCTACACAGGACTGGCTATAAAGGGCAGCTTTGAGAATGCAGAGTAAAAGCTGGGGCAGAAACCAGGAGGGTTTCAGAATATCTGTGAGCCAGAGATACAACAGAGTGATCTCTGACTGTGATGCCCATGTTACACACATATTGTCAAAGGAAGACATTTTTGAGGACAGTGAGCAAGCATGGTCTCCTGGCTCTGAGTGGTGCCTCCTGAATTAAATCCTTAGATGGAGGACAAAGTGCACCTAGATTATAAAAGCCAAAACATACTTTTTTAAAAAGATCTCTCTGGACTTAGTCCTTGGACTCTTCCCTGATGTAGTTTCAACCCAAATTGCACAGGCATTTCTTATCAGCAAAAGCAGACAATAAAATATGGGAAGAACTGTAAGAGAAACAGGCCAGGGCTCTTGTGAAATTCTTTCGCCACACAACGGGCTTCTACAAACAGGAAAAAAAAAAAACATTTAGCAAGAGGTGCACAAGCTAGTTGGAGATGCAAACAGATGATCCCAAGGTGACTGTCAGCTGGGGCTCAGTTTCTCCCCTTTAAAAATAAGCCATCAAAGTGAAGCCTTGCCTCGCAAGTCCAAGTGTTTCTGCATGACAAAAATTAACCATCAGGCGATGCTGAAAAAGAGGTGAGGATCAGATCCGGAACATGCAGACAGGTGACTCCAAAGCTTCCTTTAGAATTTCAGAACCCCCCGGCTGATTCAGACACACTGCCCTTGTCTGTTACTTCAAGGTCAAGTAATTAAGAGACAAGCTTTCTTCCAGTACCTCCTCTCCCCACCCCCACCAAATAAAATCATCCGAAATAGTTGAAATCAAGGTGACCATGAGTTTAAAAACTGGAGGGGGGTTGTCTTGCCACATTGTCTTCTATTCGCTAGTACATTTCTAACCCCTGGATCCTGGATCTTTTCATTTAAAAAAAAAAAAAAAAGATCTGAGTCTTCTTCACCCACAGTCAACACAAATCTAAAGGAGAGAGGGTCTCCAGCCTCTCACACTTCTCCCTTAGTGGGATCATCTCGTGACAAGGCTCTTGGTGACAGCTTAATGTGGTTAATGAGGAAAGTATTGTTAAGATGTTCGCAGGAAGGAAAAAGAGCTGTTCATCTCCACTGCAGCATGGTCATTGCCAAGCTGAGCCAGGGCAGTCTTCACAGTGCTTGTGACAGAAGTGGCAGGTTCCCCTTCTGGGCTCAGCACACCCACGGAGGGGTCTTGAGAAAGTCCTGTGTCTCCTGAGGCCAGGCTCTGACTCGGCTGCTTCTTAGATGCAGACACTGTGCAAAAAGCAGGCAGCTGAGCGCTCAGCTCCTCCAAGCTCCCCCTGCCCACCCCGTGTGATACACAAGGTCTGGGTGAACCCTGCAAAAGAAACAGAACTTCCAAGAATTCTGATTTCCATTGACTGGCCTCATCAATCCTCCAAAATGTTGCCTCCATCGCGTCCCCTTCCCCAAGCACATTTCACATTTTAACAGAGCAAAACCTATTACTATGACCTTTGGTAAAAAATTCATTAACCTAGTCTTCACTGATTTGAAATCAGTCACGCCAGGCTGAGGTTTAACTATGACCAGCAATCCTACTCTTCTTTTCACACAGCAATTCAAGTTTATAAACAGTATATGGAGGAGACAGTATCAAAATGTGTCAAGGAAGACATTGTTTCAACACATCGGAAGCACTTGCTCACAAATAATTGTTACAGGAAATAGGTCATGGTTAAATATTGGGTATCACAGCTCCCTGAAGACTTCATGAAAGGCAACATTTCTATTTTAGTTGTGTTACTGTGACTCTCTCAAACAGTCTAAAATTCTGACTGCTTGCTCCCTGAATTACTGCAAATGAATGCCAGCCTGTTTAATCTGAAACAAAAAGGGTCCTGTGTTTAGTAAACATTAGCAACTGGATTTTACAACATTTGATACTAGTCTCCCAGCAGAAGGTGGTATTGATGGAGCTGCTTTTTAGAGTCAGAAGTGAAGATCCACACCACTCCAGTTGCTCCCTGAATGAGCACTCTCTATGTGCCCGGACTTATGCCCCGTGTCCTAGAGAAGAAGTGAGTCTAACGGGGGTGGGGGTGAGATTAGAGAATAGCTGGATTCCAGATCCTATGGTATAGAGTCCAGGCAAAATAGAAAACCTCAGCAAGAAAAATGAATAGAACAGAATATTCAGGAGGCAGTGGTGTGGCATGTGCTGGGAGCGTCTTTCCACATCACTTCTGGTCACCTGTGTGTCTGCAAAATTCAGCTCAGCAACTACTCCAGGGGGTCCTTTCACTCCAATGAGTGCATCAACCCCCCCATTTGTACGGCAGGGTGCACGGCACCGTGTACCCAGTCATCTTTCTCCACACCTAGCGGTAGACCGAGTCTGTGCCTCTGGGCATTTTCAGCATCTTACCAGGAACCTTGCTCCTTGGAAGAAAAGCTATGACAAACCTAGACAGGGTATTAAAAAGCAGAGACATCACTTTGCCGACAAAGGTCCATATCATGAAAGCTATGGTTTGTGCAGTAGTCCTGTACAGATGTGAGAGCTGGACCATAAAGAAGGCCGAGAAACAAAGAATTGATGCTTTCGAACTGTGGTACTACAGAAGACTTTTGAGCATCCCTTGGGCAGCAAGGAGATCAAACCAGTCCATCCTAAAGGAAATCAACCCTGATATTCATTGGAAGGACTGTTGCTAGAGTTTAAGTTTTAATACTTTGGCCACCTAATGGGAAGAGCTGACTCATTAGAAAAGACCCTGATGCCGGGAAAGATCGAAGGCAAGAGGAGGCGGGGATGGTTGGATGGCATCACCGACTCAAAGGACATGAGTTTGAGCAAGCTCCAGGAGATGGTGAAGGACAGGAAAGCCTGGCGTGCTGCAGTCCATGAGGTCGCAAAGAGTCGGACATGACCGAGTGACTGAACAACAACCAGGAACCAGGCATAAGTTCAACTCTCAATAGCGCTTTGATGAATAAATGAAGGAATTAATGAACAAATGTACACTTTCCTATACATTCCTTTTTATGGAAACTTTGCCCAGCTTTTAGAAGTTCAGCAATAAATCAGGCTGACACATTTTTGCCCTGCAGTCCTCCTGAATCAGTTTTTGATGCCCCATTGGAGTGTAGACATCATCTTTTTTTTTTTTTTTTTGCATTTTGTTTTCTTTTTTTTTTTCATTTATTTTTATTAGTTGGAGGCTAATTACTTTACAATATTGTAGTGGTTTTTGCCATGCATTGACATGAATCAGGCATGGATTTACATGTGTTTCCCATCCTGAACCTCCCTCCCACCTCCCTCCCCATCCCATCCCTCTGGGTCATCCCAGTGCACCAGCCCCGAGCACTTTAGACATCATCTTTAAATGTCAGCTTCATCAGACAGTTGCAAAGGTGCTTACTATTCCCCCAGAGTGGAAAGTCCCTCAGCTGAGTGGACAAGGAGCTTCCGGTTTCTGTGACCCACATCTGTGATTTCTCAGGCATCTTCACCACATGCCAGGCTGTGCCCCACATTCAGTTGGCCTCTTTCAACTGCTACCTCATCATTGGCATCTGTCCTCACCTCCACGGCAACAGCACCACTTAGGTGACACTACCTGTTCGTAACGATGAGCCTGTCTTCCGGAAAGAGGAAATCCAATACTATCAATAAGCCAAGCAGAAGAACAAAGTCCTGGTATTCTCAAGGTGGGCTTACATCAAGGCCCTCTTAAATACAGCATGAATTATTTAGCCCATGAATGCAAACAATGCGTGACTCCGTAAGGAAAGCATTTCTAGCTGCCTTCTTTTCAGATATATTTTAGTGTTTTCACTTATCTGAAACAAGCAGCTGGACTTCATTCCCTTCTGACCTCAGATTTTTTATTGTTACCCACCCCCCACCACCACCACCGACACATCTGTTGCCAAAGAACGTTATCTTGACTCCAAAATGTTATTTTAATTGAAAACGAATCAGATGTTAACCTTCCATAACTTCATGCAATTGTTTCCAAAGTTTGAACCACCCCTTTAACCTTGACCAGCTCCTAACTTTCAATATTCTGATTAAACTTAATTCTAACCTGCACTTCAGTTTTCCAAATGTCCTCTAAAACCTCTTGCCCTGCCAACCACATGGTCATGTTCAATAACCAGATTGGGGAACTCAGGCAGCCTGTGCCTAACTGTCTCCACGTGCCAGGGCCTCGTCCTGGTACCGCCACCAGGAAGAAAGGGTCTGTCTACCCTCACCCACTTCCTCATCCCTCCCCTGGGCACATCCTCCTGGGCCAACTGCAGAGATGAGCAAGCTAAAAGGAAAAGTGCCCACCTGGCATCTGGGGGAACCATATTGACTTCACAGTCATTGAATCTGTTGGATTCTGGCTTTCCTGCTTTTTAGCTGTGTGCACCTTCACATGTTTTCCTGTGCCTTGGTTACTTACATACAAGAACAGTAACAATACCTACTTCACTGGAGGGTCTTAAGACTCATTGTGAAGCTGTGATTAAGTCATCAGAGCCAGACATACAATAAACACTCAATTAAATATACACTTAATCTATCTACTCTCTGTTTATCTGTCTCTTTATATTTGCATCTTTTTTCTTTTTCTTTCATTGACTATCAGCTTTTTGGGAGCAGGCACCATTTCTGATTCATCTTTGCACCCATCAGAAAAGGCTGTCACCAAGTGCTAATTGATTTAATGTTGTTAAATTTACACTCTAATCCAACTTACTATCATGTTAGAAATATTTTAATTACTACAAGGCATTGCTAAACAGAAATACGGGCTTCTCTTTTCTCTTTCCATATCAGGCTTCCAGGATTTTGTTAACCTCTGTAAATCATCTGACTTCTTATAACATCTGCAACCCAGAGCAGCAGAAAGCTCGGGCAGGAACCTAGCAGAGAGCTGCCACGTAGTACATGCCCTGCCATGTGCATGCCGGCTGTCAGTCTGCACACAACACACACCACAGGCATGCACATACATGCGCACACACGGGGCAGGGGGGCAGCCAAAGCAAACTGTGGAATTACGACTGTTTGCAAATCTTATGCTGTGAGTGTTTCACATGGTAGCACCCACAGGCTACACTCTACCTGGAAAGATCAATGACATGTTTATCGGGACAGCATTGAAGCAGAGGGTAGTTATCTATATGTTTCAGGTCAAAAATAAGCCCTAAACACAGAGACAGCTGAAGTCAAGGGGAATTTCTTGGTTTGAAATAATCGAATGATTGAAACATCTACTTCCCACTAGATATGAAAAATATATTTTAAAAGAATCTTCAGCATTGGAGTCACTTTCAGCAAAATACCTGTGAGGGTGGACTATGTGCCAAGTGTGGGTGGTAAAAATATGCCCCCATCTTATGGGGAGCGCCATGTGAAAAGGACAGCAAAGTGAACTCTGTATTGATGCTATGGTAGAGGCTTATTCCAGGGGCCCATGGGCATGGAATGGTCAATTTCAGCTCACAAATGAATTCTGCAAAACAGGGCCTATTTTAAAAAGCAGAAAAAGTAAAAAGTCAAGCTTACACAGCTTACACTGTGTAAGTCAAGCTTCCAAGCTTACACTTACACAGTGTCCCAGTGTTCCAGAAGAAGACCATTGATGGAAAACACCAAGATGTGCCCCATCACCCCTCTTCTGTTGCTATCATCACTGGGGGGCCAGAGCCCCAGAAGCACATGTTTGGCCCAGAAGGTGAAATGCCTTGTCTCTCATCTCTTGGTCTCAAGAGGGTTGAGTCTACCAGGGCAAAAAGACTCCCACAGCAGGAAATTCCCCAAACCAGAGGATCGAGCCTTCAGCACCACCGAGGGGAATGTAAGGGTTTCTCCTCTCTGGGACCCCAGCCCTGTCTCATTCAAGTCTGCGGAGGGGAGCTCTTCCATCCAATCAGCAAACACTCCTGGGTGGCTGCCATGTGCAAAGCATCAAGGTTCACGCAGAGATGAAGAGAATAAAGACCCCACCCCCAATGGTGCAGTCACTTGCGTCTTGATACTGAGTTTAAATAACAACTCACTCAAAGATGAATGAACCACAGGGATAAAGGTGAAATCAAAAATCCATAGAACGGGGCTTCCCTGGCGGTCCATCGGTAAAGAATCTGCCTGCCAATTGCAGGGGACACAGGTTGGATCCCTGGTCTGGGACAATTCCACATGCCTCAGGGTGCCACAACGCCTGAGCCTAAGGGCACTGGAGCCTGTGCTCGGAAACAAGAGAAGCCGCTGCAACAAGAAGCCCACGCACCACAACTAAAGAGTAGCCCCAACTCTCCGTAACTAGAGAAAGCACTCACTCAGCAATGAAGATCCAAAAATAAATAGATAGATAACTTTTTAAAAAATCCATAGGCTTGGCTCTTCTTCTTGTTCTGACCCTTTTCCTAGACCATTAAGTGTTGGTTTGCTTTGGGGTTTTTTGTGTTTTTGCTTTTGTTTGGAGCTCTCTGCAGGTCATGGCAGCATGGTTCTTGGTGCCCAAGCCAAGCTGCTGCTGCCACGTCCCCCCGGGAATCACCCCCTTCCCCAGCATCTCTTCAGCAAGGCTCTTCCCTGGACAGTGCAACTTGACCAGCTTCCAGAGCCTCTGCTCCCCCAAGCCCAACTGGAGCCCCTGACTAGCTCTCTGGCTGGAATCCTTTCCTGGTGTCTGCTTTGAGTACCCCAGCCCCTCGGCCACCCAGGTTGTCTCCCGCCAGTTGCCACCTTCAATCTCTGAGCCCATCATCTTCCACCCCGTGGTTGCTTTGCCTCCTGTCAATCAATTTATGGCTCACTGTAAAATTAGCATCCTCACAGTTGCCACAACCTACAGAAGACTGTTTTCGTCTGGAGCCTTTTAAAAAGCAGATTCATCAGGATCTATTCTAGATAAACATATGTCACTCTTATATATAACCAGGACTTTGAAGAGGGTTATGCATTTTACCATCTGATAAAAATGTCCCTCTTCCACCACTGGCCAGCACTCATCAGTCCCCCAGCCCCACCAAGTCTCTCCTGGTGCCTGAAATTCTACTCACACTTTTGAGTTAAAACTCACAGTGACATCCAGGAAACCGAATTCATCTCACCTCTGTGAACCGGGAGGCAACTTTAGTGATTGGCTCAGTTGCCAACCGTTGGTGATGGGCAGGACCCAGTTGGAGGAAGGGACAGGGGAGGCCAGTGGGACCCCAGGGCAGGACAGTGCCACAGGATCAAAGAGAAAGGGGCCCTGAATGAGCAGCCCCAGGACCCATGAGCCTGCATCACAGCATCTCAGCGTGGGTGAGAAGTAGACACATGACACCCCCTCCCTCTGACAGATTTAATCCACTTGGTAGGCACCGCCCTCAAAAAAATCACAGTTCTTGACTTACTCTGTCTCTGAACTGCTTTACCCTCCAATTTTACAGAAGTTACTATTCATCTCGTCAACAAGCTCTCATAGGGGTAGGGGTTCTTATAACAAGATCATATGTTGGCATCTAATAGTGCTCCCCATGAAGTCTACCTCACCCCTCCTTTACAGATATTCACTCTATGGAAACGTATCTTTTCCCAGTCAAGGGCCACCATGCATTTCCAGAAGCAGGGGCCCCAGCTGAAGCCTGACGAAAGTCTGCACCCATAACTGACACCTCTGGGCAGAGCCAGCTAAAGGGTGGGGTGGACCTTCCAGGGTTCCCCAGGCATCAGGAAGCAGGGTGACTCACCGGAGTCTAGAGAATTCCAGGGGCCCGGCTGCATCAGGTCACAGGGGCAACCCCCCAAGCACCAGGCAGGCCTGGCCTCCTATCTATCCCCCCCAACCCCGAGCGTCATCCTCAGTGGCTCCCTGGATCACAGGAGCTGGTGGTGTACCAGAGAGGAAGGCTTTTGGCTGAAAGTGACAGCAAACCTGACCACAGTGGCTTAAACAAATCAGGGGGCTCGCCCTCTGGTTCGGTGGCCCCGTTCTGAGACTGCCACAGCCGCTCCGTCGAGGCTCCATTTGTCAAGACCTGCCCCACCCAGCACTTTGTGTGGGCGCCATCAGAGAGAAAAAGGAAGTCAGTCCCACAGCCCAAGTTTTCAGGAACTCTAAAGAAACTCTGCTTCCTCTCGCCCTCCGGCCAGCACTAGACACGGTGCCACCAGTAGCCGGCGGGTAGCAAAGGTCATGGGGGTTGGACCGACCTGGGGGGTGGGAGCATCAGCCAATGGGATCTGCCACCAAGAGGAGTCCCACAACACCAGAGTCAGTTTTAGGGTGGGCAGGAGGACGCAGCCCCAAACCTGGAAAACGGCTTCCCCTAATGCCCACAAAAAGCACAGAGTGACTCGGGCACCTCAAGGACCTCCCCACACGGCAATAGAGCCTCCCTCACTGGTGTGTCCCTCCCCCCGCAGCAGCGGGCTGTCCCGCAGGACCATCATGAAGTCTGGAAGAAGCCTCTGTGACGTGCAAAGTTCTCCCCCAAGAGCTGGAGAGGGAAAAGAGGATGAAGGGAGATGATACAGGGAAAAGAGCCTTGTATTCCCCTCGGAATGGCTGGGGGAGGGTGAGGGGATACATAAGTACTGCATCGCGTGAAACAGCATTGGGATCTTGGGGCTTGAGGCCTCAGGAAACACAGCAGCTAGAATCTAGTAACTGTGTGACTGAATAAATAAAAGACCAAATGTCCGTTTGCTGGGACATGAATTCAGAAATCATTTGTGAACACAGAGCATTTTTTTTTTTCAGTGAAGAGGGAAACTAGGAATTTGTCAAGCCTAATAATGTATGAAAGATTCTTTTGTCCAGATTGTTTTTTACTGAGTCCGGAAAACAGCCCATTTTATTGTTGTTGTTGTTTAGTCGCCAAGTCTTGTCCAACTCTTTTGCGACCCCATGGACTGTAGCCCGCCAGGCCCCTCTGTCCATGGGATTTTCCAGACAAGAATAGTGGAGTGGGTTGCCATTTCCTTCTCCAGGGTATCTTCCCAACCCAGGGATCAAACCCTCATCTCCTGCATTGCACTCAATGGTAAGCAGGGCACTGCTTACCACTGAGCCACCAGGTAAGCCCATATGTGGCATTATTTTCATTTACTGATAAGAAAACCAAGGCTCAAAAGACCTTGAATAACCAGCCTAAGAAAACTCAGCTTAAAAGTGGAAAAGCCAATCAAAACCCAAACACGATGCAAA
This sequence comes from Cervus canadensis, assembly GCF_019320065.1. Classification (NCBI taxonomy): domain Eukaryota; kingdom Metazoa; phylum Chordata; class Mammalia; order Artiodactyla; family Cervidae; genus Cervus; species Cervus canadensis. Next base: position 84,178,161 of record NC_057390.1, on the reverse strand, counting down.
CCCAAGTTTCATCTTCCACATTTCACATGTCCAGATAACTCCAATTTGATCTGGAGAATGATTTTTATCATTCTTAATACCCAAACTATTTCTGAAGAGATTTAAAACAACTACCTCTATTTAAAAAAAAAAAAAAGTCTATAAAACACAGCTGAATGACCTGCCCCTCGTTTTCAAAGACAACAAAAATGTTGGGATTTTCCCCAAATGTCTAAGAAGGTGGGAAGTCCAGGAAAGACCCAGAATTCCCTACTCCTCTGGCAATCCTTCTTCTAAGCCAGGGTTGTCACCCCTGATACTGAATCAACAGCGCTTTCAACTCCGGGCCAAGATTGGGGTGTGGCAAGGGAGGCACCGTGGAAGAAGGAGCCGGAATCTCGGTCATCAAGATAAAGAATTTTTAACGCAATAATTTTAAAAACAAAAATCAATGCCAAAATCCATCGTAAACAAAACGTCCAATATTTTAAGCAGAGACAGGCTTTTGTGCGTTTGATTCTGTGGTTTCTGAGATAGCGGTTTCTGACCTGCTGTGGTTGCCACGCTCCTCCCCTCACCATCACTTCTGTGGTCTGGGCACCCCCTGAGCTCCACAAGGGGTGCAAACAGACTGGGAAATGCAGGGTTATCTATAGTCATGGTTTTATGATTGCAGAGCTTCTGTTTATTTTTTCTGCCTGATTCAAAACATGGGAGGAGGTTTTGCTAAGTATATATGGGGCATCTTATATCTACTTTTGCCTCAGGCCCCAGTGTGGCCCCCTCCCTCCAACTGCTCAGCTTTTTCTGCACCCAGAAAGCAGAGAGGAGATGAACAAAGAGGGGAACCTCCAATAGCCTTAGCCAGCTCCCAGGCTCCTGGGGTCACTGATGCCACTCACTCAGGGCCAGCTGGCTAATCCTGTCCATGCAAATCCTACACTAAAGTCACTGCAGCACACCCTTTCAAATGCCCCTCCCCAGGCAGAGACTGTAACTTTCAAATGACTCTAACAGGCTTAGAACAATCTTATTCCCCCTCTCCGCCAAAGGTGTGCCCAGTGTGGAGTGAACTGCCATGAAAGATGCTATTTATTCACAGGCTCTCCAATGATGATTGACAGCAACGGACAGGCTAGAAGATGTTACACTGAGTACATGACACTGCAAACAGGACTAGATGAATCTGCATTACAAGGAAGCAAGGGCAATTAGCACCTCATTAATATGATATAAATGCTAATTATACAGACCCTAAGGGACCCCCAAATTCCTTTCTCGCCACCAGTGTCAACATTGTTTTGGAGAACATGATGCCTGGATTCCCGGGAAGGCAGAAGTGGCTCCCCCTTTGGGCCTCTTTGAGGGGAGCACAGACCACAGGCATCCTGACTACTCTGGGGGTATCTGCCCAGAGTAGATTCTCAGATGTGGGAATGCCATGCAGCCCACAGTGCTCTGGGTTCCCAGGGGCACCTGGTGACCGATTTCAAGCCTGCTAGTGACAGCAGGATGCCTGACAATTAGGAGTCCCTGATGAAGGGCAGGGCTGCATGGCATGCTGGCAGGGGACAGGGCTTCCCAAGATCAGCTAAGCTTCTCCACTGCAAACCTGCAGCTCATGGTGATCAAAGCAATCGCCTTAAATAATTGATTTATTTATACCAGTTAAAAAAAAAAAAAAAAAACCACCCTGGAGGGTTATGAAAAGCCTGAGATATAATCGCACCATTTGGGAATAAGAGATGCCAGAAGTGCCCTGTGTCTGGCAGTACCCCAAGGGTGTAATTAGGGTACCACACATCAAAGGAAGGTGACGCAAGTGTTCACCCAGTAAATCATTTCACACAGTCCATTTGAAACACGGCCAATAAGAAAAGTTCCTCAAGAGCATCACACTGCCTCTCTAGTTCATCACTCATCTTACGGGAGGAAGGAGGAGATAAGATGGGGAAGGAATGGAAGGGGACCCTGGAAAGGGCACCTACCTAGGTGCTGTCCTCACCTCCATTTGCAGGTACGCTGACCTCCAGGATACAAAAGTATTAGTGACTCAGTCGTGTCTGACTCTTTGGGGCCCCTCGGTCTGTAGTCTGCCAGGCTCCTCTGTCCATGGGATTTCCCAGGCAAGAATAGTGGAGTGGGTAGCCATTCCCTTCTCTAGGGGATCTTCCTGATCCAGGGATCGAATCCACCTCTCCTGCATCTCCTGTGTTGGCAGGCAGATTCTTTACAATCTGAGCCTCCAGGGAAGCCCTCCAGGATACAAACACACATACAAACGCACACTCACATGCAGATACACACAGCTGCCTCCTGATCTGCCCCTTTGCAGGAATCTTCTGGGTCTCCTTCACAGGCCAGTGTTGCAGAGTTACATGAAAGTCATTCTAGGGACATGGCAGCAGCAACCCCTGTGCCCAGAGCATCATATCACTTATTCCCTGGTGGATCTGGGGCTTCCCAGGTGGCTCAGCAGAAAAGAACCCGCTTGCAATGAAGGAGATGCAGGTTCAATCCTGGGCCAGGAAGATCCCCTGGAGTAAGAAATGGCTACCCACTCCAGTATGCTTGCCTGGAGAATCCCAGGACAGAAGTCAGGTGGGCTAAAGTTCATAGGATCGTGAAGAGTCAGACACGACTGAGCACACACTCACACACATCACACTGGTGGATCCCTGATGTGGAAGAGGAAGCCAATCCAATCCAAATCCAGTTGGATTCCGAAGGCTCACTGAGCACCCGGTGGTGCAGATGCTCGGCCGGGCACTGAGGGGTGAGGACAGGACCCAGAGCAGGAGACGGGCAGATCATACTCGGCGGTTTAAAGTCAGTGCTGGGAAGGGAAAGAATCAAGCCCTCAACTGCCCGGAGGGCTTCCTGGAAGAAGCGCAATCAGTGCTGGTCTCCCTGAAGGAGGAGAAAATTTCAACAGGGATAAAGGGACAGAAGCCTTCCGGGGTGAAGGGAGGTGTGAGCAAAGATCCAAGACAGGTAACTCAGGACTGGCGGTCAGAACACAAATCTGGGGTCATAGTTCTTCAAACCAAAATAAGCAGGGGTAACAAACAGATGAGGAAGCAGTGCATTTGAAATGGGAGTGACCTGAAAACCTCAAGCTGGGGTTGCCAGATTGATATTTTGCAGACTCAGACTCCAGGATATATTCTTTTCTTAGAAACAGTTACATTTTTCTGTCTTCATTGTGATCCTCGTCTTAAAGATGATGCTCTCTGTCTATTCCATGTGACCTGGTGAACCTCCTAATGACCAGGCCGCCTGGGCACCTGGACCGCCCCTGTGTGCACGGCAGAGGAGGCAGGCCAAGCTCCACTCTCACGGATACAGGCAGCCCTGATACACGGGTAACGAAGCCGAGCTGAGTGAAAGGTCAAATGACATCACCAAGCCCAGCGTGAACGAAAGTGTCTCAGCAGTTCACACAGAGGCCTCCAGTGGGAGGGCTGAGTCACCCCAAGCCGGACAGCAAGGCCGCTAAACTCACCAGGACTTGGCCCTCCCGCCGGCACCGGGACCTGTGTGCGTCAGCAGAGCGTCATCACACTCACTTGAACTTTAGTGGATGTCAGTTGGGTTCACATCTAATTCGAAAAACTGTTTTGTTTCATAGATAATGTGGGAGGCACAGGCGTAAAAGGGTCAACTCCTAGCTGTCTTTGCATCAACAGCACTTGTTATTGGTTATTGGTCCTTTAAAAGGAGTCACTATATTTCTGGAGTATGAGAAATACGGCCCCAGACCAGGCGATCCCTGGAGCTCTTTGAACCTCTGTTTCCAGCGTGATGCTTGGTGTGAGGTAGGGATTTGATATGAACTGATTAAATGAGGCTGTGGCATCTCTTGAAAACAGGGAAGGAAACTGCCCAGGCACCAGAGCCAGTCGTTTGTATGGCAGGTGTGGTGGACAGCAGCAACTCCTGTACTTTAGGTGACCCAGAGGGATGGACTGTCCAGGCCAGAAGGTAGCAGCTGGGGCCAACAGAATGGAGATCAGGGAACTGGGGACACCAGTCATCCAAAAACAGGACACCTTTCCATCTCTCAAGGAATGTTTTTTCTTAAATTATGAGCTCTATGCTGCCACCGTGAAGGCAGTTCACGGATTGATTTTTCTTTCACAGAAGCGAAGAAGTTAGAGCTGGTTCTTTGGGGAAAATATTCTGTGTTCTGTTCTGTTCAGTCGCTCAGTCGTGTCTGACTTTTTGCGACCCCATGGACTGCAGCACGCCAGACTTCCCTGTCCTTCATCTCCCAGAGCTTGCTCACACTCAGGTCCACTGAATCAGTGACGCCATCCAAACATCTCATCCTCTGTCGCCCCCTTCTCCTCCCACCTTGAATCTTTCCCAGCATCAGAGTCTTTTCCAGTGAGTTGGCTCTTCCCATTAAACCCTGAAAATTCAAAGATGAGGATGCCAGCATCCCTTTCTCCCACGGGCCGAACGCTGGAGCAGGCAACCAGTAGCCTGTTCATTCCATGACTTTCCCAAGGGCATGAACCCAAGATTATTACCTAGGGTGACCAAACTTAATTAAAGCAACATGACTGAAAGGAAATCAGCTGGAAACACAAAGGAAAGTGAACATCAGGTATCCTCTTGTAATTACAAGCTGTGTGGCCTGACAGCTTCTCCCAGGGGAGGCTTATTATAAATTCTTTTTATTATTTAAAAAAAAAAAATCTGGCTTGAAAGGATTGGTTACAAAAAAGCAGATCCTCACCAGTAGGCATCTTGAGTAAACTACATCTATACTGTGTGTGTTACTCACTTAGTTATAGCCAACTCTTTACAACCCCATAGATTGTAGCCCGCCAGGCTCCTATGTCCATGGAATTCTCCAGGCGAGAGAATACTGGAGTGGGTTGCCATTCTCTTCTCCAGGGGAATCTTCACAACCCAAGGATTGAACCCAGGTCTCCTGTATTTCAGGCAGATTCTCCACTGTCTGAGAATCTGAGTCACTGGGGAAGCCCTACAGCAGTTCAAACATGGAAAAGAGAGCCCAAAACAGAGCACCCTACACAATAGGAAATTCAAGCTGGAGAAAATAAGAATTCTGCTTTCAAAAGCATTTACTAAAAGAAAAGGAAAGGGTGGAGAAAAGTGTGTTCAAAAGTTGCAAGGAGGCTAATTAGAAATACACTACTCAGTGCACAAAAGAGCAGGGAGATTGGATGTGAAAATTAAAGATTTGAATGTGAAAGTTTCAAGTAAACAAAAGATTAATTACTATATGCATTGGCTTTTGCCTTTTAAAAAGAGACAACTACCATGCCTGCAGGCTTCTCTGTGATTCCCTGTATAAAGGATAACTCAAAAGTATACATTTTTCCTTAATGAGATTTTTTTTAATATAAGGAAATGCAATTGGTAAAAATTTAACTTAGGACACCTTTCTAGGCAGCACATGAGCCATTGCTGAAACACAGTAAAGTTGTGTTTGAATCTAAGTTCACATTTGGTGCATTTATGCTTTGTATGTTTAACACACTTTATAAATAATGATTCATGCTCACTAAATTGATACAAAATATTCTTCCATCCACTATATCAATAAGAGATCTAGATGCATTAGAGAAGGAATCTGTCAGAGTATGGTCTGGAAATCTCAAATTCTCAGAAGCCATTCCCAAACCCACAAGGCCACCAAGAAAGGACAAAGTAGACCCATCTAATTCTGTGATCCCAGAACTGTAACGGGGCCTGGCATGGGATTAGCACTCAATAAATGTATACGCAAGGAAGGGATGGGCGGACAGGATGGTGGGTGGACTGAGGCAGAAGTGGAGCTGATGGGTGACCCAGGTCCTGTCTCAACAAACGATTCCCAGGTCTTCCCAAAGGCAAATGATAGATAATAGTGTGGTTTTGTTGATTACTATGATGGTGGGAATAAAAGAATTGCTTGTATGTTTTAAAAAAAATCTTAAGACAATAAGTTCTGTGAAATACAAAGTTCCAGGTGCTTCAAAGCTTGTTTTTCTTTATCTTTAGCTATCAAGTCTTAGTCACGCTTCCTTATTTTAAGCTTAGTTGATTTACAAGATGGCATTAGTTTCAGATGTACAGTATAGTCATTCACATGCATATATTCTTTTTCCAATTTTTCCCATTAAATGTTATCACAAGGTATTGAATATGGTTCTTCATGCTATTCAGTAGGTCCTTGTTGTTTATCTATTTCATGTAAAGTAGTGCATGTCTGTTAATCCTATATTTCTAATTTACCTCTCCCTTCTTCTCCCTTTGGTAACCATGAATATGTTTTCTATGTCTTTGAATCTGTTTCTGTTTTCTTTATATGTTCATTTGCAATATTTTTAGATTCCACATATAGATGACATCCTATTTGTCTTTCTCTGTCTGAATTCAGTCAGTTCAGTTCAGTCGCTTAGTCATGTCTGACTCTTTGCCACCCCATGGATTGCAGCATGCTAGGCCTCCCTATCAATCACCAACATCCAAACTCATGTCCATTGAGTCGGTGATGCCATCCAGCTGTCCCATCCTTTGTCGTCCCCTTCTCCTCCTGCCCCCAATCCCTCCCAGCATCAGGGTCTTTTTCAATGAGTCAACTCTTTGCATGAGGTGGACAAAGTATTGGAGTTTCAGCTTCAGCATTAGTCCTTCCAATGAACACCCAGGACTGATCTCCTTTAGGATGGACTGGTTGGATCTCCTTGCAGTCCAAGGGACTCTCAAGAGTCTTTTCCAACACCACAGTTCAAAAGCATCATTCTTCGGCACTCAGCTTTCTTCACAGTCCAATTTTCACATCCATACAGGACCACTGAAGAAACCATAGCCTTGACTAGATGGACCTTTGTTGGCAAAGTAATGTCTCTGCTTTTTAATATGCTGTCTAGGTTGGTCATAACTTTCCTCCCAAGGAGTAAGCGTCTTTTAATTTCATGGCTGCAATCACCATCTGCAGTGATTTTGGAGCCCACAAAAATAAAGTCTGACACTGTTTCCACTGTTTCCCCATCTATTTGCCATGAAGTGGTGGGACCAGATGCCATGATCTCAGTTTCTGAATGCTGAGCTTTAAGCTAACTTTTTCACTCTCCTCTTTCACTTTCATCAAGAGGCTTTTTAGTTTCTCTTCACTTTCTGCCATAAGGGTGGTGTCATCTGCATATCTGAGGTTATTGATATTTCTCCCAGCAATCTTGATTCCACCTTGTGTTTCATACGGCCCAATGTTTCTCATGATGTACTCTGCATATAAGTTAAATAAGCAGGGTGACAATATACAGCTTTGACGTACTCCTTTTCCTATTTGGAAGTAGTCTGTTGTTTCAGGTCCAGTTCTAACTGTTGCTTCCTGACCTGCATATAGGTTGCTCAAGAGGCAGGTCAGGTGGTCTGGTATTCCCATCTCTTTCAGAATTTTCCACGGTTTATTGTGACCCACACAGTCAAAGGCTTTGGCATAGTCAATAAAGCAGAAATAGATGTTTTTCTGGAACTCTCTTGCTTTTTTGATGATCCAGTGGATGTTGGCAATTTGATCTCTGGTTCCTCTGCCTTTTCTAAAACCAGCTTGAACATCTGGAAGTTCATAGTTCATGTATTGCTGAAGCCTGGCTTGGAGGGTTTTGAGCATTACTTTACTAGCGTGTGAGATGAGTGAAATTGTGCGATCGTTTGAACATTCTTTGGCATTGCCTTTCTTTGGGATTGGAATGAAAACTGACGTTTTCCAGTCCTGTGGCCACTGCCGAGTTTTCCAAATTTGCTGGCATATTGAGTGCAGCACTTTCACAGCATCATCTTTCAGGATTTGAAATAGCTCAACTGGAATTCCATCACCTCCACTAGTTTTGTTCATAGTGATTCTTTCTAAGGCCCACTTGACTTCACATTCCAGGATGTCTGGTTCTAGGTGAGTGATCACACCATCATGATTATCTGGGTCGTGAAGATCTGTTTTGTACAGTTCTTCTGTGTATTCTTGCCACCTCTTCTTAACATCTTCTGCTTCTGTTAGGTCCATATCATTTCTGTCCTTTATCAAGCCCATCTTTGCATGAAATATTCCCTTGGTATCTCTAATTTTCTTGAAGAGATCTCTAGTCTTTCCCATTCTGTTGTTTTCTTCTATTTCTTTGCATTGATCCCTGAGGAAGGCTTTCTTATCTCTCCTTCCTATTCTTTGGAACTCTGCATTCAAATGGGAATATCTTTCCTTTTCTCCTTTGCCTTTCGCTTCTCTTCTTTTCACAGCTATTTGTAAGCCCTCCTCAGACAGCCATTTTGCCTTTTTACATTTCTTTTCCATGATCCCTGTCTCCTCTACAACGTCATGAACCTCTGTCCATAGTTCATCATGCACTCTGTCTATCAGATCTAGTTCCTTAAATCTATTTCTCACTTCCACTGTATAATCATAAAGGATTTTATTTAGGTCATACCTGAATGGTCTAGTGGTTTTCCCCACTTTCTTTAATTTAAGTCTGAATTTGGCAATAAGGAGTTCATGATCTGAGCCACAGTCAGCTCCTGGTCTTGTTTTTGCTGACTCTATAGAGCTTCTCCATCTTTGGCTGCAAAGAATATAATCAATCTGATTGCAGTGTTGACCATCTGGTGATGTCCATGTGTAGAGTCTTCTCTTGTGTTGTTGGAAGAGGATGTTTGCTATGACTATTGAGTTCTCTTGGCAAAACTCTGTTAGCCTTTGCCCTGCTTCATTCTGTACTCCAAGGCCAAATTTGCCTGTTACTCCAGGTGTTTCTTGATTTCCTACTTTTGCATTCCAGTCCCCTATAATGAGAAGGACATCTTTTTTGGGTGTTAGTTCTAAAAGGTCTTATAGGTCTTCATAGAGCTGTTCAACTTCAGCTTCTTCAGCATTACTGGTTGGGGCGTAGGCTTGGATTACCGTGATATTGAATGGTTTGCCTTGGAAATGAACAGAGATCATTCTGTCATTTTTGAGACTGCATCCAAGTAGTGCATTTTGGACTCTTGTTGACCATGATGGCTACTCCATTTCTTCTCGGTGATTTCTGCCCACAGTAGTAGATATAATGGTCATCTGAGTTAAATTCACCCATTCCAGTCCATTTTAGTTCACTGATTCCTGGAATGTCGACGTTCACGCTTGCCATCTCCTGTTTGACCACTTCCAATTTGCCTTGATTCATGGACCTAACAGTCCAGGTTCCTATGCAATATTGCTCTTTACAGCATTGGACCTTGCTTCTATCACCAGTCACATCCACATCTGGGTCTTGCTTTTGCTTTGGCTCAATCCCTTCATTCTTTTTGAAGTTATTTCTTCATTGATCTCCAGTAGCATATTGGGCACCTACTGACCTAGGGAGTACCTCTTTCAGTATCCTATCATTTTGCCTTTTCATGCTGTTCATGGGGTTCTCAAGGCAAGAATACCGAAGTGGTTTGCCATTCCCTTCTCCAGTGGACCACATTCTGTCAGACCTCTCCACCATGACCCGACCGTCTTGGGTGGCCCCTCACGGCATGGCTTAGTTTCATTGAGTTAGACAAGGCTGTGGTCCGTGTGATCAGATTGGCTAGTTTTCTGTGATTGTGGTCTCAGTGTGTCTGCCCTCTGAGGCCCTCTCACAACACCTACCGGCTGAATTACTTCACAGTTACTACTGTCTGAATTACTTCACTTAATTGATAGTCTCTAGGTCCATGTATGTTGCTGCCAATGGCATTATTTAATTCTTTTTCATGGCTATTATTCTGTTGTAGAAATAGTTCACATCTCCTTTAACCATTCATCTGTTGATGGACGCTTAGGTTGCTTTCAAGTCTTGGCAACTGTAAACGTCATTTTGTCTTTTAAAATGAGTCCACCTGCCCTTCCACCCATGGACAACAGCAGTAGCCAGTGGGAAAGTGCTGGGTCTGCCCTGGGAGGCAAGACTCTGCATGTACTCACAGCCTTAGTAGGCACCAGGATGCATGAGGAGCCAACGGAGAGGGGCAGAGCCTAAGTCTGCAAAAGCGTTCATCTGTGTGGGCATACTCTCTCCTAATAGAAAGTTAAATTCCAGCAAGTTCCCCAGGAGTGCTACCAAGCTACTAGAACAGTTCCCAGTAACCTGGAGAAAGCAGTGGTCCCACCAAGGAAGCAGAAACATCAGGAGTCAATCTGATAGCAGAGTAAGGGAGGAAGAAGGCCAGGAATGGGGCATTCCAGGGCAGATGCATCATGTGAGATTAGAAAACCAATCATCCATGTTCATCAAGAGAGCCCAGCCGATTTTCAACTTGGTAAGACGTGCATTGCTGAGAGGTGCACTGCTGAGGAGTTCAGACGTGACCACCCTGTTGTCACAAAACCAACTCCCTAATGGAAACTTGAAATAATAGAAGCTAGTGTGGTGTTTGGGAGAAGGCAATGGCAATCCATTCCAGTACTCTTGCCTGGAAAGTCTCATGGACGGAGGAGCCTGGTGGGCTGCAGTCCATGGGGTCGCGAAGAGTCAGACACGACTGAAGCTACTTCACTCTCACTTTTCACTTTCATGCATTGGAGAAGGAAATGGCAGCCCACTCCAGTGTTCTTGCCTGGAGAATCCTGGGGACAGGGGAGCCTCGTGGGCTGCCGTCTATGGGGTCACACCGAGTCAGACATGACTGAAGCGACTTAGCAGCAGCAGTGTGGTGTTTAATTAGCAGCAAAGGGGCACAATTACAATGCGGCATGTGCCTGGAGAGGCAGCCAGAGGGCCCTGAACCAGACAGCGTGAAGGACACAGCGTGCCAAGGGGTGAGAGAGCTGGATGGTCAAAAGGGTATCGTTCAGTCTATACACTCAAAGCAGAAAGTCTCCAGGAAAGATGACCCAGAGACTGGAGGAACTACCCTAATAAAAGTCCGAATCTCAGCCTTGGACCTGGTGTCTGGACCTGAGCCAGTTTTCAAGCATGGAACCCACTGATTGAAGGGCAGGTGGATCTGCAAGAGGAAGTACCTGCTATGTCAGAGCAGGCGTACATGTGAACGACTTCCCTGGTTCTTTCCCCAAAGAGTCCACACCGCGTACACAGGTAGCCACACACGTGAGGGCCTGGAATGCCCAGACATGCTGAGGACCATTGGGCACAAGATATGAGATGACTCTCGTAACTGGGACCCCGAGGCAGGACCCTGAGCCCCCTTGTTAGAGAAAAGGTGTGTGCGGCCAGCTATAAAGGAAGACTTGTCTGGGTCTGGTTCCCACTGCCTCCCCTGGGTCCACAGACCCAACCGTGGTCATTTCTCCAGCCCTCAAATATATAATTCAAACAATCTTTGGAGATTGGAACAACTATGTGGGTTTCTTGGAACAGGAGGTAAGAGAGTAACTACAGTGGGGAAAATTAGGTAAAGGCCTCTGAAAGGCAACCACTGCATCCCCCGCCCCATATATACACATACACATCAAGATAGAGATTTGAAAATTATTAATACAGCACATCCTGGGAAAGATGCCGGAAATGACAAGACAGTGCTATGGACTGAATGTTTGTGTCCATTCCACTCCCCCCCACCAAAAAAAAAAATCTTATGTGTTGAAACCTAATTCCTTTATTGGGGAAAGTAGAGCCCTCATGGTGGAATTAGGAAGTATTATAATTGTATTTTTTAAAATAATTATAATTTCTTTATAAAAAGAAACTGGGCTTCCCTGGTGCTCAGACAGTAAAGAATCTGCCTGCAATGCAGGAGACCCAATCCCTGGGTTGGGAAGATTCCCTAGAGAAGGGAATGGCAACCCACTCCAGTGTCCCTGCCTGGAGAATCCCATGGACAGAGGAGCCTGGTGGGCTACAGTCCATGGGGTTGCACAGAGTCAGACATGACTGAGCCAACGAGAGGGATAATCTCTCTCTCTGCCATGTGGACACAGGAAGAAGGCCTTCAGCTGACCATGAAGCCGCCCCAATCTCAGACATCCAGCCTCCAGAAGAGTGAGAAATCCTTAAACCTCTGCTGTTGAAGTCTGTCATATTTGTTACAGCAGCCCAAATTAGCTAAGAAAGACAGTACTGATTATGGAATTACTGAGCTGGAGAAAAAAGAAAAGGTCCCTTATGTACGATGTTTCCTGCTTTCCGTCTTGGGCACTAGACTGATGGGGACCACAAACCAACATAGAAATTTGGGAAGAAGAGAGAGGGAAGAACGCCCACCTCACCTTTGGAACTGTGGGTGTAAGAACCCTGTGGGGACCCCCAAGTGGAACATCAGAGAGAGACCTGGGAGGTGTATCAGCTCAGAGGGGATGGCTGACACCTCAGGAGAGATGGCAGGAGTAGGTGGACACTAAGGAGACTATAACATGGACTCAGCCAAGAGGACCTGATAAGTGATGCTACCAGGGATGAATGGAGGGAACTTGTGAAAGCCCCCCATGTGTTCAGCTTCAATAACAGCAAAAAGATGGGTACATGAGAGGCAATCAAGAATGGAGACATGCCCTGGGCTTCATCTCTATGCATCTTTATTTGTTGTCCAGTCTCTCAGTCATGTCCGATTCTTTGTGACCCTGTGGACTGCAGCACACCAGGCTTCCCTGTCTGGCATAAAAGCCTATACCTTTTTTACATGCATAAAAGCATATGCCTTTATGCTGATCTACAAATTCTCTATCTAATCTCTTATTACAAATCACTCCCCTGTAATGTGCCTTCTCGCTTCCATAATGAGAGAAGAGAAAATTCAGTTAACACACAGGTTTGAGCCATGAGACAAACAATCACCCTAATTTTATTGATTTATTTTTTAACTCCAAGAGACTGAGATGCTTTGGGGAAAGTGCCAATTATGGAAGGTCCCAAGCCTTCCTGCTCTCTGCTGTAACACTTCAGGAAAGGCACATCTGTCACCAGAAATGCCCTGTGCATAGAGATTGCAGGCAGCTTCTGGGTCAAGGGGCAGGTGGTTCTGCCTTAGAGACCCACACATTTGCAAAGGAAACCACATCAACTACCTTTGCTCACCAACACAGTTCTTCATTCATGAAGATTCAACCCCAAATCCCCAGGTACTTGAAAAAAATAAAAAATTCAAGAGAAAGAAATGGACAAATGATCCCAGTGAAAGGAGAGTTATTGGAAGAGAAAAAACCTACATTGTGTGTGTGTTAGTCCCTCAGTCCTGTCCGACTCTTTGCAACCCCATGAACTCTAGCACACCAGGCTCCTCCATCCATGGAATTCTCCAGGCAAGAATACCCAGCTGGGTAGCCATTCCCTTCTCCAGGGGATTTTCCTGACCCAGGGATTGAACCCAGGTCACCAGCATTGCAGGCGGATTCTTTACCATCTGACCCACCAGGGAATGTTTAGAAAGAGTTATTTTTATTTTGTATCCTCCATGCTGCTCAGAATTTTTCTATAATGTGCATGCAGTGCTTTTGTAACATAAAAGCTGTTTTTAATCAATAATTTTATGTTATGAGGAAAAGAGCTGAAGGATGAAGACTATGGAAATTTTTCTGAAAGCTTAATAATCAATGTCAGTAACAAAGCATTGCTGAAAATAATGAATTTTTTTTAATTTTAATGCCTTGGAATTTTTCTCAAATTATTAATATCCCTAAGGGTGTTCATCCAAGTCCTACTTATCAGACACACTACTAAGTTCAAATCATAAAAATCTTACCTGTAATTGAAGCCAGCTGCAACCTTTTTGACAAGAACTAATTGCCGATAATGATTTAAGTGCTGTAAATTCACATGCCGCAATTGTTTTAAATAGGGGAACCTCTCACAGCTTTCTCTGAAAAGAACTGTTAATCTTTGCTGCTGACTTATCAAATCCTTCAGTCACCTGTTTGCCATCATTTTCATGAGCTGATAACGTGTTTATTAGAGTCATAATGTGCAGGTGGAGGAATAAAGGTCTCATTTGATGGCACTGGAATTTCATCTGACATTTCTATACGAAAAAAGTTGGCATAAGCATCAGCCTTGGTTAGAGCAGAAAAACACAATAAAGGCAGTTTTATTTTTTTAATTCAAGGCAATTGAAAAGTCAGCATTTGTAGAGTATCAGTAACTTTATTTTTTAATTTTTTATTTTATATTGGATGTAGTTGATTTACAATGTTGTGTTAGTTTCAGGTATACAGCAAAGTGATTCAGTTATACAGACTCATTTATCTATTCTTTTTCAAAAATGTTTCCCATTTGGGCTTCCCTGGTAGCTCAGCTGGTAAAGAATCCACCTTCAATGCAGGAGACCCCAGTTCAATTCCCGGGTCAGGAAGATTCCCTGGAGAAGGGATGGGCTACCTACCCACTCCAGCATTCTTGGACTTCCCTGGTGGCTCAGTTGGTAAAAAAGAAAAAAAAAAAATCTGCCTGCAATACGGGAGACAAAGTATTTGTGAAATATCAGTAACTCTTTTTTAATTTTTATTTTATATTGGATATAGTTGATTTACAATGTTGCATTAGTTTCAGGTGTAGAGCAAAGTGATTCAGTTACACATATCCATATATCTATTCCTTTTCAAAAATGTTTCCCATTTAGGTTATTGCAAAATGCTGAACAGAGTTTCCTGTGTTCAGTAGGTCCTTTTTGGTTAAAAAACAGTAGGTCCTTTTTGGTTAAATATAGTACTATGTATATGTCAATCCCAAACTCTCAGCTTATCCCTCCCTCCGCGCCGCCCCCCTACCCTTCCCCTTTGGTAACTGTAAGTTTCTTTTCTCTCTGTGAGTCTTTTTCTATTTTGTAAATAAGTTCATTTATATTATTTTTTAGATTCCACATATAAGTGACATTATATGATACTTGTCTTTCTCTGACTTACTTCGTTTTGTATGATAATCTTGAGGTCCAACCATGTTGCTGCTAATGGCATTATTTCATTCTTTGTAATGGCTGAATAATATTTCATTTTTATATGTGTGTATATACCACATCTTCTATCTATTCATCTGTCGATGGACAAGTTCCAACTGGGTAAAACCCATGACCTATAAGGTGGTCCTTTTACCTGCTGCAAATCAGGGTCCCTGGCACCAGAGAAACCAGGAGCTGCTGGTTTGGGGTCAGTTGCTGCCCTCCACCCCCAGCATGCCTGTCTGTCTCCGAGTGTGTCTGAAATTTTCATCTCTCCTTCAGCATTCCATCAGTTCCCTTTGTCTGTCATTGCCCTGTTAGGAGTCCGTCACTCCACTGGCAGAGCGCGCGCTGTGACACCTCTAGTGGTGGAGAGAGGAGCAAATTGCCCAGATATATTCAAGGCTTAACCTGGACTTCAACTTCACAGTTCTTCAGGTAAGGATTTACCTACAGAGAATAAGAACAAATCTTGTGCACATTTTTAACTGCAAGAATTTCATCACAGTATTGAGCATAACAGCGGGAAACTATCTAAAGGGGTGACAGTGGGGGACTGATCAGACACCTTAGTGATCTGACCTGGAAAAGATGTTCAGTGACAGGTCATTGTGGAACCCGCGACATCCGGGTTCCATAGTCTTGACACTCACTAGGATAAATCTTCATCATGTTACAGAAGCACCGTCAGCCTCAACATTCTCATTTGTAAAATGGGAATAACCGTACCTACCTCATCTGGTCCTTGGGACATTTATAATATCCTCCACACAGTGCCCGGCATGTTGCAAATACTTGATAAATGCTACTTAGTAAGAAGAGTGATAGTAATATTGGCAGCACTAGAAACAGTAAACCATAAAAATCATGTTGAAGAGGAAGACAGACAGATGGAAGAAGCCACACCTGTGGGAATTGATGGGGAAACAAAACAGGAGTTGTTCTTGACCTCGTTAGAGGAATACATGCATAATAAAAGCTTAATTACCAAAGTAGGCTGTTAATGGTGATTATCCATAAGGATTAGAATCGTAATGATTTTATTTTTCTTTTCAATTCTCTGTGCATATAAACTTTCTACATAGAAAGTATTTTACTTTAGGAATTCAGAGACAGAAGGAATCATATTTTAAAAAAGAATTCCTGATTTAGATTCTGATAATTCACAGACTTTCTGAGTTGGGAGAAAGTTTATCTCCTGCAACCCTCTCACTCTACTGTTGAAGGAACAAGAGCCTGGCAAGGAGAGTGCCCACTCCCCATCCTCCCCCTTACCCACTCCGTGCCCTCCCACCCACCCCCACCCCACGCTGTTCTCTGGGGAACCAGCCCCAGAACCAAGGCTTCCCTGCTGCCTGGAAAAGCACATTGGAGTTGAATGCAGAGCACACTGATCTGGCTCTCTGTCCAGGCTCTCTCTCTTCTGCCCCGTGTACACAGCATAGGGCCTGTCCCATAGTGCATGTGTGCACACTAAGTCACTTTAATCATGTCCAACTCTTTAGTCATGTCCAAGTCATGTATGGATGTGAGAGTTGGACTATAAAGAAAGCTGAGCGCTGAAGAATTGATGCTTTTGAACTGTGGTGTTGGAGAAGACTCTTGAGAGTCCCTTGGACTGCAAGGAGATCCAACCAGTCCATCCTAAAGGAGATCAGTCCTGGGTGTTCATTGGAAAGACTGATGCTGAAGCTGAAACACCAATACTTCGGCCACCTCATTCGAAGAACTGACTCATTTGAAAAGACCCTGATACTGGGAAAGATTGAAGGCAGGAGGAGAAGGGGACGACAGAGGATGAGATGGTTGGATGGCATCACTGACTCAGTGGACATGAATTTGAGGAAACTTCGGACAGGGAGGCCTGGCATGCTGCAGTCCATGGGGTCACAAAGAGTTGGACATGACTGAGCTGAACTCTTTGCGACCCCATGGACTGTAACCCACCAAGATCCTCTGTCCATGGGGATTCTCCAGGCAAGAACACTGGAGTGGGTTGCCACACCCTCCTCCAGGGGATCTCCCCAACTCAGGGATAGAACCCACATCTCTTATGTCTCCTGCATTGTCAGGTAGGTTCTTTACCACTAGCGCCACCTGGGAAGCCTGACTCATAGTGGAAACTCAACAACTACCTATTGAAGAAACCCCTGGATGAATGAATGAGTCAGCCGTCCTCTCAGATGATGCTCTGCTGTCCTAAATGGTAGAACACCTACAAAGGGCTACAAAAGCAGCAGTTAATTTTCCGGGGTGAAGTGGGAGGAATTCAGAAACGCTTCCTAGGGCATGGAGACAGGTCCCAGAGAATGCAGCCAAGAGACCTCCAGCCCTAGGAACCGGAAACGCACTGAGATTTGGGGAAGACGCTGGTGTGTTAGTGGGACAAGACTGAGGGTCTGCAGGAGATAACGTGTCAGGAAATGGGGAAAAGATGAGTGACCTCACCCTTCTGTCCTTCCATGTTTTTCTAGGACATCTTAGAGAAGCCAGGTGACTATTTGGGGAAAACGATTTAAGATAATAATTAGTTACTAGCTGGCAAGAATTTAACGGGTTTTTCTGTCCAGATAACATTTGCCTTTTCACCGAGGGCCTCTGACTTCACCCCCAGGAACGTGAGAATTGTAAGGAATTGGGGCGGGGCGGCAGGAAGACCTCTCCCCACCAGGAGTGCCTCGCACTCAGCCTGCAGTAAATCACTGCTCCCGGACAGGCCACATCCCCACCCAGGAATCCTGCCAGACTCCGCAAGAGATAACCACACACATCTTTCGGAGAACAGCCCAACCCTCAAACAAATGTGCTCCGGGGACACTTTTATAATGGAATTTCTCTTTCATTTAAAGTTAATCATTGAACCTGTAGACTGCCTCTCATACTGAGTGAAGTAAGTCAGACAAAGACAAATATGATGTTGCTTATATGCAGAATCTTAAAAAAAAAAAAAAAAGGATACAAATGAACTTATTTACAAAACAGAAATAGAGGCACAGATGTAGGAAACAAATTTATGCTTACCAGGGGATAAGCAGGGGAGGGATAAACTGGGAGATTGGAACTGACATATACACAATATTATATATAAAAGAGATGACTAATAAGGACCTACGATTGAGCACAGGGAACTCTACTCAATGCTCTATAATGATCTACATGGGGAAGGAATCTTTAAAAAGAGGGGATTTATGTATATGCATAAATGATTCACTTTGCTGTACAACAGAAAGTAACACAACATTGCAAATCAACTATACTCCAAAAAAAAAAATTTTTTTAAATAAAGTTAATCACATTAGCCTTTTCATCTGTTCTTCCATATCTCCAACAGTTTATAAGAGAGGTTAAAAGAAGTTCAAGCACACACACAGAGTCACTGATTTCCCAAGACTTGATTTTTCATCACGAGTCCCTGGTTCGTAAGCGCTAAAGATGTTCCACTTGGTGTGTTGGAACCCATTATTTCCCAGGGAGACTTGCTGTCTGTTTTGATAGGAGCAATTTATCACCCTGGTGGAATCAGGCTGCCGTTTGGAAGGCAGGGCCAGGATTTATGAATCCCTTTTCACTGGGATGAATTTAATTCCCCGGAGTGGAAGTGGTATTAAAAGACTTGGCCCTGCTGCACCTGTGGCATTTGAGATGGTGGCTTCCAGAGGGAGTGGCAGCTTGGCCAGGAAACCCCTGCCCTCTCATACCCACATCAACACTGCACTAGAAACGTCTTCACCCTTCCAAGCACAGAGAGAGCTCCATCTAGGGCATGAAATCCAATTATGCTGGGTATAAAACAATAGTTTTAATTAACAATGATGGACATCCCAGGTGGTTCAGGGATAAAGAAATCTGCCTGTCAGTGCAGGAGTGGCAGGAGAGGCAGGTTTGATCCCTGGGTCGGGAAGATCCCCTGGAGTAGGAAATGGCAATCCACTCCAGTATTCTTGCTGGGATAATCCCATGGACAGAGGAGCCTGGTGGACTACAGTCCATGGGGATGCAAAGAGTCAGACATGACTGAGCATGCACGCAAGAGTTAACAATGAATTTAAAACAATAAAATTGATTTAGAGAGTGTTTCCACTCTATTTTTAGTGTGCCTAAGTTTTAAAATTAATATTCACTGAAGCTACTTTTTCAAAGTATCCACTTTTAAGCTCTGAACCAAGTTCTTGCTCTATGGGGGCCAGCTTCTACTTCCAATTTATAGTCCAGTGTCCCCATATGTGTTGTGGTCCAGGTAAGACATGACGCTGCCCACTAGAACCACCTGGGAAGCTTTAAGTCCTATGGATGCCGGACTCCACCCTCAGGGAGTGTGAGACAATGTCTGGGGCACAGCCTGAAAACCAAGATTTTTTTAACCTTCCCAGGTGATTCTAAGCTATAATTAAGCTATATATAATTATTAAATATATAATATAATGAGCTTTATATTTTGGAAACAAGCGTAACAGAGTTTCAAATTAGACATCCTCCTTATGATTGGTCACCTATTTTATATGAACCAACCCTGACTTCCAAAATCATTTCACGGATCAACTTGGTAACTGACAAATATGCCTTAGTGTTCATGGACAAGTGGGTTGTTTACATGATGAATTTTCTTCACTGTCTTTAAAACTTGCATGAAATCAGGGATTCTAGCTACTTGCCGCACTTATATTCTAGGGATGGCTTCTATTTGGTCAAACAGCTCACTTGCATCATTTTAATTTCATGTTATCAGTTGATATTCATTCATTGTCCAAATAACAGTGACACATTTCTGCTCACCATCTCTGCTCCTCACCCATCACCCATCCACTCACCCTTTCAGCCACTCAACAGTTGTCAGGTACTGATGCAAGCATGCTCAGTCATGTCTGACTCTTTGTGCAGCCCATGGACTGCAGCCCACCAGGCTCCTCTGTAGAAAATAATAAATCATACAATTGCTCTCTTAAAGGTCACAGTCCAGTGTGGAAAGAAGACTCATTAACAGAAATCACAGGAAAGGATGAGAAATGCTTTATAAGAGGTGACTTGAGGGTGCCAAAGAAACATGAAGATGGGCACCTAACACTGCCTCCAGACAGAAGAAAAAGGACTCTTGTTTCTACAAAGTCACTTTTTGTATCATTGAACTATGGATTATTATCTGTAGGACATGCATAGAAAGATGCCCACCATATACAGGTTTAACTATTTCTCTTCATCTTCATTCAGTCGTTCATTGGAACTAAATAAATATACTATTCCACAATTAGATCATTAGTTAAAATATGAAATGTCAGAATTCATACATTTTCTGATTTAGATATTCCTCTTTGGGGAATAACATGTACCGAAGACACTCTGTTTTGGTCTCGCTGGTTCCATGGTTCTTTTAAAACTCACATCCAAGGACAGACATCCACATGAGGAAGGCTACAGACTTAATTGCTGTCATCAGGGTCAAGAACACAGTGATCTTCCTGGGGCTCCCTTTTAAATCACTGACATTGGGGATTTCTTCACATTAGTAGGTCAGCACATGATAAAGCATGTGCCTATTTTAAGACCAAATGAAGGCTACTGGAGAACCAAGGAACAAGGCAAACATCTGAAATTCCTAGGCAGTCACCTAGGAGAAATGTCACCAGTGAGCCAAGGGACAGAATGGGACCAAGTCAACCTTGTCCACATAATTTTAAGTGGCTGCTTACAAGGCTGCATAAAAAGTGAGCATAAAATAGGATAAAAATGAAAAGATGGTGAACTGCTTGATAACAGAAGTCAGGGAGTAAGAAGGAACTCAGGTGGTTTTTTCCTTTCCCCATTTGAAATGAATTTAGGAGCTGAGTCTTCTTTTCTGATCTCACAACACTGGACCACTAAGGGACATCAGAGATAATTTAACCCAATATTAGCTTATAAATAAAAAATTGAGGGTCCAGAGAGGTGAATCAATGGCTGAGGTCATGCACTGAGCAAAGGTCAAGGTCAGAACTGAAACACCAGGCTTCCTACCGGCTGTGACCCCTCACCCCATGACCTTGAAGTGCTCTCACTAAGATGGGCCTGAAATCTGAACACAGCCGAGCGCTCTCCTTGCCAGCATCATCCGACTGCAGAGTCATCACTGGTTCACTGGGACGATGGCTGCAACTCTTGGCCTGCAGGCTTGAAGGCTTAAGAAATACAGTGTGTTTCTCTTTATGACCAAATTTAATTTCAGAGTCTCATCTCTTCCTTCACAGGCTCGCATCAAAGCCCTGCAGTGATGATGAGGTGGATAAGGGCATGAGTGCCTCTGAGCCTGGGCACCACCATCCACCAGTGGATACACCTGGGCGTCCACAAAAGAGTCCCTCCCATCCGGTCTCCTGGTGTCAGCTCAAGCAGGTTCAAGGAGGTCACCCTTCTTCCTCCATGTCCCAGTTGTGGGCCCTCTTCAGGTTCAGTGGCCCCGAGGCTTCCCTGGGCCCTGAAGTCAACATTCTGGCCTGTTGCTTGTCCTACAGGCTCAAGACGGGGGGTAGGGCTTGGCGAGGGTGCCTGTCCACCCAAAAACATGATAAAACTATTACACCTGATGGGACCAGAGAGAGTCTGGGTTAAGGCGGCTTCCCCAGGTCCTACTGAGGGCATTTCAGGGATGACGAGGATGACAAGTCTCTCCTCTGGGAGTTCTCAAACACATCTGAGGTTTCCATAGGGACCCCCACCACCATGCGCTCCAACCAAGGACTCAGCACTGGAGAGGGGTTTGTGGGAAAAGGCAGAGCCCTGGGCTACACCTCAGATCTTTTCTGCCCTTCTTCAAACTCTAGAACCTTTATTTAATCTCAGGGCAACATAGAACAGAAACTTGCTCTGAGCTGGTGTTTGTTGCTCACACCCTGAGTTCTGCCAAGAACTGAATTCCCCACCTCGCTGTGCTGGGTTCCTCAGGTGGCGCTAATGGTAAAGAACTGATGGCCAATGCAGGAGACATCAAAGATGTGGGTTCGATCCCTGGGTCGGGAAGATCTCCTGGAGTAGGAAATGGCAACCTACTCCAGTCTTCTTTCCTGGAGAATCTCGTGGACAGAGGAGCCGGACGGGCTACAGTCCAGAGGGCCACACAAGTTGGACATGACTGAAGTGACTTAGCATGCACGTACCTGGCTGTGCTACACCTGCCCTGAGCTTTCCAGACTAGGAGTCACAGGCAGAACAGCAATGAAAACTGACAACTCACGTATCAATCGACCTCACCATGATCAAGGTGCCCATGACTTGAGTGCTCATGTGGTCCATTGCCAGGGACCCACTGTCTGGATCTCGCCCCCCAGATCCTGGTAGGTTCAAGACACCAGCCACAAAGAGGAGCTCAAGACGTGCAAGAGTCGCTGGAGAGCAGCACTCGCCATTGCCCCTCCCTGGGTAAAGCCGACCTCCTAATGGCGTGTCAGCAGCACTTCCTCTTACTCAGAAGTCTGCCACAAGAAAAGCACATCCTCTCTAAGCTTCATTGTCCTTATCTGTCCAGACAGGCAGACATCTACTTATAAAGATTGCAGATAGGGGAGGTCAGCCCTTGCCAAGTACATGTGTATAGTTGCTGTACAATAAATAGCAGCCATTAACAAAGACAGCCCTCGGACTGCAAGGAGATCCAACCAGTCCATCCTAAAGGAGGTCAGTCCTGAACATTCATTGGAAGGACTGAGGCTAAAGCTGAAACTCCAGTACTTTGGCCACCTGATGCAAAGAACTGACTCATTGGAAAAGACCCTGATGCTGGGAAAGATTGAAGGTGGGAGGAGAAGGGGATGACAGAGGATGAGATGGTTGGATGGCATCACCAACTGGATGGACATGAGTTTGAGCAAGCTCTAAGAGCTGGTGATGGACAGGGAAGCCTGGTGTGCTGCAGTCCACGAGGTCACAAAGAGTTGGACACAACTGAGTGACTCAACTTAACAAATACACACTACTATATATAAAAGAGACAAACAATAAGGACCTACTGCATATCACAGGGAACTATATAGCTTGTGCTAACCTATAATGCAAAAGAAGCTGAAAAGGAATACACACACACACACACACATGGGCTTCCCTGATGGCTCAGAGGGTGAAGAATCCACCTGCAATGCAGGAGATGCTGGTTCAATCCCTGGGGTTGGGAAGATTCCCTGGAGGAGGAAACCCAGTATTCTTGCTTGGGAAATCCCTTGGACAGAGGAGCTTGGTGGGCTACAGTCCAAAGTGTTGCAAAGAGTCCAACAGAACTGAGCAACCAAGCAGGAGCATGTAACTGAATCACTTTGCTGCATACCTGAAACGAACGCAAAATTGTAAATCAACTGTACTTCAAAAAAACAAATAATACATAGCAGCCATTTTTAACCTTTTCTCTTCTGTATCATCATTAAGAACCTTCTTAAGCCTTGTGACATTTCCACCGGGCATCTTTCTGAATTTACCACCTGGCAGAGAGTTAGTGAGGAGGCACCAGGTCATAATTTTGATCACTGCCCAGACCACATGGAGGCAGATGTGCTTGAGAAAAGCCCACAAGTAAAAGATGATCTAGGAAACGTGAATGATTGCTAACAAAAGCAGTTTGGCAAGGGTATGAATGACTCAGGGCAAGCTTGTTTCCATTTCTACAAAAACAACTCAAGCCCCTTTGTCTTACTGAGTCTGTCGTGCAACTGCTTGGAGTTACGGCTCCAACAGGGGCTTCTACCCTGAGTCAGCACCTGCTCCAGCGACTCATCCAGGTACTAAAAGTGCAGGCCCCCAAGCCGACTCTCCAGAGCTCTTGGTTCAGAATCATTGCCAGAGGGGCTTCCTGGAGGAGAAAGACTTCAAGTAGGAACACACCGGCAGGAATGACACCCAAGGATGCATCCAGCCAGGGAGGGGATTCCACGGGAGAACAGGGGCAGCCGCATGGGGCTCTCACGTGTGCTGGACATGCCCCAGCCTGACTTGCCGCCCAGCCTTCACGCTGCTCAGGAACAGACAGTGAGCCTTTGCCTAGCCTCTGGTGTAGTCCAGAAATTTCCCCTTAACAAGGTGTGCTACTTTCAGATACTGGTACTGAGTCATCAAACTGACACAACCACCACACTTTCTCATTTTTCACATTCATAAGACCTAGGGATATCATGACCAATAATCTCCTGAAACTGCATTTTCTACAAACTTGGACGTACCTCTGATCATGTCCAGACCAACACCTGCTGGAATAGGTCCTCATCCATGGAGTCCTGGCCAGGGTTAGCAGTTTACCAGTGTTCAGATTCAGTTCCTTCAGGACTCTCCTCAAGCTCACCATTCCAAACTGTCTGAAGACCTAGAAACTCACAAGAAGTTAGCCCAGCTATTCCAATATGAATCCACTAAGTAACTGAGAACTCAGGAAAATATATTAGCTAATGGTTTCCACTTGGTCTAAAACAGAAATAGGTCAATTATATTTTTCCCCCTCTCTCATTCTCTCTCTGTTTAAACAAGAAAATTCCGAATCACACACCAAGAGCTGGGTTAAGATCAATGATTTAGCCAAACAACACAAGAGTAAAATAATAGCTAAGCTGTCTGCCAAGTCCACAGACTTGATTCCAAGCCTTTCACATGCTAACTCATTTGATCTTCACAACAACCCTACAAAGAAGCTGACACTATTATTATCCCCAATTGCCAACTGAGGAAACCAAGACACAAGACATTGAAGTCACACAACTCACAACTGGCAAGGAGTGAATTCCAACCCAGACTATCCAGCTCCTGAGTGCACACTCCTGAACACAGATGTTCAAGAACTGGAACCAGGCATCTTTGGATGCTGAGATGAAAACAAGAGTTTTAATGGAAGAGGATTTTGAGAAGCATAACAGTCACTAGACAAATTTTAAACAATCTGTCAAAAGCTGCAACCCTTTCTAAGGCAGCAGCACCCAACCATACCCACACATCAGCTGTCACGCACCAAGGGCATTCCATCTTTCTTCCATTCAATATGGCGCTCCACGGTGCCCAACCTCAGGATGCCTGGAATGGTAACAAATTATCATACTGAGTAATCAGGCTATAGCAGGGGGAAGAAGGCTGCTTCCTCCACCAGGACCACAGAAGGCAATGACTCTTATGTCTTTTTAGGGCCATTTGCGGGTAAGGCCCCCAAGAGCCCAGCACCACCTTCCAAGACACATCTGGCCAGTGGAGGCCAAGCAGAATCAGGCCAAAGCACACAAAAGAGGAGCCACTGATGGGGTTCTGGGTGCGGCTACCCCTCACCTTGCCTCCACCAATTCCAAGGCTGGAAGTCACCCAGGGGGAGCTAAGCATGGAGTCAACTGTCCCCCAGTGAAACTGTCACTGGAATTCCAAGGCTGGAAGTCACCCCAAGGGAGCTAAGCATCGAGTCAACTGTCCCCCAATGAAACCGCATTCACATAGACTCAGGAAAGGCTCAGCCGTGCCACCACCTCCAGGCTGGAAACACACAAAGACAGGCCACCAGGACAGACCTGGAGCGGACCCACCCAGGATCAAAGCAGATGCGTCCACGGAAAGTCAGGGAGCTGGGAGCACCCTAATCAGGGTAGAAATTTCCCCCAGTCTGATCACCAGCACCAGTTTATCATTCTTACTGAACACCAAAAACCTTGTCTTCACATAAGACATGTGAGAAACCCTTCAACAGAAAAAGTTTTTTTTTCCATCTTGACCCAGATACTAAATGAGGCCTAATTGACAGAGCTCCACAGAAGGCCCCCTTCAGGGGCCTTGGCCAGGGCGGTGAGAGGCTTACTCACAAAGACCGGCTTGGAGCTAAAAGTCAGAGGGCAACTGACTAACAAGTATTCAGACAACAGTGGTGGGCTTAGGAGGACACAGGATATTTTTCCTGAGTTCTTTAAAACTAGGTCAGGTTCTTCCTGCCCAGAACCATGGCCCGGGGATGGAATCTTGACATCTTGAGGGTCACTCTGGGCCTAGCGCTCCTCCCCATATCAGAGTCTCTGACCTAGGGTAGAATGGGACCACCATCCACTTCATCCCCCTTCCCCTGGTCTCTTCCGCCCAGCGCTCAGAAACAGAAGGGACTTGGAAAAAAAAAAAAAAACTTTCCCAGAGCACAGCACACAATCAGCAAAAAAGAATAGGGTTCAAAGGTTTCTGGGCAGGAAATGTCAAAGAATGAGGTATCTTGATGAAGGCAACCAAAAAAAATGAAAGCAGTCTGGTCTCTGAAACTCAACCGCCCAGCTCCCCCAGAAGCCCTTCAAAGGCTCCTAGAGCGCTGGAGTCTGCAGCCCCATCTCTGGGGTGCCCCTTCCACCAGCACCCACCCCCCACTCCCGGGGATCTGTACCCTCACTCACAACAAAAGCAAAGAGGGGGAAGGGCGCACAGAGAAAGCTAGTTTTGTCAGTGAAGTAGCAGATCTTTGAGATTCCCTGTTCTTCCAACACCAGTGGACTCTGGCAGGCCTTTAGGCTTCCTGGAGGAAGCTTCAACCACGCGGTTCACCAACCCCAGCTCAGGGCTGTCAGCCCAGGCTGTGCCCTGGATCGTGGGCTATTTTGTAACTTATTTTGAGATGAGCAAGGTGACCATGAAGGCCCTTGAAAACCTGTATCACAGGAGACGCCCTGCGGACTTCCTCAGACACGCTGGGGAATCAGGCAGAGGGCGCACCTGGCTGCCTGGAAGGACTGCAGGTCGCTGGCCAGGCCCAGTGGCAGCCTCGCTGACCACGAGCACGGGGACACTGGCCTCCCGGTCCCCCCAGAGAGGAAACTGGATACCCGAGGAGGACAGCGAGGTATCCGGGAATTCAGTCCCTCTGGGCCCTTTGGGGCGGGCGCCGAGGGACCCATAAAGGGCTTAGCCCAGGGTCACCAGCGTCACCTGCCCGGTTGGCGGAGGTGCTCCGCCCCGCTCTTCTGGCGGGGTTGGGGGAATCTAGGTGGCGGCGCAGGGGCGCAGGACGCCGGGGATGGGGTGCGGGGGACCGGGGGCCGGGGGCGGGGCGGCGGCAGCGGCGCCCGTCTGCAGGCTGCACCCACCCCCGCGCCCGCAGCACCTGCGCGCCCTCCCTACCCGCGGTTCTATCTCCCCCCAAAGCCCCGGTCCCGCCCGCGGCGCGGGGCTCTGCCTACCCCGCCCAGGCGCCGGGCCCCTGCAGGCGGGCGGCTGCTGCTGCCGCTGGATTCCCAGCCCGGATGCAGGGAGTGGGACGAGGTGGCGGATGCTCAGCCCGCCTTTCAGCTCCCTGCGCAGCCGAAGGTTCTCAAGCTTCTCTTTTCTTTACTAACTTTCCTGAACGTGTGTGTGCGCGCACACAGCCCTTGCAAAAAGTACTGTCGAGAAGTGACTAGGGTTTCATTGATATATTTAATTGTATTAAATCAGTAACTGAAAACAAGCACAATCATACATCCCAAGCCAGGTTTCCGTGACCTTCTTCCCCAGGGCGGGTAAATCCATCATGTGAAAAAAAAAAGGGAACGTCAGAGCCTTGTGTTCAGGGAGCTGGAGAAGGGGCTGCAAACAGAATCTTCCCACAGGAACAAGCTCCTTCGTCAGGTGGGGGTGTGGATAAACAGGAAACTAGTGAGAGCATTCTTAAAAGGTTAGATAAGAAAAGCAGGTGCAGCCTACCTGGTATCTACCCACTCTTGGCTTTTACCGAATAGAAATATTTGTCTTTTATTACTGGACTGGGCTTCCCTGGTGGCTCAGATGGTAAAGAACCTGCCTGCAATGCAGGAGATCCAACCTCGATCCCTGGGTTGGGAAGATCCCCCAGAGAAGGAAATGGCAACCCACTCCAGTATTCTCGCCTGGAGAATCCATGGACGGAGGGGTGTCTGGTGAGCTACAGTCTATGGGGTCGCAGAGTCGGCGACGATTGAGTGACTAACACACACCTGCACACACACACACAGGACTTATTTAGGATCTCACTGGATTCCCCGGGACTTTTCCACAGGTAGATTTTTTGTTGCTGTTACCTGCCTTGTCGATACAAGCAGACAGATGTAATTCTGTTTAAAATCTGTGAATGACTCTAACCCCCACCCCCCTCCCATGGTCTGTGCTCTAACAAGCAAAGTCAATTTTCCTGCTGTTAAATAACATTGAATATTAATTGCATAGTTAACTTAAAAATCAAGTGCTGGGGTACACCACAGGAAAATCCCTTGCATTTTCTGTCTGGTTTCTATATTATTTCTTTCTTTATTTTACTTTAATTGGAAGCTAATTACTTTACAGTATTCTGGTGGTTTTTGCCATACATCAGCCATGGTGTACATGTGTTCCCCATGTGACCCTCCCTTCCACCTCCCTCCCATCCATATTATTTCTTGAAATCCCAGGGATCCTAGCCCCATGGCTGCAATATTTATTTGCTTTTCAAATTTTAATGTCTTGCTTGAAAATCCTAATTTCCAACAGAGGGAACAAAGGCATTTTCAAGTGACATGCAAGCCGGTGGATGCAATAGGAGACGAAGAATTGCCTCCTTTCTGCAGAATTGGATTTGTTGTTGCTCCTGGTGAGAGCTGGGTGCCCGGTCGGGCTGAAGACTGACGTGCTGTTTATCTACCTGTCTGCACCTGTGGTGTCCTTGGTTCATTTTGTGTTTATGACACATTTCATACTGCCATGAGGATGATCACCTTGCTCACCCCATCACTAGAGTTCATGGTGAAGGGAGAAAGGATGTGAATCCGTGCTCATGCTCACACCAACGCGCAGCTGAAAGCAGACGGCAGAGCACCCTGGGCCCCACACCCCGCAGGCCTGTCGGCTCTGCTCCAGGGCCGGCCTGTGACCAGACCTGCTTCCAGAAGTTGGCATAACAGAGTCCTGAGTTTAAACTGATGTCAGCATTCCAACCCAGGCCTGCAAGAGTTGGGGGCCTTAAATCCCACCCACCTCTCCCCACCCTTTCTGCACTGAGCCACAGCCGCCACTCACACTGACCTGACCAGGAGGAATCTTGCTGTGAGCTGCATCTTGTTTGGGTCAGCAACACAAATTATATCAGCCCTCCAAGTGGAATTTTCAAAGACCAGGGTGAAACTGGAGAAAGGTAGTCAAAAGGGACTTCCCTGGAGGTCCAGTAGGTTACACCTCCACACTTCCACTGCCAAGGGCCCAGGTTCAATCCTTGGTCAGGAAACTAAAATCCCACAAGCTGCATGGCACAGCCAAAGAAAAAAGCACAAGTTTCTAGTAGTAAGATAAATAAGTCCTAGGGATGCAGCATACAATGCAATGACTACAGCTGCATGATCCACAGGAAAGTTAAGACAGCAAATCCTAAGAGTCCTCATGACAAGGAGACATTTTTTCCCCATTTTTTAGTTTCTTCTTTCTTCTCATTGTATCTCTAGGAGAAGATGGATATCAGCTGAACTTTTTATGGTAATCATTTCACAGTTCACATAAATCAAACCAACCTGCCATTTGCCTTCAACCTAGTACAATGACGTATGCCAGTTATTTCTCAACAAAACTGGGAGGGGGCAAAAGCCTTTTTGACTCCTGCCATTGCCTTGGTTCCTTTCACAGTAGAAACGTCATCCCTCCTCCATCCTGGTCATTCCTTCCACTGTTCTCCACACATGCACACACACATCTGACTCTCCACATTCACCTGTATCCTTCTCAACTGCTGATCCCCAAGAACAGTCAGAAGGTAGGGTGACTCTGGACCACTTCACGATTTCATTTGGTCTTTAAAACGCTGCTTATGTGGGTGAAATAAGCACCATTATTCAATAATCCAGGCTGGAACCAGCACAGCTTCTGGCCCACATGCCACACCCCATCAACATTTCCTGCTGGACCCACAAGTACTAGGAATGCCTCTAGTGTTCCTTTTCTTCACACTTCTTCTGTTGAAATGTCCTTAAGAGCTGATGGACTTGTTTTGGCTCCAGATTCTTTATTTTTTTTTTCCCATTTATTTTTATTAGTTGGAGGCTAATTACTTTACAATATTGTAAATGTCATACATTGACATGAATCAGCCATGGATTTACACGTATTCCCCATCCCGATCCCCCCTCCCACCTCCCTCTCCACCCGATTCCTCTGGGTCTTCCCCGTACACCAGGCTGGAGCACTTTTCTCATGCATCCAGCCTGAGCTGGTGATCTGTTTCACCCTAGATAATATACATGTTTTGATGCTGTTCTCTCGATACATCCCACCCTCGCCTTCTCCCACAGAGTCCAAAATTCTGTTCTGTACATCTATGTCTCTTTTTCTGTTTTGCATATAGGGTTATCGTTACCATCTTTCTAAATTCCATATATATGTGTTAGTATACTGTATTGGTCTTTATCTTTCTGGCTTACTTCACTCTGTATGATGGGCTCCAGTTTCATCCATCTCATTAGAACTGATTCAAATGAATTCTTTTTAATGGCTGAGTAATATTCCATGGTGTACCAGATTCTTTTCCATCCCTTTACTCCTCCTTTAGCCCTGAGGACCCCTCCCCTGACAGACAACCCAAGCAGCATGACCAAGCAGCATGAAGTGGGTTCCTAAAGTCAGTGTCTCAGCTTCCTCCAAGCCAGCACACACACAGCCTTGGTTGTCAAGCCCAGAGAACAATTTTTCCCCCAGTCTCCTCAAATTCCATGTATGTGTTCAGTTGTTCAGTTATGTCTAACTCTTTGTGGCCCCACACACTGTAGCCCACCTGGCTCCTCTGCACGTGGAGTTTTCCAGGCAAGAATTCTGGAGCGGGTAGTCATTCCCTCTTCCAGGGGATCAACCCAGGGATGGAACCCAAGTCTCTTGCATCTCCTGCATTGACAGGTGGATTCTTTACCACTAGCACCACCTGGGAAGCTCAAATTCTGAAGTGCCTCAAATTAAATAAAAAATTTAATGTAGGCTGTGAGGCCTATAATACCTCCTGAGGGCATGAACAAACAAGTCAATGCCTAACCAAGGTGACTGCCCATCCCTTCTCTTCCCCACTATCCTTTCCTCCCTGCATCTTAGGGTATATGGTTCCCAGGCTTTTAGATTTCATGGAGCTAAAACATTGAATTAATTTTCAGTTTTCAATTTAATTTTGATTTGTCGAATTAGCCACTGAATTTTTTTAAGTTGCAAAAGAACTTGACCCTTCAAGTCTAGCCCTTGTCCAAATGAGATTCCTTATGCCTGATGTCATAGGCCAATTTATTTAAAGTCTGAATAAATATCAAGTCACTTTTGGCAGCAATGGGAGTTACCTACCGTGCCGTCAGAGTGCCCAATGCAAACACGGTTACAGAGATGTTCTGTCTCTACATGAAGAAGTGAGTATTGTGAGTTATTTGTTTCCCTGGCCTAAAATGCCCTGTGCCCTGCTCCAGATCCTGCTGGCTTTCAACACTGAATTGAGGTCCCACCTTCTCACAAAGTCTTTCTAGCCTACTCTGGCTCTTCAGCATCTCTTCCGCCTCTGAATCCCACATGACTTTGAGTCCTTCAAGTAAGCCTTTAATTACAAGGCTGTCTTGTGTTGTTCACCACAGCGTCAAGTGGGTTATTCTGGTTTCCCAGCATAGATCGAAGTGGGCAGGACCCATGTCTTTGTGTCTTTTACTTTTTCTGGGTCTTGCCCAAGAGAAGCATGTGGAGACTGAACACAAGGAGGGGCTCAAACATCCTTGCTGATGGGTTGACTAGATCTTTCCACCAATGGTCAGTCTTCATGGCAGTCTCCCTGTGGCCAGACAGTAATCAGCTCTCAGCACTGGATTCTGATACAGGGACAGGACTCTACTCTGACCTCAGGAAAATCTCAGTCCAGTCAACTGACTGTCTTCATAGGGTTCTAGGTGAAGTTCAAGGGGAAAGAGAGAGCAACTTGCAATGTATTGTACCACCTACCCAAACAACTAGAGTAAGATATGGAACCTAAACACAATGCAAGAAATAGAAAATGCTGGTGGGGCTCAGAGGAAAAGAGAATTTTCATCACGTGGTCAGGCAGTGTCGACAGAGATGGAGACAGTGTCAGAAGCCACCCAGTTGTGGAAACAGTGAGGCCAGGACTCAAGTATGGCTCTGTCCCCTGCTTACACTATGACCTTAGCTACTATCATGCTTTTCAACTCATGGTGTGGTCGAGGTCACAGCCGACACCTTTGAACTTGGTACAAACTGACTCTCAGGCTCAACCCAAGGTCTGTGGAAGAGAATCTTCATTTTAATGAGTCCTTCTAGTGAGAATCTGCATTTTAATGATGAGCCACCCATAGGTTAGGGTCTGAGAAGACCGCAATATGTGGAGACGGTTATTGCTGCCCCCAGGCTCCGCTTCACAAAGCACCTCCAGTTCATTTTGGAGGAATAACCTCTCTCTTGTGAATCGGTCACCAAGCCCTCGGGGCTTGGAGCTCAACTGATCAATGCATTCCATCGTCCAGGCCACAGTGGCTGGTTCATGGATGGGCATGTGGCCCAGGTCAGGTCATTCAGGGCCAATCAGATACAGCCAGGCTGGTGTTTGATCACAGGGAAAGCTGGCTTGCTCTTCCCCTCAAGTTGAGGAGAGAGGGTGTGGGTTGTCACTCCTGTGAAGAATCTTATGACTACTGGGGACCTGAAAATGGACCGTGGACCATGTAGGGAGAGCAAGAGAGAGACAATAACCCCTTATGGCGATCTTGCAAGCCTGGGGGGTTGGGGGCGGGAACTGGGTCTAAGAAGTTATTTGATTACATGACCCAATAAATTCCCCATTTTCTTGAGTCAGTTTGGGTTAGATTTTCTGCTACTTGAGAATGAATGAGGCAGCATGTTGAAAGCCTCCCACAGAATTGGTCTGCTGCTGCTGTGGCTGTGGTCCTGGCCCCTGCAGTGATTGCTATGGCAGTTGAACTTGTCCTGGAAGTCTTTGAAGATTGGCAGTGTCTTCAACTTAACACAGATGAAGAAGGAAAGCCTCAAGACAAGTGTATTGAATTTTGACTTAGACAAATTGAATTAGACAAAGCAGAGTTTTGCAGGCTATTTCCTTTTGCAGAATAAAGTTGGGGTGCAAAAATTGAGGGCTTGAAGGTATCTGAGCAGAGACCAAGAGAATGAGCTTGATACTTAGGCGTCTATTCTCCTAAGGGAGAGAACACTCTTCCCCTCTCCTATGCTTTCTTCTAGAAGCTTCTCCCACTGCCCAGGCACACAGATGCCTCTCTGGGTGGTGTTTAGGAAGCATAACTGGGCAAGCTTGGTTCAGTTCCGCCCTTTTATTTTCCACTCTGTTTGAGAAGAACATGAATTCTCTGCTGCTTCCTTGGGTTCTTCTTCACACCTGGGGTCAACGCCATCCATCAAAGTCGACTTGCCTCTGGCAATCACACCTGCACCAGCCCCCACCTGTATTTACCCACCCCGGGCTGGATGGCTGCGTTGGCCTAAACCAAGATGAGTCCTGAAAGGCTCTCTGCCCAGCTATGCAGAGCCAAATCCCCTCCCACATGGCCTCCTGCTTAGTTTCCTATCTGAGTTCTGAACAGGGTAAGAAGTCATGCAGGGGAGGAGGTTGCTCTTTTGGGAAGACCTCATAAAAGCTGTGAATTACTCCATCTATCTCAAAGGAGAGCCCTTTTGGCATATACTGGCAAGGAGATCCAACCAGTCAATCCCAAAAGAAATCAGTCCTGAATATTCATTGAAATGACTGATACTGAAGCTGAAACTCCAATCCTTTGGCCACCTGATGTGAAGAACTGATTCACTGGAAAAGACCCTGATGCTGGGAAAGACTGAAGGCAGGGGAGAAGGAGATGACAGAGGATGAGATGGTTGGATGGCATCACCAACTTGATGGACATGAGTTTGAGCAAGCTCCAGGAGATGGTGATGGACAGAGAGGTCTGGCTTGCTGCAGTCCATGGGGTGGCAAAGAGTCAGAAACAACTGAGTGACTGAACTGAACTGAATATAGATGAGAGCCTATGACTGTGTTATTGTAATAGCATGTGGACCCTATGTAAGTTAGGATCAGAGGAGCAATGGCCCCTGAATGGCTCTCTCAACTATAATGCCATCTCACAGTTAAAAGTGTTTTGCAAAAGGGCAGGAAAAAGAGATGAGTTTCCATATGTAGAAGCAACGATGCTATTGCATCAGATGTAAAAGAGTCAGAGGACTTCCACGTTACGTGCAGAGGTCTGAGAGAAAACTCAAAGGGGTACCTAGACAAAAGAGCTTAAACGCAATTCGGGAGATATAACAAAGACCAAGTGAGTTTCTAGACCATCTAGACCATCAAAGTTTCTAGAAAGGATTTATCAAATTTATAGGCACTACACAGATACAGACCCTGAGGCCCCTGAGAATGTAAGGATGATAAACATGACGTTCAACAGGCAAAGCACCCCAGAGATTTAAAAATCAAAGAAGTTAGACGGAGTATTTGAAATGAACCCTTCTCAATTAGTGGATGTTATTTTCAAAGTATTCAACAGCAGGGAACAACAGCAGAAGCAAGGAGATGCAAAGTGGAATACAACTTTTCTGCTGGCAGCATTGAAAGTGAGTAACCTAAAGGAGGGCTCCCAGGTGGCTCAGTGATAAAGAATCTGCCTGCCAATGCAGGAGACATGGGTTCCATCCCTAGGTCTAGAAGATCCCCTGGAGGAGGAAATGGCAAACCACTCCCATATTCTTGCTTGGGAAATCCCATAGACGGAGGAGTCTGGTGGGCTACAGTCCATGGGATGCGACGGAGCCTACTGAGCCGACTGAGCAGGTAAGAGTTGCAGTAGTCAGGGTAGGTCAGAGGGCTGAAATGCAAGTCTGGGAACCAGCTCTGAAGCCCCTGCAAAGGGCTTAGGCTGTACCAGGGAGATGACAAGGACACAAGGAAAGCGGAGGTGGGAGAAAGGGAAAAGGGAGCTTCCCTAGGAATTGGCATGTTATGAAATGCAAGCTGGATGGGGAGGCTGCACTACAGGGAAGGAGGGAGGGGAAATTCAGTGTCAGGGCTAACAGGGTGTCCAGGTGGGGAGGTCTAGCGGGAAATAGACACGCGAGGCTGACAGTCAGAATGGAGGGGGAGAGCAGTATTGCACAGATATAAAAGCTGAAACAGACTCGTGGATGAAATCCGGGAGGAGAAATGTGGAGGGCGGAGCTCCTTAAGACGTCTGTCTTCACCAAGGAGCCAATGAGGGAGATGGTATCCACACTGAGCAAGGACAGTGATGAGAAGCGTGGACTCCATGGAAGAGGGGGAGGGGGTGGGTGGGAGGCAGAGTTGCTAGAAAGAAGAGACCCTTAAAGGGTTCAAAATAAACCATGGGAAGGGGCCAAGGAGACGGTCAGGGTAGACCCCGAGAACAGTTCCAAAGCCAGGCAGCAGCACCCAAACCCAGAAGCACGGGTAGTGGGAGCCCCTCTCCGGCTACCTCATCGCCAGTTTGGATGCCAGCAAAGACAGACGATGCCCTTCTGGTTCAAGTCCGTAATGAAACACCGCAGATGCACCCTGCAGCAGTCAGGCCGCGGTGTCAGACCAGGAAACGGAAGCTCTGCCTCCATTCCAGCCAGTCCCCTTATGCTGGCTACTGAATTCCTGCCACCTTCCTGGATGCCTTTTCTGATGACTTCAGGAGAAACGAATCCCAGAGAGATGAGCATTTTCTCAAAGTCGTGCCTCTTTAAGCACTTAGTCGGGGGGAGGGGAGAAAGAAAAAAGCTATATAAAAGGAACCACAGAGACTAAAAAAAAAAAAAAAAAAGTCCTTCGATAAGCTGCATTCAAATCACCTACTTAGGAAAGAAATTAATGTTAACTGCTAAGGTCAAAGAATGAACTAGAGACATGGTTCTGAATTTTTAACCCAACTTTTCATTCCGGTCACACATTGTGACTTCTCCACAGATTTGACATTGATTCTACTATTTAAAGCAGTCATGCAAATGTGTGCTGAGCCTGTGGTGGGCGGGGGTGGGGGCCCTGGCTACCTGCCCACCCCAGCCTGGCAGCACTGGGCACTTTGTAAATATTGTAAATGGGCTTTCCAGCCAGAGAAGCCAGCACCACCCCTTATTCTACCAATTGCCACCCACCACTTGACAGAGACCTGCCATGTGACATTCACGGAGAAAAATTCCCCTCGAGGTAGTCAAGAGTCAAAATCCTACTAAACCATTTCTCCCAGGAGTGGGTTGTTTTTTAAATGGGAGGTCAGCCAACATGAAAGAAATATTTTACACAAAGTATTTTAAAATGAAACACTAAGCACTAAATTATTCTCATATTCTACAGTATATCACTCTCTCCACTGGTGAGAATGAAAGCTAGGGAAAGATTTGTGGCATTCTTACATAAAGCTTTCTGCAGGACTGAGGATATTCTCAAAGACTCTGCAAGGCCAATTTAAAGAAACTATTTTCCCAAAAGCATTTCGAGAGGAAGTAAGCGTCCTACCAATGTAATTTTTCTTATACGCTTGGGCTGAACAGTTAGACATTCTAATTTCAATTTAGAACCAATTTCATTGTTCAGCAAGACAGACGTTATGAAGAAAAAAAAGACTCAACTTTCAGTGAACTGAAAGAAAAAGGCAGTCTGCAGCCACGTTGCCTTATTATCCAGCTTGTGCACTGTTATTACTATGTGCTCAATAAATACACATGAAAACCTTCACTAGTCCTCATGACTCAGAGGAAATCTAAATTTGCCTAAAGTCCATATTATTTTAAAAAAAAAATCACACTCTTCCATACTAAACAAATTAGGCACTATTTTCAAATTTTCTGCTTTAAATTAAACACATTCTCAGTCATTATTTGGAGGCCAAGCAAAGGCATCTCAGCAGCCATCAGCACTTGGGAATCGTCTACCTGGATCTCAGCTGCTAAGGTCATGATTGTCCCACTCCTTCTTCTGCACAGAGGTGGGGTGCTTTCATTAGAGGGTCTCCTGGTGCTTCTGCACTCAGTTGAGACCCTGCCTACTAGATTCTGGTGGACCAGAAATGAGATGGGTCTGGGCTCATTGACGGTGCCACAGACTTCAGGCAAAATCAAATAATTTAGTCTGAAGAGGGAAGCTATTGTTCTCTCTTCACTTATGTCACACACGAAATCTCTCCTTACAAAACTAACCCATCTCTCATTTCTATAATGATCAGCTACCCTCTGCCCACAGCAGGAAAAGAATCACGTCCGCAAGGTAGAAGCAGTCATTCTTCCTTTCAGCCGCTTGCGCTTAAAGCCCAGGGTCTCAGCTCAGCCTAGCAGGGCTACTCACTCCTGCCTAATTTTAAAACTTGCGTGAAAGTATTAAGGGTTTTGTTTTTGGCTTTTTTTTTTTTTCATTTTTAGGAAAGGGATGCAGATGGCATTTTGATGAGCATTACTTTATAGCAATTATCAACAGCCACACATCAGAGAGGTTGTGGTTGCACCCATGGTTAACAAGAGTCTTCCAAAAATGACTAGATAAAGAAAAGGAATATATTAAATATACATATACATATATATTTCAGTATTAAAAAAAAAAGGAGAACCTGCCATTTGCAACAACATGGATGAATCTGGAGGACACTATGCTAAATGAAATAAACCCAAACAGAAAATCAATAAAAGTGTATAATCTCACTTATATGTGAAATCTTTAAAAAATCAAATACAGATACCACTTATATGTACAATCAATACAAATGAACTTATTTATAGAGCTGAAACAAATTGACAGGCATAGAAAACAAATTTATGGTTACCAAAGTAGGGAGTGATAAACCAAGGAGTATGGGTTTCCCTGGCGGCGCAGTGGTAAAGAATCCACCTGCCAATGCTGGAGACGTGGGTTTAATCCCTGAGTCGGGAACATTCCCTGAAGAAGTAAATGGCAACCCACTCCAGTATTCTTGCCTGGAGACTCACATAGACAAAGGAGCCTGGCAGGCTACAGTCTGTGTGGTCACAAAAGAGTCAAACATGACTTAACAATTGAAACAACATGGGATTAACAGATACACATTACTATATATAAAATAAACAACAAGGATTTATTGTATAGCATAAGGAACTGTATTCAATATCTTGTAATAACCTCTGATGGAATAGAATTTTAAAAAAGACTGTAAACCAGTTATCCTTCAATTAAAAATAAATAAGTTTTTTAAAAAGAAAATAAAGAATATATTTGCTATACTTTGCTATACACTTGAAATTAACACAATATTGTAAATCAACTATACTTCAGTTTTTAAAAATCAAATAGAGAGAAGCAGGGAGCAGAAGAGTGGTTACTAGGGTGGGAAGGGAGGTGGGAGGAATGGGGAATTATTTGCCCAAGGGGACAAAGCTGCAGATATATAAGATGAATGTCCAGCAAGCTGAGGTACAGCATGATGACTACAGTTGGTAATACTCTACTGAATACTGAAAATCTTCTAAGACGATAGATTTCAGGGGCTCTCATCACCAAAGAAATAAGGCAACTACAGGAAGAGGCTACGTTAATTAGCTTGACTATAGTAATCATGTCACTAAATCTGTGTGCGGGTGCATGTTCAGTTACTTCAGTTGTGTCTGACTCTGCGACTACATGGACTGCAGCCCGCCAGGCTCCTCTGTCCACAGGACTGTCCCGGCAAGAATACTGGAGTGGGTTGCCATTCCCTCCTCCAGGGAATCTTCCAGACCCAGAGATCGAACTGCATCTCTCATGTCTCCTGCATTGGCAGGAGAGTTCTTTACCACTAGTGCCACCTGGGAAGCCCATTGTACACCTTATATATATATATAATTTTTATTTTTTTAATTAAAAGTAAAATAAATTTCTTCCATGAGAGTAAGCAACCCTACTGAGGCAACATGTAGTGTTTCACTTGAACCTGAAATGATGGAATCTAGGGATCTTCTAAGCTACCTTTGTGATCTAGCAGGCAGAGCCCTCTGACTTTTAAGATACCTTCATTCCTCTAAACCCCAAACAGTTCTTCCAGTTGTAGTCAACTTTCCCTATTTGAGTGTTTTTTGGTGACAATTCATACATAAGCAATCATTTATGTTGCATACTCTACTATAGGGCTTCCCTCGTGGCTCAGATGGTAAGGAGTCCACCTGCCATCAGGAGACCTGGATTTGATCCCTGCGTTGGGAAGAACCCCTAGAGAAGGGAATGGCTACCCGCTCCACTATTCCTGCCTGGAGAATTCCATGGACAGAGAAGCCTGGTAGGCTACAGTCCATGGGATCACAAAGAGTTGGACATGACTGAGCAACTAACACTCACTCACTCAAGTTAGGCATGAGGTCTAAAGCTGAGCGGGGTCCAGGACTTGCTCTCACAATGCTCATATGTGTTTGCTGTTGACTAACTGTGGTGGGTGACTCCAGACTCTAATAATATTTGTCACAAATATCTTCTCCCAATATATAGCTGTCTTTATCATTAGTGCACAGTAATTTTAATTTAATATCAAATTTATAAATCTTTCCTTTATGGCTTTTGCTTCTCACATCTCATTTAATATGCTTTTCCATCCCAGTGTTGGAAGATATTCTTCCAAGTTTCCACATTTCCCTTGTAAGTCTTTAATCTACCTGAGTTGACCTCCTTGTACGTTGTGAGGGAAAGATCTAATTTAACATTTTTTTTCCATATGGATAACCAAATGTTCCCCCGCAAATCCAGACTCTCCCCACTAATTTGTAATTCTACCTCCGTCCTCGACCAACTTTCCATATGGATCAGTTTCTGAGGTTCTGGTCTGCTCAACCAATTCACTTTCTATTCTTGCCTCAATACTTTTATTTTAAGCTTTTTAATAAGTCTTAATGTTTAGAGAGCAAGCCCTACATGACATTCTTTTCCATTCAAATTATCTTGTGTATAGTTGGTACTTTAGTCTCCCAGGTGAATTTTAGGGTTCTCTATTCTAGTTCCATCTTAAAGGAAATCAGTCCTGAATATTCATTGGAAGGACTGATACTGAAGCTGAAAGTCCAGTACTTTGGCCACCTGATGGGAAGAACTGACTCATTGGAAAAGACCTTGATGCTGGGAATGATTGAAGGCAGGAGGAAAAGGGCACGACAGAGGATGAGATGGTTGGATGGTGTCACCAACTCAAGAGACATGAGTTTGAGTAAGCTCCAGGAGTTGGTGATGGACAGGGAAGCGTGGCATGCTGCAGTTCATGGGGTCACAAAGAGTCGAACACAACTGAGCGACTGAACTGAACTGATTCAAGTTCCATGAACTCCAGTGAATTTATAGATTAATATTAACTGAAAAACTTGTGCTATTTTACCTCTCCATTCATCACGCCAAGGTCCCTACTCCAACTGCTTCATTTATAAATAACCCACGACCACACAGAGACTCACAGGGAGAACCAGGTTAGAGCCCAGGTCCCCCTGCCCAATACTCCTTCCACCAACTTCAAATAGGGTCCCCTCCCCCATGAGAAAGCTGTGCCTTCTGTTATCTTTCTATTTAAGTCCAGGCATTATATCATTCATTCAAGCAATTAGCATTTTGAGACCAAGTGCCTCAAAAAGAGTGAAACACACACTCTTTCCTTGGACAAGATCATGCTGGGATCTGATTGGAGCCAGGTTTTTTTGCTCTATTAATTTGAACTGGACTCAAGTTGTGGGCACAGTCCCTCCTCTGAACCTCCAATGGGATGCAGCCATGGGGGCTGAGTGATGGCCCAGAGCCATCCCCCTGGGAGCGACTGGCTCCGAGACCTTGTGTGGTCAGTGGGGAGGGGCAGAGGCTGCAGCTGGGGGGAAAGAGAGCAGCCTGGTTTAGTGGAAGGACTCGGCACTGGGGGTCCAAGGCTGTGTGTGAGAGCCATGCTGACTCATGCTCCCCAGCCCTCAGAAAACCAAAGCACAGAAGCGAGAGTGCCCAAGTACTCATTTATCGTTAAAATGTGACCGCCTAGGGCACCAGCACTTACTTCCTATGGCCGAACATTTGCTCCCTGTAGGCAAATCACACAGGAAGCCAGATTGTAACCAGAAGTTTGCTTGGTGAGCTCAGAGCCAGGGCTGAGAGAATTGAATTTGTCCTGATTTGAATGTGTCCTGACGTCAGATGTACTTGCTTCCATAACAGGGCACAGTCAGCGCTGGAGATGACAGTACCAGGCTGGGGAGGGGCTCTCCTTGCAGGGGGTGCCTGCCCTGCACCCCCCTCACTCCGAGCCCCTTCCCTCTGCCTCCAAGATGGCTGGTTCTCCTCCTGAAACACACACTCTTTCTTTGGACAAGATCATGCTGGGATCTGATTGGAGCCATGTGGTGGTGTTTGGTTTTTTTTTTTGGCTCCTCTAATTTGAATTATAGTTGAACTTTTATAGTGGGTTATTTCTAATAGTTTCTTGAGGACAGGAAGAAGTTCAATTTTGGCCAGCAAGGAAACTGAGGCTCCAAACAAGTTAAAGGAACTCACTTATCCACGGTTGTCCGGATAACAATTGTATGAACTGAATTTCAAGCCGAGTTTTAATCCACTTGAAAGGGGGAAATATCTGAAAATACACTGAAGGTTAAGCGGCTAAATTTGGTGCCTAACCACATCAACCTCTGAGGTTAGAAACTTGAAAGCAGAGACCCTGACTTCTGCTCCTGTACAACTAACTTCCCACAGGGCCTGGTCTGAAGAGTGCTCACGCAGGCACTCCAGACATTGACTGCTGAGCTTGCTCCACCACCTCAGATGGACCC
The DNA here is from genome assembly GCF_019320065.1 of Cervus canadensis. Lineage (NCBI taxonomy): Eukaryota > Metazoa > Chordata > Mammalia > Artiodactyla > Cervidae > Cervus > Cervus canadensis. The sequence continues at coordinate 84,136,650 of NC_057390.1, read as the reverse complement.
AAACACACCCAGAGGCCTCACACATCAAGCCGACTTTGCGGGACACTGGGGAGCCCTTTCCTCTCCCTGCCGTACATGCCTCTGGACCTTCTGCCTCCCTGGGACACCACCACCACCCCCCAGAGAAGCTCCAAAGTCCTTGGGAGTGGTGATGGCCATTATTTCTGGCCCCATCCCCGGAGACAGAGGCAAGACCCACTCACACATCCTGGACCAGCACACCTTTCTCTGACCATGGCCATGGCCTTCATCATGAGTAGGGTGGCAAGGGGGGGGTCCTCTTTGCTAGCAAAACCTCTGTGCCTTCCCCACGCGACCAAAGGTCCCCTCCCTGCCAGGACTTTGGAGCAGAAGGAAGAAGAAAAGGTGATCAGAAAAAAAGTCCATGGCCACACATTTAACAGATAGATGTTGAGTGTCTGTGGGTCAGTGGGATGGCAAAGAACTGAGCCACGGAAGATGCTGGAACACTAGGGTTCTCATCCCAACCTTGCCTCCAACCCAGCTGGTAGCCCTGAAACTGTTGGTTTAGACTCTCTTTGCCTCAGAGATCATCCAGTCCAAACCCTCTTACTTTGCAGTCTCCTCATACAGTTCTCATCTCTGACAGCCCAAGATTCTCTGTGCCTGAGCAATTTTAAATATTATTCAAAAAATAATCAATTTAGTAAAACAGAGAGAGAACCACATTCCAATGAGATGCAAGTCTTTTTAAGATTACTATAACAACGTGATTATGGATGATTCCATGGAAGACATCTCTAAATGTCTTCTTAGAAGAGTGGAGGACTGCCTTGAACTTGAACAATCTGAGTAGGTCAAAAAAGGAAGTAAGGTTCTCATTGAAGCTTTCCTATACATTATTAAAAGTTATTTTGTGTTTTGGCTTTTATAGTGGGAAAAAATATCTACCTGTAGAATATACAAATAAGTTGTCCATTTTCAAATGTACATTATGAACAAGAAGAATGTTTATCATGTGAGATAATACAACTGTGTTTATTCAAGCTTATGTGGTTAAAGGCAGCAAATTCAGAATGTATATGCTGTACTGACAACTCAACTTCTAAATCTGTTTCCGCTGAGGGTTCTTTCTTTTCTGACTTCTTTCAGCTTCCTTTTCCTTATCTCAGGAGTTCCTGAATGGAGTCTGTGGACATTTAGACACTTAGAGAAGCACTACAGAGGGTCCTTAACCCCTAAAATTGAAGGACCTATGTGCTCTTATAGACTGGCTTTCATCTGATTTTCAAAGGGATCCTGGACCCCACAACAGCCTCTGATTATGCTCCTTGTTCACATTCAGCAGGAGAATGTTCTAGGCAAGACCTGTATGTGCACAAGCAACTTGGCAGAAAGAATCCTGATTCTGGCAACACTGCAATCCGATTGAAATCAAGCTGCCAAATAAACTCTAGTAGACTGTGACTCTCAGCTGTGCTATCTCTGTGAAGTATGGGTCATAGCATTTGCCCACTTCACGGGGTTCTTGTGAGGGAGAAAGTATTTGATACCTGTAAATCCCAGTGTATCATCAGTGCAGGCAGGTGGTAGACATTATGAACCCCTAGAGCTCCCTTCCTGGAGTGGCTGCCAGGGGACCAGCACCACCCTACCCTCCAGGGTCCCCCAGGAACTAAAACACAAGCCCAGGCCCGCCAACTCAACCTCCTGAACCCGATATTCCGTGGCCTTCAGAAGTGACATTTCTCCTCCAGGGCGGTTTCTAAGAGTGATGACCAAGACTCCCTGAGACACACGTCTAGCCTGCAGGCTCCAATGCCACCCCCACCCCAGCAGACATCACAAGAGAGAAAACAGCCTCCACACCCCCTCAGCCCTCCGCCTGAGACTGTTTCCTCCTTCCACCTTTGGCAACAAAGCCACTTCCTTGTCCTCAAGGCACCTACGGATCCCACTTCTACTTCCTCCTTGACTTTCGTTTCTCATACCTTGTCTTGAGCCACATCCTCTGTGCTAGAAACAGCTCCCACTTCCGGCTCGCCCAGCAGCCTCGGGGCACTTCCTCCCTGGCTGTGCTCTTTACCAGGAACCCTGGGCGCCTGCCTCTCCAGGAGATGTTTCTAGCCATGCTGTCTCCCCAGACGGGAAGACGGCAAGTTGGGAGGACCCTACATATATGCTATATGCTGGAGGCCGGGGTGGGGGGGCCTATCCTGCTGCCACTTAGACACAGTACAGACCTGCCAGTTCCCACCCTGAAGCCAAAAGCAAGAGAAAGCTCCTCATGGCAGTCCCTAGAACTTCCTGCCTATTGCTGTTTTTCTCATTCTCCTATGGTCCCAAACTGCTACCCCTCGACCAGGTATTTGCAGGTGAGCCAGTACTGACTGGCTCCTTTCAGGTGAGAGGCTGAAGTAAACTGAGGAAAGCTGCAGGGAATTGAGACCAAAGGTGGACAAGAGCGCCTGAGGAGCCAGAGGAGCTGAGGATGGAGCAAAGCGCCGAGTGGCGGCCTGTTAGCACCGAGGGCGTCACTTCACCAGGCCCCCCGAGGGTCACTGAGACAGATGAAGAGAAGCACCTTCAGCTGGTATGAGGGCCCTGCTCCCACAGTTATTAGCCCTGTGGCCTCCAAGAGGGTTTTTTTTTTTTATTCAGACCTTTGTTTTCTTATCTGTATAGATAGAGTTAACAATATCCCTTACAAAGGGATCATAATGTAACTGAAAATGGAGGTCCCAGGGCTCGCCAATAAAGCCAAGAAAGAAGCAAGTTGGTGGGAAAGAATGTTAGCTTTATGTTGGATGCCAGCAACCCAGGAGGAGATGAGGAGGAGAGTAGACACCTGTCTAATGGTCCAACTCCCGCCCCGACCCCTGACAATCAGGGGACAAGAGCTTTCATAGGTGGAGAGAGGGAGCTACATGTAGAAACAGTGCATTCAGCTCTGATAGTCACCTTGAAATTGGTCATGCGGTGGTCTGATCAGCGTCATCTTGATTGTTTTAAGTACAGTTAATCTTCTGTCCCAGGGTCGATTTGTTCCCGTATCTCTGAGGCCAGTTCTTGGAACTGTGGCAGCTTATGTCATGGCTACCTTCTGGTCATCGTGTAGTTAGCTTCTTCCACCTGATGGGGGTTTCAGTATCTACAAGACAGCTCACAGGATATGGCTCAAAATATTATCTATAGCCCTTGAGAAGGAACTGAAGGTCCTTGACTTTGCTTACTGACTAAACTATTATTGTTCTGTCCTGTTTCACTGCTTTTCTTCACTTCTGCCTTCTCACACTTCTCTGATGAGTAAATTCATTTTTTTGGCTTAAGTTTCTCTACGGACAAAAAGCAGATGGAGGGCAAGTGGGGGAAGGACCATAGGGTTCTGCTCTGTTTAAGTAAGAGCTAGTGGAGAAGATATGGGTAGAGCCCTTGGCACACAGTATGTCCTCACTGCAGGAGAGCTGGCATCATCATCACTTGGCTGGGTACCAAAATGAGAGTGATCTATTACTAGGCTTCTAGACAGAAAACTCTAGAATAGGATTCCCCCCAGGGGCCAGGAATTCCCACTGCCAGCACTGAGTTGTGCACATGGGCCCAGCCCAACCCCAACACACAAAATTAACTACAAGCTCTGAGGGCACTGAAGGATTATGATGATCACGGATCACAAATCAGATGTATTTCTTAAAGGAAGTTACAATGCTTGACTTTCCTCTGTTTCCAGAATCAAGTGCCCCCAAAGGATTGAGCCTGGTGGTTGTTCAGTCTCTAAGTCATGTCCGACTCCTTGTGACCGCATGGACTGCAGCACACCAGTCTTCCCTGTCCTTCACCATCTCCCAGAGTTTGCTCAAACTCACGTCCACTGAATCAGTGATGCCATCCAACCATCTCATCCTCTGTCGTCCCCTTATCTTTTTGCCTTCAATCTTTTCCAGCATCAGGTTTTTTTCCAATGAGTCGGCTCTTCACCTCAGGTGGCCAAAGTATTGGATCTTCAGCTTCAGTCCTTCCAATGAATATTCAGGGTTGATTTCCCTTAAGATTGACTGGTTGGATCTCCTTGCAGTCCAAGGGACTCTCAAGAGTCTTCTCCAACACCACAATTTGAAAGCATCAGTTCTTCGGTGGTCCAACTCTCTTGAGCCTGATAGCAGTGTTGTTAAGAGAAAGATGATCTTCTTGTGGTTTCTCACCCTGCCCCCACACCCCTCCCCAGAAAGTTTCATCAAAGGATTTATAGTCTCCATGGCAACTGCTGAAGCCCTGCTCACCTGAAACCCCTGCCCCCATTGCCCCAGACCCACCAGGGCCACAGTCCTGGCTGCTGAATTACTCAGCTTTTGCAGATCCCTGAGCAAAGGTTATTTGCAATGGCTTACTCGACTGGGAGGTGAGTACTTCGTTCCTGAAACCAGGTGCTGAGATGACACACACTTCCCTTTAACCGTTGGAGGGTTATCAGACAAGAAATCATAGCTCCGAGGAGCATTAGAATAACCAGATGGATAGAAACGAGGAAGAACCTGTACCAGCCCATCAGCCTGTGAGTACTTTCTGGAGAAATGTGAGCCAAAGAAATTATGCTTGTCTCCACAGTAGCCATTGTTTATGACATTTATACAAAGCACCACCTGAGAAGGCGGATACTTATCGTCAGGGTTGAAAAAAGTGCTTTCGTAAACTCAGTGCAGTACAGGCAGGGTAATGCCCACCCTCAGCTAGCTGCTAGGACTGTGTTGAAGCCCCTTCCATATTCAGAAAGGTTGTCTCAAGTACACTGAAGAGGGAAAAACCAATGGGGGGAGGGGGAGGGGGTAAATCACAAACTATATCCGGCTACAGAGAGTTCAGAGTGAGGTGGGGGAGGAATCAAGCTTTCCCAATCTACCTAGCTCCCTGCTCAACAAATGACAATGACAGGATTGAAATTAAAAGGGAAGGAACACAATGCCCTTTTCATTTCACTTCAAGGGCAACTTCTTTGGGTTTGTGGTAGCATTTGCCAACCCCTCACCTAGGATTCTCCCCAGGGACATAGGAGACTTTGCAAGCCTCTCAAAAGAGCTTACAAAACGGCTTTAGAAATGGGGCTAACCTTTTGCAAGGTGAGAAGTCTGGCTTCGGTTTTTATCTCAGGGAGAAAAGGGAACCACAGGAAGCAAGACTAGAAATACACCGCAAAGAACACCAACACCAAACTGAGTTAGTAATTCTGAACACCCAGGAATACGCCTGTGCTTCGTTCATTCAACTCACCTTGGTTAGACTATTACCTACCAGACACTGGGAGGTATTTACTGGGATGTAAATATGAATAAATCTGGATCTGTGTCCTTGAGGAGCTCACAGGGGAAAGATAGATACTAAGCAAACAATTACGTTACCAGCATCACACCAGGGATAAGAGCCTGTGGTATTGGAACCAGCTGGTCCACTCTGGGGTTCGAGGACAAGGGGATTTTGCTGGAGGGAGAAGGATGGAGACTGGATAAGAAGATGCGATTGAAAGTTTAGAAATGGGAACCCCAGCCACATCTAGAGACACACCTCTGCCTTCCTTAGTGCCTTCTTAGAACCTGCCTCCTGTCACTGCAGAACAGTGCAAAGGTTAATGAGAAAATGTGAGAAGCCATCTTGAGAATTTCTAGGAAAGATCTTAGAGTCATGACATTTGAGAACTCTTTCGTATTAGACAGATTTTTGCTCCTAATCAACAGGATTCCATCTGGCACCATTTTTATTGCTGATCAAGATCAACTGCTGTATTTTTTTAAGGTATACTTATCTCCTGAAAGATCTTCAAATACATCTCTGTGTTTTAATCAATTAAGGAGTATTTACTGAACACTCCCTTGTGCCATATCCTGTTTGCCGTCTATAAATAAGTCTTCAAAAGTGCAACAAAGCAAGAGTCTATCAGTGACACCAGTCTTCTCATTTCCCTTTCATGTCTATCCATTTGGTCCTCAGTACATTCTTTTTTTTTTCTTTTCTTCAAGAAAAAATATAGCCAATCATGCTTCTTTGTGTTTTTTATTTTCTGAGCAAAGAGACTAACTTGCCATAGAAGTAAAGACGATGGCATCTGGCAAGGGGAGCAAATGTTATATGTGGGGATTGGGGTTTCACCATCCCTAGAAAATGGACTTACACGTTAAAGTCCAAAATTGGACGTTGATGACGCAACAGATTTGAGAGTGAGTTGGCCGAAGGTATCAACAAAAGCCACCAATTCTTGGGGGAGCCCAGGCTCAACTATACACGTCCATCATCGACTCATTCGTGAATCTTCTCTGAAGGGATGACCAGCCTTCCGAGAGGTTCTGAGACAATGCACTGATTCAGACACTTCGCCCTCTCTTGTCTGAGTTGTATCTGGGCATTGTGGGTTTGTTTTTTTTTTTCCTTCAAGTCAACAGAAGAAAAAGAGTGCCAAGGTTACTGGTGCATTCAATGATTGAGAAATGTTTGCCATTTAAAGCCATTTCACTTCCTGCCTGATACCACAAAGAAGCTTTTTAACAAAGTTAGCCTTTGCTTTTCCTAACGTCACTATGCATCTGGCTTATTTTGCCCACTTTTCATTTTCAACACTGAAGATAATAATGAAATGCTTGTTTCCATTGCACAGAACAACTATATTTCAAGGCAGTCAATTAAGAGAAGAAAAGTCAGTGGGAGCCCCGAGGAGGTCAGAGAGGAGGGATGAGCAGAAGGATGGCCCAGTGAGAGCAGAGACAACAAGCGACAGGGACCAGATCCTCACTCTTCTCTGAAGGTGCCTGGCCACAGTCAAGTTCCCATGGGAATCAGAATCCTCAGGCAGTGGAAGGATGGTGAACAGTTAGCAACTCCTAGAGCAAAGGCCACCCTCGCTTGGCATTAGCCCTCGCTTCCCTAGCCCTACAGTTGACACGTGACTTTATCCAGCTTCAACCAAGAATAGAAACACCACGAATGGCCTTGAGATCCCCCAGGCTAATTCCCAAAGCAGGGAGAACCCACACCTTCTGTCGGGACCAGCACTGCTCCTGCCAAACCTTACTGCTGCAATTAAAACCCAAGTTCTTCATGATGCATAGAATATCTAGTTTTAAATAATGAAAGCCACTGCTTCTTAAGGACTTACTCTGTGCCAAGCACTACACGTTTTGTGTGCATCTTCCCATTTAATCTCCTCGACATCTTCCAAGACAGATTTTGCTGTCTCTCTTTACAGATGAGAAAACAGAGACATACAGTTAAGTGATTTGATCTGTATCAACTGTTAGTAAGGCCACCACCCAAGGGATATAAACACAAGTCTGTGCTCTTGGTTACCAGCTACACTGCTCCAGGACTTTCTGGTCAACCTCCCAAGTACCTATATTTGAGATGACCCATTTCCAACAGTGAGGATATATTGGCTATATCCACATATATATCCAAGCAGGAGACATGGGTTCAATCCCAGGGTCAGGAAGATCCCCTAGAGAAGGAAATGGCAATCCACTCCAGTATTCTTGCCTGGGAAATCCTATGGACAGAGGAGCCTGGTGGGCTACAGTCCACAGAACTGCAAAAGAGTCAGACATGACTTAGCAACTAAACAACAACAACAACAGCTACTAGCCCATGTGACTATTGACCACTTGACATGTGGCCAGTCTGAGTTGAGATGTTTAAAGTGTACCATACAAAACATATTTCGAAGACTTAGTATGGAGAAGAGTGAAAAAAAAGTCACTATTTTTTCTGCTCATTACATGTTGAAATGATATTTTTGATATAGTAGGTTAACTAAAATGTAGTTTTTAATTTGTTTTCATGTGTTTCTTTTTACTGTTTAAAATGTGACCGTGCGACAGGTTCAAGTCACATTCCTGGCTCCTGTTACACTTCTCTTGGGGAGCACTGCTCTTGAGGCACGTTCCTGGTGAGGGTGACAAGTGAACAGAGCTGCCTCTGTCACAAGTGGGCAAAGAAAATGAAGAAGGCACCACAGGGAGGCCGTGGGAGAACAAGTGAAATGCTACACTTGGGTCTAAAGAACGCAAACATGAAGCTCAAGTCCTTCTGAGGGACCATCTAGTTGACAAATGTGTTAGTCACTCACTCGTGTCCAACTCTTTGTGACCCCATGGACTGTAGCCCTCCAGGCTCCTCTGTCCATGGGATTTTCCAGGCAAGAATACTGGAGTGGGTTGCCATTTCCTTCTCCAGGGCATCTTCCTGACCCAGGGATTGAATAGATATAATCGACCACAATCACTGGCCTCTACTCTAGAGACTCAGCCACAACCCAGTAAAGCTTTAGTGACTAGATACGAGTAGGACAAACATTGACCGCAAGGAAAGTGCTAGATTCCATTCTGGACATCGAAATCAGCTCCGATGCCAGCTCTGCTCTCATATCCACCTTGATCTGGGCTTTATTTGTATCAAGTGTTTCAGACCCAGAACCTCTCTCCTCCTGGACAAGGCAAGTCCCAACCCCACCTGCCTCATTTTTATAAACCACTCCCCTCATCCCAAACTCCTTTGCAGACTGTGACATACACTATTTATTATCAACATCTTCCCTTGTTTCTTGCTAAAAGAATCCCACTTTGATTCAGAACAACCATAGGCCAGCCCTGAGTCATGGCCAGGATTGGTCTAAGTCATCTTAACAGTTCTGCTCCTCACTCTTCAACCACCCCTTGTAGCAAGAGGGGTGTCGTCTAATTCTGGGCTTGAGACCAAAGCCAGAGGCTGTTTCAGAGTCTTTCAAACTTTGCTTTTCTTGATAAAAGGAAGAAGGCAGGGCTCAGAATGTCTCTCCTTGCCCTGCCACCATCATCCTGCCTCAGACATGACAGCTGGGGCTGCGACAGCCATATTGCAAATATTAGGGGAGCTCCAAGAAAACTGCAAAAGGTTGTCACCAATAGCCGCCCTTTCCTGAAAGCCTCTGCTGGCAGCTGCTAGTGGACTCGCGTGAGCAGCTGAGGTGTTGCCAGATCATAGCAGTAAGACCCCAGGAGGTTAAAGGTCCAGAATTCTTCAGCAGCGCAGGAACCATGTGCATGCATGTTCAAAAGGATCATCCATTGGAGGTTCCGATGGGCCAGGCATGAAATGGCTCTCACATTCCCCCAGTTACACTTAGTCACGGGGCCACACCTGACTGCCAGGAGGATATGAGAAGAGTCAGCTATGTGTCCAGAAAGAAAAGGAAATAGCTCTGGTGCAAAGTGAAAATACAGGGGCCCAGGCTCACGGTTACTAAGAATTTCAAAACAGTGACCCAGAGCATTAAACCAGGTGCAGCTATACAGCAGAAATGAACACAACATTGTAAAGCAACTGTACCCCAATAAAAGCAAATAGATAATGTTTTTTAAAAAATTTAAAAAAACAGGTGCAGGACCCTTCCAAACATAGGCTCAGGGCCACAGCACACATTGTAGAACTTGGTCCTGGGTGGAGTTGGCTCTCATTAAAAGGCAGGCGGCATCATCTCTGTTTCTTGGTCCCTAATGGTACCCACAGACCATGAGGCATGTCCTCCCATTAGCATCCTATTTTGTGCTGCTTTTTGTAGGAGCTCCTTGAAATAAAGAATTACAGCAGGAAAGCTACAGTTCTGAAGCACTTTAAGTGGCTTGAGGTGAGCATCACTTTACCAAATTGATTCGAAACGTTCAGAGTAACACTGTCAAGAAAAAGAAAGAACCCAGATTTGAAGTTTCTATGTGGCTTTGAAAAAAGCAGCTCCAATTAGTTTGCAAATTGGGTTAAATGTGTGGCCTGCTCTCTTTGACAGCGGCTCCTAAAACTACAACTTAATGACGCTCTGAACAGTTGGGTTTTTATTGAGTGGTAGTATAAAAGTGCACAGAATAACTCTCTGCTGAAATCAAGAAGTTTCTGGCACCACCTGAACCAAGCTCGTTTGTCTGTTTTAAAGCAATTGCATTTGGCCCTGTGCATTGTGATTCTTGTTGGCATCGCCCTAGGATGCAAGAGTGGGATTATTCTGCCATGGCACGTAGGCCCGTGGCCTGGATAGCCTAAGAGCCCATCATGGTTTTCTTTAGCTGCTAGCAATGCAGCCACACCCACGGTAGCCTCCCTTCCAGCCAGCCCTCCTCGGCCACATCAGAGGTTTCCAGAAAGGGGGAAGGCCAGGCACACAGATGGCAGCTTCTGCCCACTGAGCATCCAGGAGGGAACCAGCAGCAAAGGGAGGGCCACACCAGGCTCTGAGCTCCTAGGTAACATCTGGGCTTCATCTTCATCCACGCCCTACGTTGCCATGGCGAAGAGGAAGAGGAGGCGGAGCGGAGGAGGAGGCTTTAGCCTTCTCTCAAGGGCATCATCCCCTCACTGAGGGGGTGAGATTGTATCTGCAGCTGTTTACCATGTCAGCCAACCATGCCCAGAGTGTGAGGCCATGGTCCAGCCACCCAGCTCTGAGGAGAGTGGACGCAGAGGATTCTAAGAACTGCCTGGCAGCCTCCTCCACTTCCCCTGTGAAGAGGGGACAGTGACAACGGTCCTGCCCACCCTGAGATGGCGTGCCCTCTCCATGACCCCTTCTCTTTCTCAGCACAAAGAGACCCCACTTGCCCCACCTGGCAACAAAATGTTAGTACTTATTGATTCTATCTTCTTTTATTTATTCTATCTTCTTATATAAATTAATCTAAAGCTCTAAGAAGTAAATGGGGAAAATTATCTTGGATCCATTTATCAGATGAGAAAGTGAAAGAAAGTCACTCAGTCGTGTCTGACTGTTTGCGACCCTGTGGACTGTAGCTTACCAGGCTCCTCCATCCATGGGATTCTCCAGGCAGGAATACTGAAATGGGTTGCCATTTCCTTCTCCAGGGTATCTTCCCAACCCAGGGATCGAACCCAGGTCTCCCGCATTGCAGGCAGATGCTTTCCCCTCTGAGCCACCAGGGAAGCCCTATTAGGTAAGACAATATGCCCAAACACAGCTATATTTGTTGTATATACAAATATATATAACACATGCACATAGGGACACACATGCACACCAATTACAGGCACTTCCTACACGTCAAGAGATGAGAGCACAAAGCTCTCATCACGTCTCAATTACATTCTTGCTGGTGGTACTGCTGTCCCCATTTTACAGGTGAGGAAAGTAAGGCTGTTAGAGGCAGGAGGTCCATGCATACAAGTCATGGAGCTGGGAGCCAGTGCAGACTTGGCCAAACACAGAACCCACGCTGTCCACTGCTCCCGGGACAGCAGAGGGACGACGGCTCTTCCAGGCTTGGGGCCGAGGATCACACCAGTCCGTCTCTGCCTCTCTGTCTCCCTGAGAAAATCTGCAGCATCAGTGATTGGGGGTGGGGGTACAAGCAGGGGAATGACCTGAGGGGTCCCCCCACAAAGGAGACCTGGGGTAACACAGCCTGCATTCTCAGCAGTAGAATGATCTCATGAGTTTCTGTTACCTTCTGTTGCTTGAATCATTATAAAGTGTTTTTTAGGTTATACATGTTTATTCTAAAAAGTTAGGGGGAAATAGAGTATTATGAAAAAGAAAATCATGTTATTGTCTCATTACCCATGTATAGCCACTGTCCATATTCCTGTGCATTATCTTTGGTCTGTTTTTATGATACAGCACACACACATGTCAATATAGGCTATATATTAATGTATGATTTTACCTGATTAGGTACACACTATACCTACAGCTTTACATGCAACCATTTAAGTCTAACATTACAGGGTAAACATCCCCCTGTATCATTAACTATACATCAGTGTGACTTGAATGGGCTTAAAATATTTTCTTATATATGTGAAAACACCAGGATTGATTTAATTCTTCCTCTATTTTGGACATTAAGGTTGTTCATTTCCAATTTTACCCATAGACTAGGGAGATACATTTTAAGACGAAATCCTGGAACACAGATCTCTATGAGCATGTCGAAATAGTTCCTGAGCATAAATTCCTCGGAGTTAAAATGCTGAGTAAAAGGCTGTGAACATTTTTAAGACTCCTGATCAATATTGCCAAATCGCTCTCTAGGAAGGCATTACCAAGTCATGCTATCTTTGTCGGTGGCTTAATGAGCTGAGTTTGGATTTTATATATGAAAGAGGGAAATTTCAGCTGGCGGAGCTAAGGCCTGGCCTGCTTCACGTTTCTCTACAGGCATACATCCACACCCATTTGCATCCATGGACTTGCAGAGGGTGGCACTTTGTAAGGAGGTGTTTAGGGGTGGGATGGTGGGAGGGGCCAGGTGAAGGATAGAAGGGACCACATGGTCCTGGGGTTTTGCCCCAAGAGGAGAGGAGCCTGTAGAACCACTTACTGGACCCCAGAGGTTGCAGAGCCAGGCAGTCTGCCTCAGACCCAGGGATCCCTGGGAAGAGGCCATCCACTCATCTGTGTCTACAGGAAACTGAGGACTTGCTGGCCCCCCTGCAGGCTGGAAGCCTGGGGCACCCCTGGAGGTAGCACCCTGCTCTGGACAGTGATCTCCAGGCCAACAATGACAGCAGTAAGACACCAGCCCATTCATTCATGGGCAGCAGCCCTGGATGGAAGAGGCCGGTGACCTCATGTGACCTGGTCCATAGGCAATTTCGGGGAATGTCAGAAATAACTGGGTACTCTCTGGGAGAAAGGGCTTCCTTGGTGGCTCAATGGTAAAGAATCTGCTTGCAAGGCAGGAGACCTGGGTTCATTCGCTGGGTTGGGGAGATCCCTAGAGAAGGATATGACAACCCACTCCAGTACTCTTGCCTGGAAAATCCCATGGACAAAGGAGCCTGACAGGCTACAGTCCATGGGGTCGCAAAGAGTCAGACACGACTGAGCAACTGACACTTTTTCTCTGGGAGAAGTCTTACCCTATCACTCAGGTCGCAGCTCCCGGGCCAACAGACAATGAAATTAGACATTCATAATTTTTCCCATCATTTTTAAGCATTGAATTGGTTTTTCACGGCAGGAATCCATTCATTCATCCTCGTACTGGAAAGCTAAACTGCAAGCATTTGGATGGTGGCCTCCTCAGCTCCATTAACCTTAGTGGGGAATAAAACCCAGGAGATGGAAAACTCTGTCTCCTGGCTCACAAGCTCAATCCCAAACAAAATCTCTACCATGGTCACCTATGTGTAACAGCTCAGTCTGGCTATGACCCTCACAAGTTAGCAGCCAGAAGAAGAGTGTGGTCTTCAGAGTTAATTACAGTCAGAGGGAGGACAAGCTGAGCAAAAGTCGGAGTTAGTGTTTCAGTTTACACCTCCCTAAAAATATAATTGTCTATTTAAGAAATCTTTTTGACTTCCCAGGTGGCCGAGTGGTAAAGAATCCACCTGCCAATGCAGAAGACACAAAAGATATGAGTTCCATCCCTGGGTGGGGAAGATACCCTGGAGTAGGAAATGGCAACCCTCTCCAGTTTTCTTGCCTGGAAAATTCCATAGACAGAGGAGCCTGGCGGGCTACAGTCAATGGGGCAGCCAAGAGTTGCATACAACTGAACGACTGAACACACACACACAAGAAAACTTTTTGCCTTGTTATCAGAAATTAGCAAATGAAAATGTATTTCCGGAGATGTATTAAAAGTTCACAAATATAGCATTACATAATAGAATAAGTCTAATCAATATTTCAATCTATGAAAGTCATGTGACTTATCCTTAAAGTGATATGCTTTAGAAGAAAAGTCCAAATAACCACAATTCTTATTTGTCATCATCAAATTGTTTTTTCTCCATCAAACCTCAGTCAGCACTTATCCTACAAATAATATTAATAACTACTGATTATCAAATTTTATTACTTGAATGGCTTAGCTCATTTAATCCTTACACATCTGTGATGTGGGGAATATTATGAAACCCCTTTCACAAATGAGACAGCTGAGGCTGAGGTCAAGTAGCCTGCCCAGCTTCCAATGTTTAGTAACTTGCTCAAAGGCCTTGCCCAGCTCCAAATCTTACAGGCTTAAATCCTATGTGCACCAAGCATTTGCAACCATAGGATCAAGAGTTACTGAGTGCATATTCCCTCGTAGGTACTTTATATGTCATATCTAGAATCCAGCAACCTCATCCTTCTAAGTAAGGAAAACAAAGTCAGTAGGGAAGCCCAGATCCAGACCCAAAGCCTGCTTCCTGCCCTTTGGGGCCATCCTACTCTTCCAGGCCTGCATGGAGAAACCACGCTGTGGGGCGGGGGGCGCCTTCTAAATGCTGATGCCCAGAGATTCTGACCCCATTGGTTCAGGGGGCCCAGGGCTTCTGCATTATTTTTAAAAGTCTTCAAAGGATTCAAATAGTCCACTGGGCAGAGGGCTAATCACTCCTGCAAGGTCCTTTCCTTCCTTCCAAGTCTGCACTGCGTGGTCATGGGCTCTGGGCCCTGTGTTTACCCCGAATCCTGCCCCCCAGGGGCTGCCAGGTGGTGAGGGGGCTGATGAGGAAGCAGAAAACCACAACCAGCCTGAGAAGTTTCCCAGTGAGGGCCTCCAGCATGCCAGGGAGGTTAGAGGAGAGAGGCTGGAGGAAGGAGGCTTCAGGGAACAGTCAGGAGAAGGTCCATGGAGGAGGGACTTTAAGATGAGTAAGAGTCAGCTGAGAGTAAAGGAGAAAAGGAATCTGCCCACTGTAGCGTCTCCGCTTCTCTTTACTGCCAAGGGGCATCAGAACACACCGCCCACCAGAGATGCCGCGGTCTCTGCTGGCCCCTCTGCCCTGCCGGGCGCGGGGAGGACCAACATCTACCCACCAACCCAGAGGAGCCACAGCCCCAGCCCGACTGCCTGGGAGATGAACTCAATCAGGCGAGACACGCGGAGTTCAATTTCCATTTCAGCTCTAAAGAGCAAAATGGGGATCTGGGTGGAAGTAGGATTGTCGACGATTTTTCATTATAATTGGGAAACTCACCCAGAAAGGCTGCGAGAGCCGAGATAATCAATCTCCTGTACCGAGTGTCAGGGCAGCCTTCCCATCTCATCCCACAGGGATGGAACAGAAGTCCCGAGAGGCCCTGGCGGTGGGGGGTGGGGGCGGGGGGGGGGGGGCGGTGGGGGGGGGGGTGCGGGCGCTGGTGTCACGGGAAGCCCCCTTCCCACAGACTAGTTCCCACTGCCAGAAAAAAAAAAAAAACACAGGGCGACATCCCCACAGCTTCTCAAGGTCCAAATCAATCACCTCCATCTCAATTCCCTTTTCTCATCAAACCCCAGCCGTAAACCAGCCCGGCCTCATCAGAATTCTGCTGCGAGGGCGCCAAGACTACAGGAATTGAGAACTAGGTCACCCCGCGGGGAGGGAAGGTCGCCGTGTGGTTTCATCTAACTAGGTGGCTGGAAAGCCCCCAGGCCCCAGTCCTCCCCTGAGTCACCAGATCTCTGTCAAGTGGCGGATTTGCAGAATCCAAAATTCGTTCTTATGGATAAAGAGCACGGGGTGGAGAAGGAGCACAGACCATTGTTGAAATCAGATCTGATCATTCAGGGACAATTTCCTGGGTACCTTCTCGACACCCCCCACCCCAGGGAACAAAGCAAAGGGACACTCAAGCCCTGGCCAGTGGCTCTGATTGAAAAGAGCTCAAGTCCCTGCTGGGCGCAGAAGCATGGTGGCCGTGAGCAGTGTATGGCTGGGGTGCTGGGGGTGCGCAGGGCAGGCAGAGAGAGCCTCCGGCCGTGATGCTTGGGTCCAGCTGAGGGTGAAGAATGAGGAGGGATTTCTCCAGATGAATACACTCACTGGTATCCCACCCATCACCCCCATTTGGTAAGAAAAGTAAGACTCCGGAAGAGCAAGCGTCAGCTCTGAGGTCACAGGGGTACCGGCCTCTCCCTAGAGACCATGCGCTCAGCATCTCACCCCAGACCCCCAGAACACAAGGAAGAGAACACAGGTTTGGGCTGTGGAGACCAAGGTTATAGGTGAAGTCATGAGTGGGCATGAGGTTGCCCAGAATTACAGAATGAATGGAAAAGGTGATCAGGCCGGAGTCCTAGATTCCCACCACTACCTGGGGATACGGAGAAGAGAAAAGGTCTCTAAGGGCCGGCTTGCTCAGTCGCTCAGTCATACCTGACTCATTTGGACCCCCTGGACTGTAACCCACCAGGCTCCTCTGTCCATGGGATTCTCCAGGCAAGGATATTGGAGTGGCTTGCCATTTCCTCCTCCAGGTGATCTTCCCGACCCGGGGATTGAACTCATATCTCCTGCGGCTCCTGAATTGGGAAGCCCTCTCTCTAAGGGAGCTCAGAAGAAATAAATAGGAGGAAAGCCAACCCTTATTCATTTTTACTGAGAAACAGCCTGGTTTCCTATGAATTTCTATTCCCAAAGAACTTCTTTACACTGCAGAAGTGAAAATCACTACCCAGGCCAGAACCCAAAACAGGACTAGAGCAGGGGCAGAAAGTGAGAGATGGCCTCTGCCTGATCTGGTCAAGGAAGGCTTCCTGGAGGAGAATAGTGTTTCTTCTGAGCTAATGCCCATATGGGCTTCCCAGGTGGCTCAGCAGTAAAGAATCTGACTGCCATTGCAGGAGACACGCATTCGATTCCTGAGTTGGGAAGATCCCCTGGAGAAGGAAATGGCAACTCACTCCAGTATTCTTGCCTGGAGAATCCCATGGATGGAGGAGCCTGGCGGGCTATAATCCATGGGTTCGCAAAAAGTCAGATACCACTTAGTGACTGAATGACAACAATGACAACGCCTGTATATAGGAGAACTCACGAAGCTCAGTGGAACAATTGCCTTGAAATAACACATATTATTTCAGATTCAGAATGTGACAAAAATCAATGTTGTACATGTAAGCTTTTGGAGGTAGCCTCAGATATGTAAATACCCTAAAGAAAAATGATGTGGAACACTGCTTATAAGTGGTTTTCATGAGGTCATGACTTTTATTGAATCATGAACTATTGAGCCGTTCTATCTTTAATTTGAAAAAGAAAATTCAGGAGATGACACAGAAACACATCAAGGGAAGTTTATCTGTTTGTTCCATTAAAATATTACCTGCCAGAGGAAAGTATGTACTATAATTATTGCCCTTGCTCAATGCATGCTAAATATCTCCACGTGGCCAGTGGTTTATTTTCCCTTCAACTTCTCTGCAGTTATTTCAGCTATTTCAGAGAAATCAGCTCAAGCAAGTCAATTTGAAGTTTAAAGAAATGAGACTTGGACTAGGAGATAAATAGTATCATTGCCGCCGATTTCATTGTTTCAAATACAAGATTTTATTTTGAGAGGAAAGTTTAATTAACCAGAGGTGGATCACTAAATTCTTTGACTTTAAAATCGTACTTTCTGCAAGATTTCACCTGTGAAATTCACAGCCTTTAATTACTGCCTCACATCTTAAAAGGGAGAACCTTTCTTCTGAGTGGCTAATAACATTATTATCCGAGGTAATTACAGATCCGGGGTCTGTGGTCCATCGCACCATAATGCATGGACCACATCACTCTGGTTTTTGAACTCTGAAAGTAATTTGTTAGAGAAACACTTTCTCCCCCACGCTGAAACAGTGTTGATGTTTTGGATCTGCTGTTAATTTCTGTTCTTTTATCTTTTTAAAAAGGGGTGAGGTGGGGGAGAAACATTTAGAAATCAGTCCTTTACTGGATGAATTTCTTCACTTCCCAGAAAGCAAGAAAACAATTGTTTCCTGTAATTGGACAGTTTGATTGGAGGCAGGTGGTGCTGAGCTGAGGAAACTGGAGCCACAAAGCCAATTTTGGCTTCAAGCACATTTCCTTGCGTTTTCAACTCCGGCAGCACAACATGGAAATTGGCTCCACAAAAGCCGACTATAAATTTAGTTCCCATCTCTGTAAGTAGCACCTTATCAGCCATGAAGCACTTTAGCAACTGGGGCCAGTGTGCAGATCTGACATGACTGCAGCGCTGCCCTCAGATACCCCAGCCTTCATTTCTCAGGCCAGTTCTTGCTGCCACAAAACAGGAATTTATGAACAATTCTGGAAGCATCATGTGCCATCGTTTTTAACACACGGGGATTATTTTCTTCTTCTGGGTTTGCTGACCTTCGTGTAGCTCAAGTTGCATTATCTTGAGTTAATATTTGCTTTCAACATTTTGGAGTAACAGGCCGTGTTATCCACAGGTCTGTAACGGGACCACAGATTACAAACATCAGTCCAGAGAAGGGGCCAAAATCAGAGGCGTGGAGGGTTCGTGGGAGCCATCTGTGACTCCTCTGCTGCTTCCCATCCAAACGTCCCCCAGCCTTTCCCTGATTTCTCTGCCTCCACCGCCGCCTACGGCAGCTGACAAGCAATAGTCCTTCACAGAGAAGCCGCGGCTCAGAGAGGTGAATTGCTTTGACCAAGGTCACACAGGAAGTTAAGAACAGAGAACTAATAGGCTTAGAATCTAACTTCCCAGCCCACTGCTTCAAGTACATATTTCTCCATTAATTTCCTCCCTGCTAAAAATCCATAATTCAAAACAGTCATGTTTAAGCAACTGGACACAGTAACAGGGCGGGGTTGGGGGTGGAGAAAGGCAGGAGGTATCCAACCATTGCCCTTTGTATATTCTGCATATTAAATCAGTTACTTCAAAGCTCCACTCATTTTGTCACTAATTTCTGGCCATGCTTAAATTTTCTTAAAAAAAAATGTTAATCTGATGGTTACATAAATTTTAATCTCCTTATTTATTTTTAGTAGTTGCAAATAATCTCTTCTAATCCTAAATAAATTAATGGCTTAAATAACCTCATTCCCAAATAAATTTCACCAGGTCAATCTACATATCTGTATAGAATTATTTTACCAAACAAACAAACAAACAAACAAACAGATTGCAAAGTTTGCTTAGAGCCTTGGAACTACAACACTATTTTCCAAGGTGATTACATCAAAGGAAATACCATTAAATTTTCCTTTCCAAGCTAATGGGTACCCATGGTTTAAAGTCTTGACTTCATTAATGAGAGTCTCTGAATCTAAACACCTAAGGTTTAAGTGCAAACAATGAGTCTCCTCCTCCACTCTGACTCTTTCCTTTTAATACTTGGCTTAACAATATTCTCTAAACGATGGTCTCTAAAGATACTCCAGGAAGAATTAGAGTTGTCCTCTCTCCCAGACTGTTGGAGAAAGAATTCCCCAGCCCTTTGCGTGTGTGCTCAGTCGATTCAGTTATGTCCAACTCTTTGAGACCCCGTGGACAGACGTATAGCCCACTAGGTTCCTCTGTCCATGGGATTTCACAGGCAAGAATACTGGAGTGGGTTGCCATTTCCTTCTCCAAGAGATCTTCCCAACCCAGGGATCAAACCTGTGTCTCCTGCATTGCAGGTGGATTCTGTACCGACTGAGCTACCAGGGAAGCCCTCCCCAGCCCTTGGCTGTGTCACAATGCCCAAGGCCCAAGCTTCGTGGTTCCTACCCTAGTGGCTGCTGGTGGCCAGCAGGGAACAGAAGAGACGGGCACACAAGCACTGTGACCATTTTCTAAGAAAGATCTCATGCTGATTAAACCTTTCAGAAAGCAGATTGAGTTTGCACAAGGAGACCTGGTTGATAGCTAACTCAGAAATCTTGGCATCACTACAGAACCAATATTTTCACAGAGGTGACACAGTCTTAAACAATGTTGTGAGTGTGAAGGACACAGGCAGCCCTTCGATCAGCATCCAGCAAGGGTAATTTTTCCTCCACCTTTTCTGGAGAAAGAGGCTGATGAAGGGTTTGGGATGGGGGATACGAATGAGAAAGGTGGGTAGGGTGGTGGGGAGTTTGAGCGCCCCTTCAGCACTGTTTCAATAAACGCAGTCATGGCCACAACTCACAGAAAGCTGGCCCAGCCAGGTTCAAACAGGTTCGGGGATCTTGCTGACACCAGCTCCGCAGCTGTTTGGTTTTCCTAATACGTGTAGAAACAGCTACACAGAACTTGGCTTAACCTCAATTTAACCACATAAAGTCAAAAGCGTGTTGCATTTCCCCTCAGTGGGAGGCAGGCCAGCAGCAGCATCTTTAGAGCCCTTGGGCCTTAATGGACCAGGGCCGCCAGCAGAATGGCCCCTGCCTCTTTCCTTTCCACCGGCCTCTGAGTCTCCCATCAGAGAGAGGAGTTCAGATGCTGACCCACAGAGGGAACGGCGCTTACACAACCTGGAGACTGCTGCTGGGACCTGCCAAGCATGAGGAAGGCTCCATCAAGTACCATCTAGGCATAGGCTTAGGGATCAGGAGGGTTCAGGATCTGCCCCAGAGCTCCTCGCTGGCACCTAGAAATTCACACAGTCCTCTTGGCAGTTTCCTCCTCGGGCTGGCGAGTCCTGGCCTGCCTCCCTGGGGGCTGGTTTTAGAATAGATCATGTTCGTGAAGGCGGCATACTGCTTGCTGAATGGCTGGTACTCAGCAAACAGTAACTATGAGGGTTGACTCATCACTTCCCATGGTCTCCATCCATCCAAAGGTGTCCGCATCCACAGCCAGGCCAACGAGCCATCGGGGAATCCTGACATGTCAACAGAAGCAGAGAACACGCGGTAGACGTCGGCCGCCCCTTTATAGGGACTTTCACCCTCTCTCCCGGAGCCCACCCACTCCCAGCAGTAGAGGAGCGAGCATTTCATTTCTGACTCCCTCTCTCTCATACTCACAGGCAAGAGGCCTTCCTTTGCAGCAGCCTTCCATCCCCTTCCATCCTCTTTCCCCTTCTTCCAACTTCTCAGGTCCTTCCTCAGCTTGAAGCCCAGCACACTGGAAAATTCACACCCTGAAATGCGGGAGACCCAGGTTCCATCCCTGGGTCGGGAAGATCCCCTGGAGAAGAAAATGGCAACCCTCTCCAGTATTCTTGCCTGGAGAATCCCATGGACAGCGGAGCCTGCTGGGCTCTAGTCCATGAGGTCACAAAGTTTCGGACACAGCTGAGCCACTAACACTTTTTTCTGCACTTGTACCAAGCCCCTCCCCTACTAGACACCGGCAGAAGTAGGTAAGGATGAGAGAGCAGCCAGCTGTCCAGGAAGCACTGTCCAGGGGAGGTGGACAGGAAGGCCCTCACAATGTGGATCTGACATCGCTCTCCTGCCTCTTCTCAAGCCACCCTCCTCTCTGCAGCTGAGAGTCACTCAGGGCCCTTTTCACCCATCAGACTCCGTGCCTTGATTTCTGGCCCACATCTTTAGGTGTCCAGGTCCTACCCAGCAACCCTAATGCAGGGTCACCCAGCCCATTACAGAGTTCTTACTGTGGCTCAACCACAAATCGGCCCCTATTGTCACTGACTTTCTATGTAAATAGATCTTCCCTTCCAGCTGGGAGGCAGGGCTGCTGGCATCACACAGAACCTGCTTCTCAGGCTTTGGTCTCAGCTGTGATGGAAAGACAACCCTCTGTAGGAAACAGCCCTGCTCCAACCACTGTGCCCACAAACCCTCAGTTTAGTTTGGATGGATTTCTAGCCGAGTCCTCGACACAGCAGACACCCTTATCGGGCAGGAGGCAGACTGACGAGAGAACTGCTTCTGCTCCATTTGGAAAGCTTCCCGCTCCCTGTGAAAGGCCTGGCTGGTCCACCAGACCCAGGCTCCATCAGATTTGGAAATCCCCCTGTCACAGTATCCTCTTTCCACTCTCCCATCAGAAGGTCATCTAACTTTTCCTTGAGTTTCCTCGGGGATGGAGTATTCCCGCCCGTGGAGGCAGGTCCTTCCATTATCAGACATTTCCCGTTGCTGGGAGGAATTTCTGTGTGTTGAGCTCCCAGTGGACACCAGCAAGTCTCAGTGCCTCCCAGCAGATTTTCGGCTCACCGTTGAAGATTATGGTGTCACCATGGGCCGCCACCCAGCCTGGCGTTACCAGTATCGGTATCATAAGGACAAGCTGTACCCAAAGTTTCACTTCTGCCGCGGTGTCCCTGATGCTATGATCCACATCTTTGACCTGGGGCAGAAGGAGACCAAAGTGGGTGAGTTCCCACTCAAGCCCTGGAGGCTGCTCATATTTGTGCTGACATGTACCTGGTGAAAAGCTGTGGCAAATATGGCTCTCTTTATCTGCATGCAGCTACACCCCTTCCCCATCACCTGCATCCACAAGACGTTGTCTGCGCTGGAACTGATCGCATCTGACAGGCTCCAGACAGGTGTGAACAGTGACTCTGGAAAACGCCAGGGCATAGTGGCCAGGGTCCACATGGGCCAAGTCATAATGTCCACCCGCACCACGCTGCAGAACAAGAGGCAGGTGATTGAGACCCTCCGCGAGGCCTTGTTCAAGTTCCCTGGCCACCAAAAGATCCCCATCTCCCAGAAGTGGGGGTTTATGAAGTTTAATGTGGATGAATTTGAAAACATGGTGGCAGAAAAAGTGGCTCATTTCAGATGGTGGTGGGGTTAAATACATCCCTAATCATGGCCCTCTGGACAAATGGCAGCTATCCCTTCCTTACACCTGCCTGCGTGCTAAGTCGCTTTAGTCGTGTCTGACTCTGTGTGACCCCACGGAATGTAGCCCGCCAGGCTCTTCTGTCCATAGGATTCTCCAGGCAAGAATATTGGAGTGGGTTGCCATGCCTTCCTCCAAGGGATCTTCCCACCCCAGGGATCAAACCCGAAGCTCCTGCGTTGGCAGAGGGTTTCTTTACCACTAGTGCCATCTGGGAAGCCCCTCTTTACTCATGTCCTCCAACAAATCCTACTTTCCTGTCCAAAAAAAAAAATTATTGAGCACCAATTGCATGACTGTGAAAGGATAAAATGGAAAATGAGAAAAACTTAGGTCCTGTCTACCTAAGCCTACCATCAAGGGATCATTATAACAAGGTAAGAAAATTATTGTGTAAAGAAAAAAAAATAGACCAAAACAAAATACACTAAAGAGAAATAGCAGTGAACTTCTGGTTGTGAAAATACAAGAAGTTCATTTTCTTCTCTTTTTTTTTTTTTTTTGTGCATGTGTTTTTAAATGTGGAGCAATAATTATTTCTTTCTTCAGATGTAAAGTTCTGATTTAAAAGGCATGTGCCCCCCATGTCACCACCTACTCCCACCCAGGGTGTCCGGGAGAGCCTCCTGGCACCAGGCTGTGGGCCCCATTCAGGGTTCAGCTCTGGCTCCTCTCCACGCCCTAGCAGATCACAGCCTTTCAGGGAATACCCCCACGGGGGCAATGCAGTCGAATGCAGAGGGCACACAGCCTGGCAACATGCAGGTTTGAGTGTGAGCCGCAGCTCAGCCCATCCCCTAGCGGGGTGACCCTGGGTGTGAGGGTCCCCCAGTTCCTCCATTCCCCCACTTCCTCTCCCACAAGTTGAGCAGCCCTGAAAGTTGTGCAGACCCACAGATGTGACACAAGCCGTGGGCTCCCCATTAGCAAAGGTGATGGTTTGTGGGACTTAGTTGAACCCCAGCAACTGCCCTCATCCTGTCTCTCTGCTTTTGCTTCCATCTGACAAAGGTCACTAAGCCCATTTATCAGACCACCTCTTAAGGGTAATGCCAGGGTGTTTAACGTTTAACATTGGCCCATTAGGTGGTATAGATGTGGCCTGTGAGTGGCTGTGTTCCTCTCCAGAGCAGGACCGAGGACAGGGCTGCAGGAGCAAGACCCAGGTTGAGGCACCCTGGTCTAGGAGGGACTCAACAAAAGCAGGCGTTCCAGCATTTTCCATGGCAGGCAACAGTAGTTAGCCTACCCTGCCCGCCTCCTGTGACCCTCACTCATCAGGAGAAAGTACTGGTGTGATTGGAGCCGCAGGTCCCAGAGAACATAAACAATGCCGGGGATGAGGGTCATTCTCAGATGAGCCGAGATAAGCTAGTTGCCTGTTTTCCTGACCTTCACAGTCATTCACACACAGTGGATGGATGATAACATTTAACTGTTTCTAATCACTGCAGTGTCAGACTTTATTTTTGGGGGCTCCAAAATCACTGCAGATGGTGACTGCAGCCATGAAATTAAAAGACGCTTACTCCTTGGAAGAAAAGTTATGACCAACCTAGATAGCATATTAAAAAGCAGAGACATTACTTTGCCAACAAAGGTCCGTCTGGTCAAGGCTATGGTTTTTCCAGTGGTCATGTATGGATGTGAGAGTTGGACTGTGAAGAAAGCTGAGCGCCAAAAAATTGATGCTTTGGAACTGTGGTGTTGGAGAAGACTCTTGAGAGTCCCTTGGACTGCAAGGAGATCCAACCAGTCCATCCTGAAGGATATCAGTCCTGGGTGTTCATTGGAAGGACTGATGCTGAAGCTGAAACTCCAATACTTTGGCCACCTCATGCAAAGAGTTGACTCATTGGAAGAGACCCTGATGCTGGGAGGGATTGGGGGCAGGAGGAGAAGGGGATGACAGAGGATGAGATGGCTGGATGGCGTCACTGACTCTATGGGCATGAGTTTGAGTAAACCCTGGGAGTTGGTGATGGACAGGGAAGCCTGGCATGCTGCAGTCCATAGGGTCGCAAACAGTTGAACACGGCTGAGCGACTGAATGACTGAACAACAACAGCAATGACTCCTCCACACAGCAAAGGATGAACTTAAGCCATTTCTTTGGGAGACTTTTAGGGTTTAAATGTGTTGTGTTCTCTGCATTAGGCATTTGTGAATACGAAATGAACCTCTTCTTTTCCTTTCCTATTCTCCAAATGAGGACAATCCCAGGAAAGCATCGCTAGGGATGTTTAGGAGATGGGTGGCCTAGAGTTAGCCCCGTCTTGGATAAGTCTCCTTTCCTCTGGAGCCCCAGTTCCCAGCTGTGAGATGCATGGTCTGGACCAGATCATGGCTCAGCGCCCTTCTAACCCCACAGCAGTAACCTCACTCCCCTCCCATCACCATGGTGAGTCTGTCTCCGGTTTTTCTCTTCGCTCTTTCAACACCACTTAATAAGTCACCAGGCTCTCCTTCCCGTCACATTTACCTGCTCAGTGGACAAAATCTGCCAAGAATGTACAGTGCCTGGGGCAGAGGAAGCCAGTAGCACGCACTCCACCCCAAGGGCAACCAGAGAGCATCGAGGAGCCAGCCAGACAAGTGCTAGTTCCCAGACCACAGGCTCCAGACCCAACTTCATTTGCCTAACTCCCAGCTGCCCTAACCCTGGGTAACCAGCAGCAAGAAGTGACATTTCTCTACCTGGAGGTTTACATCCGTATTGATGTGCTGGGGCTGCCACGACAAAGCACCACAGACCAAGTGGTTTAAGCAACAAGAATTTATTTTGAGACTGGAAGTCTGAGATCAAAGCGTCGGCAGGGTTGGTTTCCCTTGAGGCCTCTCACCTTGGCTTGTAGACGCTCTGCCTTCTCCCCGTGTCCTCACGTGGTCACCCTTCTGCGTGTTTCTATGCCCTAAACCCCCCCCCCCACTTATGGTGGGTTAAGCCCACCATGTGACCTCACATTACCTCAGTCATTTCTTTAAAAATTCTGTCTCCAAATACAGTCAGGTCTGAGGTCCTGGGAGTTAGGATTTCAGTCTGTGGCTCTGGGGGACACAACTCTGTCCATAATATCATCCATATTATTACTTTACCCATGAGAAAGCTGAGGCTTTTCCTAGATCTCAGAGCAAACTGGGAAGGAAGGGAGGCAGGAAGAAAGGAAGCAGGGAGGAAGCAAGAGACAGGTATTAGTATATTTTTTAAATCCTCCATTTGCACCTTGATGTTCTGTTTTCCAGGGCTTCCCGGGTGGCTCAGTGGTAATGAAATCCCCCTCCAATGCAATAGCTGCAGAAGACCCGGGTTTGAGTCCTGGGTGAGGAAAATCCCCTGGAGGAGGAAATGTCAACCTTCTCCAGGAGTCTTGCCTGGAGAATCCCATGGACAAAGGAGCCTAGCGGGCTGTAGTCCACAGAGTCACAAAGAGCTGGACACAACTGAGCATGCACACATGCATGCACCCATGTCGCTTTCCTATTTCTTTAATGCAATGTGAAGATAAACTGCATCGCCCCCTTAAGATAGTCAAAGAAATGCACCTGCAAGCAAAGTTCCCAGGAGGCGGTGCAGGTGGCGTCTGCCGGGTAGAGAGGACCTGCGGAGCTGGCTGAAGTCCTTCCTGGCCCGCATTCCACTTCGTGAGTCAGACCCAGCCTTCCTGTGGCTGGAATGTGCGGGCCTGCAGTGCTTATTCCTTCTCCACTTTGTGATGAGGCTTCTGATAAGGGTGACCCTCCCTCCGACAGGTGCGATCCTACAACCTGATTCACCCTCTCCTGTGGGTGTCGGACCCAGGACCGCGCACATGCCGGCCGCCCCTCACTTTCCAGCCTACCAGGACAACCACGTCCATCTCCTCCTGGCCGGGAACTCAGCAACTGGGCACTGCTGGTGTTTGTTCGAAGGTTCAGTATCTGAGACTCATGACTAAATTCAGTAATAACACCACAATTTCACCAAAAAGCATTATAGTGATTACTGAGTTATATTAGGAGCTTATTTAAGATAACATCTTATTTGCACAATGTAGTTCAAATAGATGGTTAGAGCAGAGAGCACAGTTGTTAAACTCCTGTGTACATTAGCATAATCACACTGGAAGTGTGTGCCACTTTTAAACATATGAACAGCTAAAACCGAAGCATAAATATATGTCTTTTAAGGTGGTGGCACAGTTAGAATAAGAGGGTTTAGGTTTATATGTAAACAGGAATTTAGTTGTCTCTTTAGCACAGTACAGTAGGATGTAAAAATCTCTCCAAGACAGCTTTGTTAAAGAAGCCAAATCTCTCATCCCAAACTGCTGCGTTTCATTAATAATAGTTTCTGTTTATCAGATACCTTCTCTGTGCCAGGCACAGGGCTGGGCACCTTACGTAACTCTCTCATGTCATTTATTCCTCCTTGCACTATAACAATAAATATTATTATCCCCATTGGAAAGATGGTAAAATTGAGGCTCCAAGAGATGAATTGACTTGTCTGAGGCCACACAGCTAGAACGAGAATTCAGATCTCACTCCAGCATCTGGGCACCCTCTGTGTTCCCTGCACCTCTGTTGTTGCAGTTGTTCAGTCGCTAAGTTGTATCCAACTCTTTGTGACCCCATGGATGGCAGCACGCCAGGCTTCCCTGTCCTTCATCATCACCCAGGGCTTGCTCAAACTCAGGCCCATTGAGTCGATGATGCCATCCAACCATCTCATCCTCTGTCACCCCCTTCTCCTCCTGCCCTCAATCTTTCCCAGCATCATGGTCTTTTCCACTGAGTCGACTCTTCGCATCAGGTGGCCCAAATATTGGTGCTTTAGCTTCAGCATCAGTCCTTCCAATGAATATTCAGGGTTGATTTTCTCCTGTGTTACCTGTCAAAATATGGGGCATGTCCAGCCGGGTTCCAGACAAGGCTCGGGGGTCTCCATCAGCCCCCAGGGCTCTCTAAATGATCCTGGTTGCAGAACCCTCACTCAGCTCCAGAGCATGGAAGGAAAGCAAGCCCAGAACCTAGCCAGCGAGGGCAACCTTCTGCACTGACGCTTTGCCCCGCCCTGAGACCCAGGCAGGCTGGGGGTGCTCCATGCTGGAAACCAACTGTTCTCGGGCACATGGGAACTTCCAGGGAAAGATTGAGGGCAGGAGGAGAAGGGGGTGACAGAGCCCCTGACCTCTCACCTTGCTGCCGCCCACAACCATCCCACTCAGGTGCTCTCACCCGGTGGAGACTCATCCCTACTCCGTGTCGCTCATCATAGCCTAGCAGATGGCTTTCTGTGCTGGACTTTGTTTTTCTTAAAAGAGAAGTGTGACCTGTGACCCCTGAGCAGCTCTGAGCAGCTCAGGTCAGCTCCGGGCCATGCGCACCAGCCCACCAGCCTCCCAGCTCCAAAGCTGTGCTTGAGCTGCCTTCAGACCGCCACATCTAGGACTTCTGCCCCAGTCATTCAAAAACACAGTCATTCTCTCGGTATCCCCGGGGGATTGGTCCGAAATTCTTGGGTGCTCAAGTCCCTATACAAAATAGTGTAATACTCGCATATAACCTATGACATCCTCTCTTAGATGTGAGGTCACCTCTAGATGACCTGTTGTCCGGATACAATGAAAATACTGTGTCAACAGTTGCCCTCTTGGCAAATTCAAGTTATGCTTATTTGAAACTTTCCAGAATTTATTTTTTCAAATATTTTTGATCCAAGGTTGGTTGAAAACACAGATACAGAATGAAGAAAACGGAGGCTGACTGTAGTTCATACTAGTGTAGTCCAAACACTAAGCTCACCTAGGATTCCTTCCAACGATAGCTTCCACGTGGCTCCTCCCTGAACTTATGAGGAATGGTAATTAGTCAACTCCGTTGACTAATTTAAGTTCAACTCTGACCCTCTGGTTAAGAAAGCTGTATGACTGGAAATTTATCAATATACCAATTATACAGTATATACTTAAGCATGTATTATATGACACATATAGGGCTTCTCTAGTGGCTCAGATGATAAAGAATTTGCCTGCAATGCAGGAGACCCAGCTTCAATCCCTGAGTCGGGAAGATCCCCTGTAGAATGGATTGGCTACCCACTCCAGAATTAATATGCGTGCATGAGTGCTAAGTTGCTTCAATAGTGTCTGACTCTGTGCAACACCAATGACTGTAACCCGCCAGGCTCTTCTGTCAATGGGATCCGCCAGGCAAGAATACTGGAGTGGGTTGCCGCGCCCTCCTCCAGGGGATCTTCTGGATCCAGGGATCGAACCCCCATCTCTTACATCTACCTGCATTGGCAGGCAGGTTTTTTACCACTAGAGTCACCTGGGAAGCCCCACTATTTTATACATACATATATATATTTATATATACTTACTTGTGTTCTGTGCTTAGTCATTTAGTCATGTCTGACTTTTTGCAACTCTGTGGACTATAGCCTGCCAGGCTCCTCTGTCCATGGGATTTCCCAGGCAAGAACACTGGAGAGGGTTGCCATTTCCTACTCCAAGGGATCTTCCCAACCCAGAGATCAAA